>NW_011494950.1:5274061-5285102 GCF_000754665.1 Bison bison bison | reverse complement strand
TGAACTCTGGGAGTTGGTGATGGACAGGGAGGCCTGGCGTGCTGCAATTCATGGGGTCGCAAAGAGTCGGACACGACTGAGCGACTGAACTAAACTGAACCATCAGATTGAAAAAGCTTTCCTAACAAACTAAAATCAACAACACTATTCTGGGTAGGATTTGAGTATGGAAAGTTGCAGCACTTTACAATAATTTTCTAAGTTCTTGCAATAAGATCCAACTCTCCTAGCATGTAGGGCTTTTGGTTTTCTTATTTCCTCCATGGTGTGTGTCAGGCAACTAATCAATACTTAGGTGGCTAAATTGAATTGAAAATGAGTAGAGAGAGAGGAGTGATGTAATAGAGAATAAGAACCTGGGTGTTGAGTTGACCAGGCACCAAAGAGGGGGAAGAGGGACTTAGTAGCTTGTTATGAAGACTTGGCAGCTGGTGGAATGGGGGAGATAAATGAGGGCAATTTGATTTCCCTAGCATTAGGATATAGATTAGTGGGTCTGTAACATAGATACACATTTTAATCAGTAGGGAGGTTTAACAAACTTGCTTCACTCACTATATCCCTCTCCCTCATTCTGATTTATTTGATCTGGGAAAGAGTACTTGTTTTTAAAAAAGTTTTATAGGTAATTTTAAGGTGCAGAGAGGCTTAAGAACCACTGATACAGGACTTCATTACTCAGAGTTTGGGCTCAGGGTCAATATCACAGGCATCATGTAGGAGGCTGAATCTCCAGCCAAATCCGAAACTTCCAGAATCAGAATCTGAATCTTAACAAGAATTCCCAGATGACTCCTCTGCAAACTGAAGGTTGAGATGTACTGCTCTAAGGATCCATGCTGATTTCAACCTAGGGGACCACCTTCACAAGTTAAGACTCGAATTTTTTAAAAAAGGAAGACTCTAACTTAGACTTTGGACACGTTAACTTACTTTGGACACATTTACTGGGCCTGGCTCCGACCCAGCCCATCAGTCGTCCCAGGGCTGTTCACATGCTGAATGGGTCTCAGAGGCAGGGAAGGTAGAAGAAAGAAAATGGGGCCGATAGTCAGATAGGGCTAGAAATTACTGCAATTATCCTTGCATCTTTCTATTTTTTTCAGGATCAATTTTGTGTACTGTGACTCAGCTCCTCTGCCTCCTTCCTGTCTTCTCTTCTAACAAGTTCACTCTCCCCCAAGAAAATCTATTTCTTTGTTGATTATCCAGAGTTTTAAAGCTATTTATCCAAAGCTTCTTATGAGGCACATTAATGCTAATGGATTTAGTGCTAACCACACCAGTCAAGAAGGGAACCACATCCATGAAAGGATATTCCTGCTTCCTGCCTCTTTCATTCTGGGGAAGTAATCAATGTGAAATTTGAAAAGGATGTGAGTGTGGCAGTGAGAAGACATAATCTCTTAATATTGACAAGGGCTCTCTGTCTTGCAATAACTAACCCAAAGTTTGTTTTTAAACTTTGAAAATTTTAAATGTTACCTCTAACCAAGGAGATCAACCCTGGTTCACCCCCAAAGTCATCAAGTAGAATGGCCCAGTACTTCACTGTCCAAAAGATAGCTATTCACCACTGATACAGGACGACTGAGTATTCTGAATGTGGCTAATCCAATTTGAGCTGTGCACACTGCATTTTGAATGTAAAACCACTGACTAATAATTTTACATTGATTATATATAATTGCAGATGTTGAAACCATAATATTTTGGATGTATTGGGTAGAAACAATAATAAATTAATTTCAACTATAACTTTTTGGTTTTCAAAAATGGAACTACTAGAAAATTAAAAATATACATGAGGCTTATGCTATATTTCTATTGGAGAGCACTTATCTAAAAGAACTAAGCAGCCTTTTCAGATAGTAAAAGTCTAGGTCAGAATTTACTCTCACCCTAACTTAATTACAAAGCTAATTTACAATTAAGTAGGAAACTCATAGACCTAAGCTACAATTTAGGAGGCAGCTATGATTTGGGTTGTGCAAGCTGGGACAGAAAATAGCAGAAATATTAAATTATAGGTAATTTGGTTTGAATACATTTTTTCCTCTTTACACAAGACTATCCATAAAATGTATAAGCTTTCATAGTCTTAGGGTGACTTTCACTATTTCAAAAAAATATTTTGGAAATGGTTTTGCTTGTGCTAAAATAATGGCGTTTATTGTTTGAGGACGTATTCAAGAGGTAAATCATGTTTAAATAATGAGTAATTGAAGACTGATTATGTGCAAAGCATGGTGATGCTCCATGCTGAAAAGAGTACATATCTTAGAGAAAGTGAAAGTCACTCATTCAGTCATGTCCGACTCTTTGTGAACCCATGGGTGATATAGCCCGTGGAATTCTCCAGGCCAGAATTCTGGGTGGGTAGCCATTCCCTTCTCCAGGGGATCTTCCCAACCCAGGGATCGAACTCAGGTCTCCTGCATTGCAGGCAGATTCTTTACCAGCAGGACCACGTGGGAAGCCTAAGAATACTGGAGTGGGTAGATGATCCCTTCTCCTGGGGATCTTCCCAACCCAGAAATCAAACCAGGGTCTCCTGCATTGCAGGCAGATTATTTACCAGCTGAGTTATCAGGGAAGCCCTGTCATAGCTTAGAGGGGAGATGGCAAATAGGAGACAATGAAGATATTGAGTCTATTAGACCCAGTATGTCCAAACAAACAGGTGGGGCAATGTCAAGAACATGTCACACACAGAAGATGTGTCTTTATGAGTCGGGCGCACTAAATGCTCCACATCTGCTCCCAGTTTGCTCTTACCATATTGACATTTTCAAATCAATTCTCAGAATTATTTCTTTTCTTTTCTCTTCTCTGCCTATTGATATATTACTGACAGTGTTAGCTATTTTCCTTCTTGGGCTTAGGTGGGCCAAGTATCAAGCTAACCTTGTGTCAAATCTTACTGCTTAGAATAAATGAATTGTCAATAGTTGAAATAAACATACTGTATACTTGCTTTTTGGGGGGAAGAATGTGATGATGAAATTAGACTCATATTGATCTGTGGTTACCAAATACTAAATTCCTAAGATATCATAGGTAGGTCACTTATTTGTCTTTAGACTTTTAAGTGAAACAATTTTTCCATGACATAAACAACTTTCAATATCTATAGCAACTTTTCTTTTGACATTTTAAAAGGAGTATTTAAAAGATACAATATAATCTAGAAATACTATACAAAGAAATCATATACTGTGAACAGAGATCATAATTGTCAGCCTTGACAAGCTAGTTAAAATGCTAATGCAGGACTTCCCTGGTGGCATAGTGAATATGAATCCACCTACCAACACAGGAGACACCGGTTTGATTCCTGGTCTGGGAAGATTTCACAGCCCACGGAGCAACTAAGCCTGTGCGCCACAACTACAGAGCCTGTGCTCTAGAGCCTGGGACTCACAGCTACTGAAGCCTGTGTGCCCTACAGCCCGTGGTCCACAAGAGAAGTCACTGCAATGAGAAGCCCTCACACCACAACAAAGAGTAGTCCCCACTCACCTCAACCAGAGAAAGCCTGTAAGCAGCAACAAAGACCCAGCGCAACCAAAAATAAATACATTTTAAAAAATGCCAAGACAGATAAATTCTAAATAGAAAAATAGGAAACCCATCCTGAGCCCAAAGAGAGTTGATAGAGTGTAATGCCATTCATAGCAAAAGCGAGCAAATACAGAATCCATCAGATACAGCACATTCGCAGAGTCCGTTGGCAGGAAGGTGGAAATGGACTGTGCATTAGACATCATTAGGCCAGTGAACACACACAGACACACACATACATTCAAAAGTCATTGAAGAGCTTAGGACCTCACAGATTCTCTTGCACATGAGTTTGCAGATGAGACAAGTAAGAGGGAAGTACACTGACAGAAGGAAATGGCAACTCACTCCAGTATTCTTGCCTGGGAAATCTCGTAGACAGAGGAGCCTGGTGAGTTACAATCCATGGGGTCTCAAAGAGTCGAATGCAACTGAGTGGCCTGAACAGAATATTGATAGAAAAATTTCTTCTAGTCATATATTAGGTTTAAGTAACAGCAACTATTTTCATACTGAAAAAAAGGGTGGCTGCTGATTTTGTCTCTTCTGAGCTGATTCTTGGTGATAAAAACAAGTGGAAAGACAGGGATTACCAGACAGCAAATTTGATGCAATACCATGAAAGCATTTGCTGCTTTTCTCAGCTCTTTAGGATTATTGGATCCAGTGGAGAGCGCAATCATGAATTTTAACCAACTGCCAAAGGGTTTGTTCAAGTGATTTGGGAGCAGGATTCAGTAAGGTTGGTATGGAAGCTGAAAAAAGTCTGAATGGAAGTACTTGAGAGTAAGTCATTTTAAGCCATTGTAAACTAATGTAAACCACTATTAGTCATTGTAACAAGTTAAATGGAAGAGAAAAAAGTGAGTGTTCTGCAACCATAAAAATATATGTTCCAAATGGAAAAATGGTTCAACATGTTTCTTCAAAAATGGGAATCTAAGATAGTCAACTTTTTACCATATTATGAAGACACATTTGTATGCATCCTTAAAATCATTAGCATCTGCTTTAAATGTATATTAAGAATGCAGGGACTTGATGCTTTAAAAATCCCTGTAGAGATGAAAACCAGGCCGAGACAAAATGAAGAACTTTGGACAAATCTGGATTCATTCTCTTCCTTGAATCAACCCACCCTGAACCACTGCATCTTAGTAAGATCCACACAAAAGTAATTCTATCATTTCTAGCAACCCTGGCAATTTGTTAGTTTCTTTTCAGTAATAAGAATGAAAACATGAAACTCTTTCTAGGAAAGTAGTCTCTTACCTTTTGATTTGATAAGTATTTTAGGACTTGGCAATTTTTCTTCCAAAATATTTGTGAATGGCTTATATACATGTATAGGTGTATACACGCATAATTTAGACAATTATATTAGGATATTTATAGAATTACTTTTAAATTACTGGTAGAATAAGTATTTTTTCAGTGCAGCTGTATTAACCTCACCAGTATTTTTATTGACATCTTAATTGTTGTAAAAACATGTATTTTCATATAATTATCATTAACCTACAAACAATAACCTTCTGCATGTCTAAAGTGGTTACAGAGCTTGTTATTATAGACTGCTTTCAGTACTGTTCATTTAGTATGCTGTGTTTTTAACACAAATGTAATCCACTCTGCATTTTCCATTTAAAATGCATAAGGCAAAGTGCATCATAACAGGATGTAACTATGTATTAATCAAATTAGCACAACACTTCAAAGGCTTGGGCTTTTTGCTGGGTTACTGTTAGATCACAATTCATGAAGGAGAGAAGCAGCATAATGAACAGCTTGGCAAGAGAGCAGTTTATTTTCTTTCCAGAAAGATATAGAGTGGGTTAATTTTCATGATGGGAAAACATGTCGAGAATGGGGTAACAATAAGCATTAAGCTAAAGGATAATAAGTAGAATTTAGGGTACTACGGTGGGTTTGCCACTGATAAAACATAAATTCTATAATTATTTGATGACACAACAGAACTCCAATGACCTATTGTTAAATTATTAAATCTTCATGACCCAAGCAAATACAAGTCAGTATCATCAATATTAATATTAAGAAGATGGCAGATTATTCCTGGTCACTGTGAGCAGCATGCTCTATAACAATGGAAAATATAAAAGATACAGTGTGTCAAAATGTAGAACTCAGTGCAAGCATGATATATACCATGTAGTTTGTTATAATTCTAATTAAATAATTACTGATCTTAATCAGTGTTGGGCTCTGCATAATCTTAAATACCCACTCAGCACAGTAGACCAAAAAAGAAAAAAGAAAATCACCTGGATGAAATTTTTGGTCAGTCATGTCTGACTGTTTGTGATCACATAGACTGTAGCCCACCAAGATCCTCTGTCCATGTAATTCTCCAGGCCAGAATACTGGAGTAGGTAGCCATTCCCTTCTTCAGAGGATCTTGTCAACCCAGGGACTGAACCCAGGCCTCCTGCATTGCAGGCAGATTCTTTACTCTCTGAGCCACCAGGGAAGCCCCAAAGAAGAAAACAGACAAAAAAATGGAAGTCAGTTATTTCATTAAACATTCAGCTAATTGCTATCATTAGATGCCTAGCACATGAAAACTTCCTCCTCTCGGCTTCTGACAAATAACAGAACAAATGAACAGCTAATTTCCTTTTGATCTAAAATTTTTTTTTTCTTGCCATGGGTGTTAGAATGAGGGGAGCATACTGAGAAGCACTTATCTACTTTATGAGTTTCTTCATAAAAAGGTATACAAGGTTATTTTCATGCTAGGCTCAGATTTATTTTTTCCCATGTACAAAGTCCAGATTGTAGTCAACTTGGAGCAAGAAAGCAAATAGAGACTTTTCCAAAGCCAGAACTGCATTAAAGTAATTGTAATTTCTGAGTGATTACAAGTTAGATGCAACTCTACATGAAAGAGGAACTCTTTTCCATTCTGCAAGTCCAGGTATCTGCCCATGTACAAAGGTGCGTGGTTTTAAGAGTAAGAAGATGAGAAGAAAAGATAAAGGTTGAGAGTGTGTTGGAATATGGGCATAGGCAAGAGACAAGAGAGAGGAAAGAAATGGGAAAGGAGACCACTCAAGCAAGATAGAGAGGAAATAATAAGAGTGTACAGACCACACTCTGCATCCATGATTCCACATCATGGATATGGAGGGCTGAATAAGGGACTTGAGCATCCTAGAATTTTGGTATCCACCAGACATGGTGAAGCAGTTGGTATCCTCAATCCCCAAAGGATACTAAGGGACAAGTATAATGGCAAACGGAGAGGAACACAGAGACAATGGAAAGACCTAAAGGACTCACCACCAGAGCAGACAGGTGAGTTTAACCGGATGTCTCACTCTGTTCTCAGTCTATAGAATGATAGTGGTGGTGGGGATGGATTACAAAAGCTCTGAGGAGTTTATGATTTGTGATCCAGTGGCCTTATGACTAAGAAGTTCTTCTACAACTGGCCAGCAATAATTCTCTCCTTCTTCACCCTATTTATTTTTAAATAAGAGAGATTTCCACTTTAAAAGGGAGGTTACTAACAAAATCAAATTCAGGGGCATTCACATTACTAAATCCTACCATTTGCCCTTTTTCTTTTTGTTTTTTTGATTGTTCAGTTTTCTCTTTTATACAAAGTGGAATTCAAATACACCAGTTTCTCTACCTCCACACAACTGACATTTTGGGCAGAAAACTGCTTGTGTGCCCTGGGTATTGTAAGGTTTAGCAGCATCCTGGTCTCTACCTACTAGATGCCTGTGGTACCACCTGTGAGTTGTGAATAACTTAAAATGTTTCCAGACATTACCAAATGTCCCTGGGGATCAAAAATTGTACCTCTTTGAGAACCCGTGGCTTAAACCAAAGATAGAGCATATAGTGAGGACATCCAAAGAACAGAGATAAAAGTAGAAAAACTTTTTATATTTCATAGCATGTATCATCAAATGTTCAGGTAAATTGAAAAAAAAATCTCCAGGCCAAAAGTTAAGTTTGTGATAGCCAGACTCCATTATAAATAAAACAGACTGTTAGAGTAAGTAAAACTTCAGAATTTTAGGGCGAAAATAAATTTGAGTTTTAAATATTTTGAGACTCAAAGAAGAAATGCAAGTATGGTGCAAATGGGTTTGAGAGAAAGAGAGAGAGAGATTCCCCCTTTAAGTCAAAGACCACATGATTTAAATGTGACACATTTTGAAAGTGCCTATATCAATTTGGCTTCCCTGGTGGCTCAGACAGTAAAGAATCTACCAGTAATGCAGGAGACCCAGGTTCATTCCTTGGGTTGGGAAGATCCCCTGGAGAAGGAAATGGCAACCCACTCCAGTATCCTTGCTTGGAGAATCCCATGGACAGAGGAGCCTGGTGAGCTACAGTCCATGGGGTCCCCAAAGAGTCAGACACGACTGAGAGACTAACACTTTCACTTTCATATCAATTTAGTAAACACATCATGAGCAGTCTTGAAAATTGTCCCAGAGAGACTAAAAGCTACACTTGGGTCAATTTATACTCACATCACTCACTGATTAGAATCCAAGAGCAGCAGGAGCAACATGGCGTCAGCTTCTTGACTTTCTGGGGAGAGGAAAAAACAATTCTGTGCAGACCTTGCCTGACGTTGGGGTTTCCTCATAGCTGTGCTCAAGGTAAAGATATTTAAGTAAAAAGACTTTGGTACTGGGGCTATTCTGGGGATAATTTGGGTGAAGACCTTGTGTTTTCCTCACACTAGACACAAAAATGTGGCTCATGGCAGCCAAGGGTCCAGTGAGAGCCCTCCGATGGAGCTTTACCCTGCCATGGTTCTCCAGCCTAAGAGTGGGCTTCAGAGTCACCTGGAGGACTTGCTAAAATACACATTTCTTGGCTCCAACCCTAGAGGTTGACTCTGTAGATCTGGGTGGCTCTGATAATATTCATTTCTGACAAGTTCCCATGTGATGCTGCTGCTGGGCTGATCTGAGGTCCACATGTTGCACTGTATCTGCCCTGATGTTTTCCTGGGCTTCCCTGGTGGCTCAGAGGTTAAAGCGTCTGCCTGCACTGCGGGAGACCTAGGTTCGATCCCTGGGTCAGGAAGATCCCCTGGAGAAGGAAATGGCAACCAACTCCAGTATTCTTGCCTGGAGAATCCCATGGATGGAGGAGCCTGGTGGGCTACAGTCCACGGGGTCGCAAAAAGTTGGACACGACTAAGCGATGTTTTCCTAGATGAACCCCAAACAAGGATTATTCCTTTCAGCTGATATGTGTGTATATATATATATGTATATATATATATTTATTGCTTAGGTGTTTAGTTAGTGATGCCTATCTTATACTTGCTCATATGTTGCCTTGACTATTTCACTCTTTTTGTATGTGATAAAAGCCCTGGCTCCTTCTATAGAATAGTTGCCCTGCCTTCCACTTAACACATAGTGCTGAATGCACAATAGATTCCTAATAAATGAGTCCTGAATATAGAATGAATGAAGACCATGTAAAGCATAAAGTTACAGTATATTTTATCCTTTTGATTTCTCTTCATCACAAGTAGCTATGTTTTAGCTTGGCTTAATACCAACTCCATTTTCTTCCCACTTTAAATCTTTTTCTCCCCCCCTGCATATAGACCTCATTTAGGAAGAACAGGAACACATATTATGGCTTACATACTTCAACATGAAAAGCAAATAAAAGGACTTTATAGCCATACTTCTATTTTCATTATCTCAGCGTATTAGTAAAAGCAAACCTATTACATCTTCCTTTTGGGAAAGCCAAAAACATCTGGAATTTATGTTATGAGAAAGAGCTTTGACAGACTTTATTTGACATGCACATCAAATGTAGAGAAAAAATCACTGGAGTAAATGTTAAAGTAAGTTATGATGCTGGCCTGCCCATAGAAGATTTAAGCTGGTTGGTTGGCTGTGGCCTGAAGATGCCTCAAAATAGGATGGCACAAAATGGACAGCTGTTTCAGAGAGATCAACCCCACATTATCCTAACTGATAAATAAATGTGCGATTTAATGTATAATTCCAGTTTGGAGCTCCAGATCTGAGATAATTCTTCAGAGCAAGGCTGAAGTGATTTGTTATCCAGATCCTTAGAAGCAAAGCTTTGTGTTACATGGCTGCACACTTTGCTTTTATTTAATGGGAGCTATATCATTTTTATTTGATTTCTTATTTATATTTCAGAATTCTTGAAAGGTTATTCTACTATCAAAGTGAAACTACGTATATACTGCCAAGCCATTTGAGCTCATATATGTATAAATAAGAGATTTCCCCTGCCCCTGACTCTTCAAGGTTCACTGAGAAGTTCCAATTTTCATACTATGATCTATAAGAGGGACTGGACATAATATATCTGCCCTGTTTTCTCCTCTCTGGCTCCAGAACATACCTCCAGATGTCCTCTGAAACTGTAGAAAAGAGGAAACAACCCTTTTTTTTGTCTTCCTTTTACTCCTCTTATTTGTGCATAAGATGTCATATATGTGTGTATCTGAACTTCAGATTCAGAAACATAATGTAATATTTGAAAAGAAGATTATCTCAGAAAATCTATGACACACAACCATTTTAAGACTGTAAGAGTCATATTGAGAGACAGAGGTTTTCTTAGAAATGCATGCTTTCAGCATCAGAGCTGCCTACCAGGAAGAAATCTGGAGGGGTTTGTTCCCAGCTTTCTTAGCTTCTCTTCTGTACCTGTCCATTATCCTTCATAGTCAGATTGCACTACCCCCAGGAAAGTCCATGATGCCCCAAAAGAGCCCCAAAAGATGCCCCAAAGCTTCTATGGCTTTGCCTTTTCAGGATTTGGACATGATTATAGTCCACTGGAGAAGGGAATGGCAAAGCACTTCGGTATTCTTGCCTTGAGGACCCCATGAAGAGTATGAGAAGGCAAAATGATAGGATACTGAAAGGGGAGCTCCCCGGGTCTGTAGGTGCCCAATATGCTACTGGAGATCAGTGGAGAAATAACTTCAGAAAGAATGAAGGGATGGAGCAAAAGCAAAAACAATACCCAATTGTGGATGCGACTGGTGATAGAAGCAAGGTCTGCTGCTGTAAAGAGCAATACTGTATAGGAACCTGGAATGTCAAGTCCATGAATCAAGGCAAATTGGAAGTGGTCAAACAGGAGATAGCAAGAGTGAACGTCAACATTCTAGGAATCAGCAAACTAAAATGGACGGGAATGGGTGAATTTAACTCAGATGACCATTATATCTACTAATGGAGTAGCCATCATAGTCAACAAAAGAGTCCGAAATGCAGTACTTGGATGCAGTCTCAAAAATGACAGAATGATCTCTATTCGTTTCCAAGGCAAGCCATTCAATATCACGGTAATCCAAGTCTATGCCCCAACCAGTAATGCTGAAGAAGCTGAAGTTGAACGGCTCTATCAAGACCTACAAGACCTTTTAGAACTAACACCCAAAAAAGATGTTCTTTTCATTATACGGGCTGCT
>NW_011494950.1:5272517-5273961 GCF_000754665.1 Bison bison bison | reverse complement strand
CCACCAGGCTCCCCCATCCCTGAGATTCTCCAGGCAAGAACATGGAATGGGTTGCCATTTCCTTCTCCAATGCATGAAAGTGAAAAGCGAAAGTGAAGTCGCTCAGTCGTGTCCGACTCTTAGCGACCCCAAGGACCCACCTGGAGCCCACCAGGCTCCTCCATCCATGGGGTTTTCCAGGCAAGAGTATGGGAGTGGGGTGCCATTACCTTCTGGAATGCAAAAGTAGGAAGTCAGAAAACACCAGGAGTAAAGGCAAATTTGGCCTTGGAATACGGAATGAAGCAGGGCAAAGACTAATAGAGTTTTGCCAAGAAAATGCACTGGTCATAACAAACACCCTTTTCACAACACAAGAGAAGACTCTACACATGGACATCACCAGATGGTCAACACAAAAATCAGACTGATTATATTCTTTGCAGCCAAAGATGTAGAAGCTCTATACAGTCAGCAAAAACAAGACCAGAAGCTGACTGTGGCTCAGATCATGAACTCCTTATTGCTAAATTCAGACTTAAAGAAAAGTGGGTAAAACCACTAGACCATTCAGGTATGACCTAAATCAAATCCCTTATGATTGTACAGTGGAAGTGAGAAATATATTTAAGGGACTAGACCTGATAGACAGAGTGCCTGATGAACTATGGACTGAGGTTCGTGACATTGTACAGGAGACAGGGATCAAGACCATCCCCATGGAAAAGAAATGCAAAAAAGCAAAATGACTGTCTGAGGAGGCCTTACAAAGAGCTGTGAAAAGAAGAGATGCGAAAAGCAAGAGAAAAGGAAAGATATAAGCATCTGAACGCAGAGTTGCAAAGAATAGCAAGGAGAGATAAGAAAGCCTTCCTCAGTGATCAATGCAAAGAAATAGAGGAAAACAACAGAATGGGAAAGACTAGAGATCTCTTCAATAAAATTCGAACTACCAAGGGAACATTTCATGCAAAGCTGGGCTCCATAAAGGCAGAAATGGTATGGACCTAACAGAAGCAGAAGATATTAAGAAGAGATGGCAAGAATACACAGAAGAACTGTACAAAAAAGAGCTTTACAACCCAGATGATCACGATGGTGTGATCACTCACCTAGAGCCAGACATCCTGGAATGTGAAGTCAAGTGGGCCTTAGAAAGCATCACTACGAACAAAACTAGTGGAGGTGATGGAATTCCAGTGGAGCTATTTCAAATCCTGAAAGATGATGCTGTGAAAGTGCTGTACTCAATACGCCAGCAAATTTGGAAAACTCAGCAGTGGCCACAGGACTGGAAAAGGTCAGTTTTCATTCCAATCCCAAAGAAAGGCAATGCCAAAAATGCTCAAACTACCGCACAATTGCACTCATCTCACACGCTAGTAAAGTAATGCTCAAAATTCTCCAAGCCAGGCTTCAGCAATATGTGAACTGTGAACTTCCAGATATTCAAGCTGGTTTTAGA
>NW_011494950.1:5259364-5272417 GCF_000754665.1 Bison bison bison | reverse complement strand
TATCTATTTCTGCTTTATTGACTATGCCAAAGCCTTTGATTGTGTGGATCACAATAAACTGTGGAAAATTCTGAAAAAGATGGGAATACCAGACTACCTGATCTGCCTCTTGAGAAATCTGTATGCAGGTCAGGAAACAACAGTTAGAACTGTACATGGAACAACAGACTGATTCCAAATAGGAAAAGGAGTATGTCAAGGCTGTATACTGTCACCCTGCTTATTTAACTTCTATGCAGAGTACATCATGAGAAATGCTGGGCTAGAAGAAGCACAAGCTGGAATCAAGATTTCCGGGAGAAATATGAATAACCTTAGATATACAGATGACATCACCCTTTTGGCAGAAAGTGAAGAGGAACTAAAAAGCCTCTTGATGAAAGTGAAAGTGAAGAGTGAAAAAGTTGGCTTAAAGCTCAACATTCAGAAAACTAGGATCATGGCATCTGGTCCCATCACTTCATGGGAAATAGATGGGGAAACACTGGAAACAGTGTCAGACTTTATTTTTGGGGGCTCCAAAATCACTGAAGATGGTGATTGCAGTCATGAAATTCAAAGACACTTACTCCTTGAAAGGAAAGTTATGACCAACCTAGATAGCATATTGAAAAGCAGAGACATTACTTTGCCAACAAAGGTCCGTCTAGTCAAGGCTATGGTTTTTCCAGTAGTCATGTATAGAGTGAGAGTTGGACTGTGAAGAAAGCTGAGCACTGAAGAATTGATGGTTTTGAACTGTGGTGTTGGAGAACCCTTGGACTGCAAGGAGATCCAACCAGTCCATCATAAAGGAGACCAGTCCTGGCTGTTCATTGGAAGGATTGATGCTGAACCTGAAACTCCAATACTTTGGCCACCTCAAATGAAGAGTTGACTCATTGGAAAAGACCCTGATGCTGGGAGGGATTGGGGGCAGGAGGAGAAGGGGACAACAGAGGATGAGATGGATGGATGGCATCACCGACTCAATGCACATTAGTTCGTGTGAACTCTGGGAGTTGGTGATGGACAGGGAGGCCTGGTGTGCTGTGATTCATCGGCTTGCAATAGGTCGAACATGACTGAGCGACTGAACTGAACTGAACTGATTTATATAAGGTGATATGGCTTTCTTTTTAGATAGCGTGCATGCATGTTAAGTCACTTCATTTGTGTCTGACTCTGTACTATCCTATGGACTGTTGCCCACCAGGCTCCTTTGCCCATGGAATTCTCCAGGCAAGAATACTGGAGTGGGCTGCCATTCCCTTCTCCAAGGGATCTTCCCAACCCAGTGATGGAAACTACATCTCCTGTGTCTCCTTCATTGGAGGTGAATTCTTTACCCCTGAGCCACTGGGGAGGCCAGTGATAGCATATGTTTCAAAAAAGTTTAAACATCATTGAGATTTTGTTACCAAAATCATTACCAAAGCCATTTTGTTACCAAAGTCATTCCAGCTGAAAAAGTTCAATTTGCCTGGTTAAGCTATATTTTATGTTGTAAATCCCATTGGATGTATGCATCAGGCTTTTTATACTCAAGTCAGTGTTCCAAGTCCTGCTGCCCATAATGTCCCTGTGTGGCCAGTGGAGACTCTCTAGTTATCTCTCTCGGGATAAATTTTTTTTTTTTTCCTGGAGTGAGATTCCAGCAATTCTATCCAATTTCAGTAGCTTCCTCATATTCATCCTCCTAAATTTCCCTTAAGTAAATGCCCCCTTTACTGAATATAACCTGAGGCATATGTCTAAGAACTGTTTCTTTACCACACTATTCATCAAGTACTTGTGGTTTCTAATTCAAGTTTTGTAAAACTGTACAATTGTACATTTCTCTCTCTCTCTCTCTTTTTTTTTTTTTTTGGATTCTTATCTGCTCTCTTTTGAACGAGTTACTTCTTTATAAGCTTCCAAGTTTGCATTTCCTATGTCAACACTGTAGCTCAAATCTGGAGACATATATATAAATTTCTTTCCTGGTCACTATTCCCCTTAGCTCTTGGTAACAGTAACTCAATTTGGATGCTGAAGAGACCTCCTGACTACAAGCAGTTCTGTGTGCGTTGGTAAGTTCTGTGTAATGCATTTAGCTAGGTCACGTGATCAAATACTATGAAAAGTCTTTAGGGTAAGTGGAGAATTTTACATATATACATAATGGAAGGTGAAGAGTGAAGCATCGCTAGTTTAGTAAGTAAGGAATGATATGCTGAAAGTAAAGCAGTGATTTAAGATTATTAAATCCACAAAACTGGTGAGTATTAAACTGCCTTAAGGCTTTGATAAAAATATAGATTTGAGATATATTGAATCAGAATTTCCAGGTGGGGAGACCAAGAATCTCTATCTTCAATAAGCATTTCTAGGTAATTCTAATACACAAACAGATTGTGAAAAATTGAAAGTGAAAGTTAGTCACCCAGTCATGTCTAACTCTTTGTGACCCCATGGACTGTAGCCTGCCAGGCTCCTCTGTCCATGGAATTCTCCAGGCAAGAGTACTGGAGTGGGTTGCCATTTCCTTCTCCAGGGAATCACAAACAGATTAAATGGTTTATAAATTGAGTACAGTTACTTTCACAATCATAATAAGTATTAGGCTTCCTGAAATTTTTTTTCTCATCATTTCATTCAATCTCCCATCATGAGATTCCTCTGCTTTTTTTTTTTTTCATTTTAATGTGGACTCTGAGATGTATATTAAAAACAATAATGGTTGTCTACCCTAATGTAACTCAATGCCCTTATTTGTGAAGTAGGTTTAATTAGGCCAATGCAGTTGCCTGATACTTCCTGGGGGCTAAGAATTATTATCTCTTTCTATTTTCTCATCTTTATCTTCAATCTCATTGGAAGATATTTATTTTCTCCTGCTTATTTCTCCTGTGCTGTGCCACCAACCTCAATCCTTGACTCTGGCTTCAAAACTTTGTCTCCTCAGTGATCTCACTGTTATTTTCTTATCTTCTTTTTTTAGACAAGCCATTGCATCCTGAAGTCAGAGTGGTGGAAGCATCTTCTACCACCTCTTCTACACTTTGAGATATTAAATTGTCACCAAGAAACATTAAGAAATAGCTAGTCTTCTTGGGCTTCCTGGTGGCTCAAATGGTAGAGAACCTGCCTGCAATGCAGGAGATCTGGGTTTGATCCCTGGGTCAGGAAGATCCCCTGGAGAAAGGAATGGCAACCCACTCCAGTATTCTTGCCTGGAGAATCTCATTGATAGAGGAGCCTAATGGGCTACAGTCCATGGGGTTGCAGAGTTGGAGAGGACTGGGCAACTAACACAGATAGTCTTCTAGTTGAAGGAGATGTCTAAAAAAGGTATGAATGACTCAATCCCTTTCTCTTTATTTCTAGAATTTATTTATTTACCAAGTCTTATAGTTTCTGCCTTTGCTATGTCTTTAGGATCTTTTTCTTCCTACTTCATTGCCCTAGTTGAGGGCACTTCAACCTGGATCAATGCAAAAGATTTCTGACTGGCATCTCTGTCCTCAGGCTCTTTTCCTTTCAATTTAATCTGAAATCAACTATCGGATAAATCTTACAACAGTGCATTTAACACATAATGCTCCTGCTCAAAAGTCTGTAATGTATCCAAAGTAACAATAAGATAATTTCTGAACTTCTTAGCTTGACATTCAAGGTCTCCACAAACAACTTTGCAGATTTATCTTCTTCTACTTCTTATTGCTTCTTGACAGTAGTCCTCAGGCCCAGACACATTCACATGGCCTCATCTCTTAGATGCCTTTTCCTTTCTGACCTCTGTATGTTCTAACTCCACTATCTTTAATATACCCTCTTGATTCAACTAGCAACTATTTTTTTTAATATCCATTCTTTATGAGGCATTGTGGAAAATTCAATTATAATATGTAAAATTTCTGCCTACAAAAAGACTTGTGACTTGCAATTTATTGAAACAGTATCTGTAATTCTATAAAGTACACATCCTGGTATAGAAGGGAGACTGACATGCTAAAATGAATGCCTTTACATAAGCTTTCAGAAGACAAAATGAGAAAAATGTTTTTTTTTTTTTTTTTGTCTGATTGGGTGTTTGTAAAACGCTTTATGGAAGAGATGCCATTCCAGTTGGGTTTTGAGCAATGGATAAATACCAGCATATTGGAGTATGGGTATCAAGGGTTAAAGGAATAGCTAATGGTTCAGGATGTTGGACTGTAGCTTGTGTGTGGTTGGTATAGAGGAGAAAACACTGGAAATGAGGCTGGAGAGATGGAGCAGCAGGGTTAAAGATTTTGGACTTTGCTCTCCACTCAACAGGAGACTTTCAAAGAGTCTGAACCATGAAAAAAATAACACCATAAAATCTGTTGTTAATGAAGATATCTCTGGAAGCAATATATCACGAATGGCTTTAAAAGCAGGAAAAGCTCAAGCTGGTGATCAAAGGAGGGGCTCTTGTAATAATCTATGCCAATGGTGATGAAATCATGAACTAGGAAAAGTAGTAAGATTAGAAAGGGAAGGCTAACAAGAAAAGCATTTTTGCAATAGATTCTGTAAGCTTAGAAAAAGACAGAGGTAGGTGTTGGGAATTTGGGAGACATACTGATTTATTCAATAGCATTTCATAGGACACAATATCTATCAGAGCTCTTTTGAGGGCTGGAAATAGAAAAATAGATATCATAGTCCCAAACTAAAAAAGTTCACAATCTAATCAAGAATAGAAATATAAATGAATAAATACCATGAAACTTAATTATCTATATTTACATCCTGATCTATCAATCATTTTTTTCTGGAAATGGAGATACAAAAGTAATGCCTTACTATCACACTATTAAACTGATGCTTAAAAGATAGAAATTTGATAAATAAAATGGGGTAAATGGGATATTGAGGCTCAGGGAAGAGCTTTTGCAAGCACACGGATGAGTTATAGTACATGGTGTGTTTTGTGGATTCCTGAGCAGCTAGAGAAGCCAGCAGAGGTACCTGGTCAGAGGTAAAAAATAAAATTACCTACATTGTGCTCAACATTGCAGTTTCTTCTGAAGGTGATAACAAAACAGAAAAGGCCTAACTGGAGGTCTGTATTTAGAAAAGTAGCATTGAGCTGAAGATGAACTGGGGGTAAGGATGGAAGGCAGGCCGTTCAGAAAGGAGCTGCTGCAATAATTCAGGAGACAGAGGATGAAGCTCTGGACTTGGGCATCAGCAGAGGGAAAGAAAATGGAAGATTAAACGTTTATGGAGTTGGTGGAGACTGGATATAAAGCAAGTTGAGTGTAGAAAGAGGTTAGAAAGTGACTGAGAATTTCAGTATGGATAATTGAGCTGCTGCCATCAACTGAGAAGGAAGATCCAGCCCCCGAAAAACAGGATTTATGCTAGAAAGGGTAAGTGATAATAATGACAGCTAATATTTAATGAGCATTTATACCAGGCTTGTTCTAGCACTTTGTGTGAATTAACTCTTTAACCCTCACAATAAAGTAAGGGCATAGGTACTCTCATTATCTCCATTTTACAGATGAAGACATTAAGACAGAGAGAACTTAAGCAACTTGCCCGAGGTTGCACAGCTACTAAGAAGCAGAATCAGAATTCAAATTCAGAGAATGTATTAAACAAAATGCATTCTTAACTATATTGCCTACCCTTGCATGTGACTTGGGACTCATGGAATTTTCTGTATTGGTAGAGTTAGAATTCAATAGGGTGGGAGAGAGGTCCTAGGTAAAGAAGTGGAAATGAGAATCAGTAATGTGAGTAATGGGTGGAGTGAAAGTTCAATGGCAGAGGAAGAGGACGGAAGATTGAAACTTACAAAATGTTCCTCATCATTTAATATTACAGTGCACTTGTCTGACTACTCTGAAATTAGAATTCATTTCAAAGGATTAGACACTATCCTACAACTTCTCAATCCCTGATATTTCATAGGAAGCTGTGTTCATCCTTCTTTTAAAAACCAGTATTTTTCATCTGTACATAAGAGCCAGTCTCCTCTCATCCACCCCCTAAAGAATCTATTCTGTTTTTCACACTGTATTTCTGTTGTCTGCTCATCTAGTTCATTGTTTGCTGCTCCTTGTTGGAGCAACTTACAAAATGTTCCTCATCACTTAATAGTGTTTGGAAGTGGTATGTGAATCAAGGCAAGACTCAGGTGTGATCAGAGGTGTGGTGGAAAGGAAGGTGAATGTGTGCCACAGAACTCAAGGGAGCAGATCCTGCCAATAAGGAAGATGTTTTCACCAGCACTGAGACCAAGATGGGCAAGGACTGATACATGGCCAGGAGATGTGCCCTTTGAGAATGAATTCATATCTTTTGAGAAGGCAGTTTTCCATGAGTGTTACAGAGAGAAACTAGTAGCCCATAGGCTGGGTTAGACACTGTGGCTGGGGGAGGGGTGGTAAACAGTCTTTGCATTTTCAAAATATTGTAATAGAAAACACATAAAAATTGTAGTAGAAAATGAGATGCATTCTATTAAATGTTTTAGTGTATAGTACAGTGTTTTTAACTATAGGCACAAAGTTGTACAGCAGACCTTTAGAATTTTTTCATCTTTTTCTGGCTGTGTTGTGTGGCTTGTGGGATCTTAGTTCCCCAACCAGGGAAGGAGCTGAGTCCTAATCACTTGACTGCCAAGCAATTCCTTAGAATATTTTCATCTTGAACAAATGCAACTTTATACCCATTGAATAGAAAGAAGTAAAAGAGCTGAGGAGGGTCAGGAGGTAAGGGGGGGGGGTTACTTTTGTTTTTCTTTTTAGTGTATTGAAGACAAATAATATAGTAAGCCAACAAGGAGCAGCAAACAATGAACTAGATGAGCAGACAACAGAAAGACAGTGTGAAAAACAGAATAAAATTTTTTAAGGGATGGATGAGTGGAGATTGGCTCTTATGTACAGATGAAAAGTACTGGTTTTTAAAAGAAGGATGAACACAGCTTCCTATGAAATATCAGGGACTGAGAAGTTGTAGGATAGTGTTTAATCCTTTGAAATGAACTCTAATTTCAGAGTAGTCAGACAAGCACACTGTAATATTAAAAATCTGTCTCAGGTCTTTGCTACCTTATTAATGGGATTCACCCAGACCACCTTCCATTGGTGAAACTCATCATCTTTCTCAGTGTTCTTGGTCCACTGATTCCCTCATAATGAGACTCAGTGTGGGTTTGCCCTCCAGTATTGGTGTCTATGCTCCCTAACCTGGTGAAAAAACTACTCTCCTCCCCTCCCCCTTCCCTGGTGGGTCATAGTAGCTTGACCTAGTCTTCTACTCAGCATTAAGGGAAAGTGATCAAATAGAAATAATCCGTGAAGAGAGTTTAGAAAGTGTATGTTGACTGACCTCAAGGTCCTAAGGGAAGTAAGAGCTTAGATCATTTGCCAACCATGGGGGAAAGGAGTGGACTTAAAGGCTTGAGGAAATTGGAGGATGTTTGGAAGAATTTGGAGAGTTCACTGTGAATAAAAGGATTTCTTGACAATCTGAAGGGGCCAACTGAGATTAGATATCATAAATTTGTAGTGGAGCCAACCGGCATTTCTTGACCTTTTCCAGTATTACTTGGCAGTGGGATAACAAAAGCAGAGAAAACAAATGTCTGGATTTGTCCAACCCTGAGGATTGGCAGGACAGCTGCAGAGGAAGCTTGAATTGGGTTAAAGGATTCCTGGTTACCAGTGAGGGAGGAGAAAGGAGAAATGCATCACCATGGTGTTCAGAAGAAGCAGACAAAAAAGTGAACCAACTAAAGCCAGATGCTGACTGAGAACCAGGGGAGGACAGAGAGGAGGGAAGGCTTTAGAGACACCGAGGGTCTAAAGGACAAGGAACTGGGTTAGTCAGTGTAAGAAGGATCTGGGCATTACTTTTAGAGTGGAATAGCCAGCTTCGGCATCTGTGAGCCTGCTGGTCAAAAAAAGAAAAAGGTTCAAGTGATGATAGGATGTAATGCTTGGCTTCCAACATGTGGGTTTCCAGAGCAGAATAAAGCAAACCAGAAAAAGTAGAGGAAATGAAGGTCTTGGATGTTGAAAAAGTTATCAGGTATAAAGTTGAAATTAGCTATGGGTGAACTGGAGAAGAAATCTGTGAGGCAAGTGTGAAATTCCTCAAAGGTGAGAAAATGAACAAGGTTGTGAGAGATTAAAAAGGCCTGGCATTAAAATCATCAACCTGAATGTGTGTCAACCATGTGCAAATATGGAGGGTGGAAAAAAAAAAAAAAGAAACAAATAGTTTAATTTTACTTCATTGGCATAAACACATTTAAAAACTTTTTAAAAGCCACAAGAGCACTTTTATTTAATGCCACTAAAAATAGTCATTGCATCTCTTTTTCTGAATTAACATATGTTAAAGAAGCATGTAAAGAAGGTTCTGTTGTGATGTCTGCAGAAAGGTTCTTGGTCATATTCACGTGCCTAACTTCTCAGCTCTATTACTGACTTATTATTCATTAAGTTTTATTTATTGACCCTGGATATTGTTTTTAAATTCTGAAAATAGCAGTAACACTCCATGTTTAATGCAGGGTTTGCAGCCACACGACAAGCACGTTTCATGAATAATTCTGTCTTCTCTTTCAGTCGTCTTCCTGAGATGACTTCTTGAGATGACATGGAAAGAATCATCGGTTACAATTTTGCAACACTCAAAACGACTGGAAATGATCACTTAGTGGTCGGGGTGTTGGATGACGTTATCCTCTTTCCCATCCATGGAATGATCACACACCTCAGCTCCGTGGTGAGAACTGCTGCTCTGTGAACTGCTAAACAGAAGGATCTCCTAGGTTATCAAACCGTCCCCAGTCAGTACAAGATTAGTTTCATTTACATATTCCTGCGTGTTTTATCCACCAGGCTTCTAAATACCTTTAGCCACATGGCTCCAGCTCTTTATTCTGTCTCACTTTCTCCCTGTTCTCTCACAGTCTCTGAGGAAGCACTTAAAATAGTCTGGTCAATTTTATTCTGTCTCACTCCAATCAGGAAGAGCCTGCCCCCCAACCCCGTCCCCCCCAACCTTTTAAATGGCAGTGCCTCAGTAAAGACATGTTAGTATGAGTAATCTATAATAAAAATATTTTGAGGTTGACGCTGCAATAGTGAGTAACTGGGTGGGGGGGCTTGTTGATGTGAATATGCTATTACCTAATTTATCTTGAGTAGCGGGTTCTTGTCATTGACAGGATTATTCTCCATCAATATTAGACTCTTCGGTTATCTCACTGATACAGTTTTGATCCAGCTTGTGTATACTAAAAAAAAAATTTTTAATCTGGCTTTCAGATAATTTCTGCTACTTGTCTCCACTTAACTTTCCTCCAGTTTAATTCTCAAAGTCATATTTCTGTCTCACTTTCATGCTTAAGACTTAGTGCTTCCTAAGATGACCACTCTTTCAATATCTGTTCTTTAGTCTTTAAATTCCTAGGAGTGTCTAATGCATTTGTTTTACTGGTGTTCCCCTACACATCACCCTTTCTTATTATTCCTGTAATCCTTGACTCAGGTGCCATTTTCTTCAGGCAATCATTGTGCTTTACCTTCTCTCTATCCTCTGACAGGAAAAGTACCTATCTTAGGTTTTTCTGCAATATTCAGTGTGTTGTCTGTTCACGTACTAGCATGTTGAATTATGTTTATTTGTTAATATCTCAGCTTTTCTACTGAATTTTGAGTGTCTTGAGGGTAGAACAATGTCTTAGTCTTCTTTGCATTTCTAGTGTTAAGCATAGGCTAGATAATCAGATCATGCATGTTGAGTGAAATAATGTACCCCAAAATAGCAAAATCCAGGATTTATTTTTACCATGTGGTCAATGAGCTTCGGTCCTTCACAACTTTAATAAACAGTAATTAGTAAAACTGTGCATTTATTTTGATTAGGAAACAAGTAAGGCAAGATAAAGTTGGATGCTGCATATTATCATATCACTATAAGCAAGTAGACTGATTTCCTTCATTATCCTGTAAATCTCAGTCCTTCCCCCACAAAGTGGGTTAGTGATAGTGGTGCTGGGGAGACAGAAAAACAATTCCAGATGAATTAATATTTTTATGATTAAATCCTCAAGCCCAGTTCCATTTGGGGGAATTGATTGGACCACTTGAAAGAGAGAAACTATCCATTAGGGATCAAGAATTAGGCTAGATAGAACGCCTATGCTCATTTCAGCATTATTTACAATGAGCAGGAGGTGAAAACAACACGAACATAAATGGATGAATGTTCAGATAAAGACATACTACTCAGTGTCGAATGAAGAAGGAAATCCTATCCCATCCTATCATATGGATGAAACTTGAGGACTTTGTGCTAAGTGAAATAAGCCTGTCACAAAAAGACAAATGCTGTGTGATTCCACTTGTATGAGAATCTAAAGTAGTAAAAAATCCGAGAAACAGAAACTAGAATGGTGGTTTCTGGGGACTGAAGGAAGTCAAAAATAAGAGTTGCTGTTCAGTAGGTATAGAATTTAGTTTGTGAGATGAAAAAGTTCTGGACATCATTGTATGAAAGTGAAAGTCACTCAGTCGTGTGTGACTCTGCCACCCCTTGGACTGTACAGTCCTTGGAATTCTCCAGTCCAGAATACTGCAGTGGATAGCTGTTCCCTTCTCCAGGGGATCTTCCCAACTCAAGGATCAAACCCAGGTCTCCTGCATTACAGGCTGATTCTTTACCAGCTGAGCCACCAGGGAAGCCTGATCCATTGTATAACAATGTGAATACAGGTAACACTACTGAACTATACATTTGAGAATGGTTGAGATGGTATATTTTGTATTATGTGATTTTTACCACAACTTAAAATAAAATAAAATATTCTTAAAGAAATAAATTCTAGGCTAGATCCTAGCAAGGAGGGTGCCTCTGACCCTCATGCCCAAATCCTGATATTAATTCTCTGGCTCTGAAAGATCTAATGTTGACAAGAGGTGCAGGAAAGTGAACTCAAGAGGAGAAACTCTTACCTGCTTATACACCAACAGCAGAATTGGTCTGGCATCTCAGTTCATGAATCTTTTACAATCAACCTCATATTGGTTCCCATAAGAAAGTTTAAGAATCCAGTTCTCTTTCTCTAGAGTGTGAGATAATCTAAGAAAAGGTGCATCCATTGAAATAGCTGTATAGAATAGCCATGAATAATAGTAAAAAAGTTAGGCAAACTATATGCTCAGTTGCTTTAGCTGTGTCTGACTCCTCGTGAGAGTAGACTGTAGTCCACCAGCCTCCTCTGTTCATGGGATCCTCTAGGGAAGAATACTGGAGCAGGTTGCCATGCCCTCTTCCAGATGATCTTCCGGAACCAGGGATTGAACCTGTATCCCTTATGTCTCCTGTATTGGCAGGTAGGTTCTTTACCACAGGTGCCACCTGGGAAGCTCAAGCTATATGCTAAGGAATGCAAATATTTTACTAACAGATTTAATGTCACAATGGAGATAAAATAACAACCCTGGTGGCCTGAGAAGTGAATGGGAATTGAAAGATCGGAAAGAGTGAGTATAATTGGTGTCCTGGGAAGGGAAGCAGGTTAAGTATTAGAGATGAAACAGTTTAGTGAATTTTTTGCTGCCAAAGATGGAGGAGATTTAAGCACGACTAGGCAAGGAACACTGCAGATGGTGACTGCAGCCATGAAATTAAAACACGCTTACTCCTTGGAAGAAAAGATATGACCAACCTAGATAGCATGTTGAAAAGCAGAGACATTACTTTGCCAACAAAGGTCCGTTTAGTTAAAGCTATGGTTTTTCCAGTGGTCATGTATGGATGTGAGAGTTGGACTGTGAAGAAAGCTGAGTGCCGAATAATTGATGCTTTTGAACTGTGGTGTTGGAGAAGACTCTTGAGAGTCCCTTGGACTGCAAGGAGATCCAACCAGTCCATTGTGAAGGAGATCAGCCCTGGGATTTCTTTGGAAGGACTGATGCTAAAGCTGAAACTCCAGTACTTTGGCCACCTCATGTGAAGAGTTGACTCATTGGAAAAGACTCTGATGCTAGGAGGGACTCGGGGCAGGAGGAGAAGGAGACGACAGAGGATGAGATGGCTGGATGGCATCACTGACTTGATGGACGTGAGTCTGAGTGAACTCTGGGAGTTGGTGATGGACAGGGAGGCCTGGCGTGCTGCGATTCATGGGGTCGCAGAGTCGGAGACAAATGAGCACCTGAACTGAACTGAGGCAAGGAACTACAGAGAAGGGGAATTAGAAGATACGGGAGACAAAGGGGTAATTGACAGATGGAGTTGTAAAAGGGACCCAGAAGATCTAGATCTGGGAAAAGGAATTAACATTTGAAAGAAGAGAGACACCTCTGTTTTTAGAAGAGAGAGAGAAAAGGATACATGTGAGATATTGAATTTAAAAGATTTCTAAGGTTGAACAAGTTAGTTGCCCTTCTCGATTCACAAAGTGACAGATCAGAGTCGGCTTTTCATAAGTATTATCCTGCTGAATTTTGATTGGGTTAATTTGTATGAATCAAAGTCTAGAGACTTTGACTAAAGCAATGGAAAATAGATTCAAGGTCATTATTAAGGGTAAATTATAGATGTTTCTTATCTTTACTGGAAAATAGGACAACCAAGACACAGAGGTTTTCCATAAATGTCCTTTATTGTGTTGAGCATAATGGCTACTTGCCAGATGACCTGGCCCTCAGAGAAGCACCAGCCCAGGGATCAGGTCAGTGCAATGAAAGCCAGTGAAGGACACGCCTAATGAAAATAAACTTGCCTAAATAATGCAGAATGTGGCTTGAGCTGAAATTCAAATCATTTTCTTATTAGATAATTTTTGCAATGATCTCTTTATAGGGAGACTGGAAGGTTGGGAATCTTTTTTTAATGGTTTTGAAGTTATTTCATGATGATTCAGTTTCTATTTCTGTTCAGAGTACCAAGATTATTTATAATCTTGTAACAGCTTTTTTCCCCAGCTATTTTTATATCATTACAAAAGAACTCCTTCAAAATGGTAAATTGTCGACACCCTTTTCATATTGCCTTGACTATTCCTCCTCATTTCATTATTTTTTATTA
>NW_011494950.1:5245880-5258594 GCF_000754665.1 Bison bison bison | reverse complement strand
AACAAAGGTCTGTTTAGTTAAAGCTATGGTTTTTCCAGTGGTCATGTATGGATGTGAGAGTTGGACTGTGAAGAAAGCTGAGTGCTGAAGAATTGATGCTTTTGAACTGTGGTGTTGGAGAAGACTCTTGAGAGTCCCTTGGACTGCAAGGAGATCCAACCAGTCCATTGTGAAGGAGATCAGCCCTGGGATTTCTTTGGAAGGACTGATGCTAAAGCTGAAACTCCAGTACTTTGGCCACCTCATGTGAAGAGTTGACTCATTGGAAAAGACTCTGATGCTGGGAGGGATTGGGGGCAGGAGGAGAAGGGGACCACAGAGGATGAGATGGCTGGATGGCATCACTGACTCGATGGACGTGAGTCTGAGTGAACTCTGGGAGTTGGTGATGGACAGGGAGGCCTGGCGTGCTGCGATTCATGGGGTCGCAAAGAGTCGGACACGACTGAGCGACTGATCTGATCTGATCTGATGTTTCTGAGGTAATGTTAGTGGTAAAGAACCTGCCTGCCATTATGGTAGATGCAAGAGATGTGGGCTCAATCCCTGAGTTGGGAAGATCCTCTGGAGGAGGGCATGGCAACACACTCTAGTATTCTTGCTTGGAGAATCCCATGGACAGAGGAGCCTGGTGGACTATGGTCCATGGGATCCCAAAGAGTCGGACACGACTGAAGGAACTTAGCATGTATATACATGTAGGCTTATTCACACAGTCATGTCTGACTCTGTGACCCTATGGTCTCTAGCCTTCCAGTATCCTCTGTTTATGGAAGTTTCCAGGAAAGAATACTGGATTGGGTTGCCCTCCAGTAGGTTTCCCCCTCCTATATATATATATATTTTTTTTTTTAATGTTTATGGATTTTTTGTTACATAATCACTGCAACAACTTGAAACAATTCTGGGAAATATGAAGACAAAGTAACCCTGAAATTCTGTAGTCTTGATCTGAAATTCTGTTTTCTTGATGTTAATTAATTAATTGTACTTTTGATTCAGTAAATATCTATTGAGCGCTGATTATACCCAAGGCATTATGGTCAGTTCTACTGAGTTGGCGCTTCACTAGAGCAGTGAACAAAATTAGCCCAGTAGTTGCTATTATGAGAACAACACTATATAACATTCAGGCTAACATCTCTCTAGATATCTCTCTGTGAATACGGCTATATGTGAGTATGTCCTTGTATTTTAAATCCATGAACACACACATTTACATTTTATATAGAGGTAAATTAATGACTCATTGTCCACTGCTTTTTTTTAGGAATCAGTAGGTCATGACTATCTTTGTCAGTTAATATGAAGTAGAGCATCACTTTCCTTGACTCTATAGTATTTTATTGACTGAATGAATGTCTTAGGTTGGGTTCCCGAGTAAACAATCTGAGACGGAGGTTTGTCCTGCAAGAAGACTACAAAGGAGCAGTCTTGTGAACACCTACAAGAAAGAGAAGAAAGAATCATTGGTCATGGGGAAGGGCTGAACTGCAATGGGCTAGCCACCAAAGTCTCATACAATCACAAAGGGAGCTTAGGAGTTTGCATGGCCCTTCAGTGATGTCCCCTGCTGGCGTCCTCACCTCAACCAGTCATTGGATGAGAGCTGTCCTCTGGGAAGGGCACGCTTTTGGGAGTAAGAGCCTAGGGCAGTTACTGAAGAGGGACACCTACATAAGGCCTTAGAACTGTTGTAAACATTCTTTGCAAATGGGGGAGGAAGACCCTGTATGATTTATTTATTTCTTTTTTTTTTCAGTATGTTAGGGTGTATTTTATGAACCAGAATGCAGTCTGTCTTGTTGAATATTCCATGGGAGCTCATGAAGAACGCATATCCTGCTGCTGTTGGATGAAGCAGTCTATCATTATATCATTATATCCAGTTGATGGATGGTTTTGTTGAGTTCAGCTCTGTCTGTACAGATTTTCTGCCCATTGGATCGGTCCATTTTTGGCAGAAGGGTATTGAAGAGATGAAGAGGATTCATCTATTCCTCCTTGCAGTTCTATTAGTTTTTATCTCATGTAGTTTGATGCTCTATTGTTTGGCACACACACGCACAATAAGAATTGTTTATCTTCTTGAAGACTTGACATTTTATCATTATATAATGCCCTGTGTTCCTGATAATTCTCCTTGCTTTGAAATCCGCTCCTTCTGAAATCAATATAGCTACTTCTGCTTTCTTTCAGTTAATGTTTGTATGGTACATTTTTCTCCATTCACTGAGTTTAATCTATCTGTATCTTTATATTTAAAGTAGACTTCTTGTAGACAATATATAGATGGGTCATGTTTTTTAGATCCACTTTCACCATCTCTGTCACTTAATTAGTGAATCTAGGCTACTGACATTCAAAGTGATTACTGAGATAGTTGAATTAATATCTACCAAATTCATTACTGCTTTCTATTTGGCGCTCATTCTTTGTTTCCATTGTGTCTTCCACTTTTTTAAAATACCTTTTGTGGTTTTAATTGAGCAGTTCAAATAACTCCATTTTCTCTCTTTTCTTTGAATATAGTTATATATATATTAAAACTTTTTTAAGTGTTTGCCTTAGGTTTCCAATATTCATTTAAAACTAATCCCAGTCCACTTTCAACTTACATTATGCTATTTCATGGATAGTGTGAGTACCTTATAATAGTAACAAAATAATAAAAATTTATTTTTCCTGTGTCTTTTACCATAGCTGTTATTTCTTTCACTTACATACAAACATACCTCTCCTCTAGCCAATATAGTATATCAAAAATAATATCACATCCCAGGGAGAATGGTAGAGATTAGTGACACTTTTAAGGATTAAGGGCTTCTCAGATGGCTCAGTGGTAAAGAATCTGCCTGCCAATGCAGGAGATGTGAGTTCAATCCTTGGACTGGGAAAATCCCCTGGAGGAGGGCATGGCAACCCACTTCAATATTCTTGCTTGGAGAATCCCCATGGAGGAGCCTGGTTGGCTACCATCCATAGGGTTGCAAAGAGTCAGACACAATTGAAATGACTTAGCACGTACGCATACAACCTGATATTAGATATGCCTTACCACACAGACTATTACAATAATACAGGTAAGACTTGACAGTGGTTTGAATCAAGATGGTAGAATTTAAAGTCACCACTTTAATGGTGAATGGATGAATACATTTTGAAGGTAGAGATAACAGAGTTTGTTGATTAATTGGATGTGGCTTGTAAGAGAGAAACAAGTCAGGGAGGATCATAGGTTACCTATCAGAGTAGTAGTGTAAATATTTGTTTAAGCATCATGTCCAGGAATGAGACTGTATGTTCCTAGAGAGTAGAGATCATATCTTATTTCTCTTAAGGCTTCTGGACCTTGCTGAATGTCTGGTACACAGTAGGCCCTCAAAGCAAGTGCCTAAGATAGTTCAATACTCATATGTGTTTGCAGTGTGGCCACTACAAATACTGTGATGGATTTTATTCACTTATATAAAGATTACTTAGTCAAAAAATTTCATAATTATTTATAGTTGTAGAACATTAATATTCTCAGCTTGATTATTTTTTGGTACAGAAATGCAGGAGATAAATGAACAAGACATGACCTGGAATAGTTCAATGTTATTTTTCCTGATTCCAAAAGCACAATTATTGATTTTATTTTTATCATGGTTAGAATAATACTAACATTTGTCATCTCTGTCTTTTAGCACTCAGCTCATGTGGAACTATTAAAAGTTGCCCTTATAGATTGTGCCATAAATAAAACAAGGCTGCCGTATATGGTAAAACATACCCTTTCAGAAGGGGAGACAAATGCAATCTATATGCTATGATGACTAGAACATTTGGGTAGTGATCAGTAAAGATAATGATGAAGATACTTTATGGATGAATTATGTATCAGTTGTTTTTCTGAAAAAAAATACAGTGGAAAAGAACTTTATTTATGACTGGAGTTCTTTAAAAGGGTTAGAAAGGTTGCTGTTTTATTGTATGCTCTAGGTTCTCAAATCAATATTTATACTTGTCCCATGCTAATGCAATCCTATCCATTTGTTAAAATAAATAGTAAAATGTGACCTAGTTAGAGTGCTCTCAAGTCAACTTGCCCAAGGGTAGATACTGGAGAATTAGTAACATAAGATCTCTTTTTCCAATGGTATTTTAGAATTTCTCATGAATACGTGGCTTAGGTATTGTCACCCTTCCTTCTATATTTATTCTCTGGCCACTTGGTACTTCCAAGGGTCTTTATCTATCATGTAATGATTCTTGAATTAGTGTCTGGAGTTCTTGTGAGGAAATATTTCTCTTTGCAAAGTTATAAGATTTATTAATAAGCTCTAGATGTCAACTCCACTTTGATCTGTGCCTGCTTTGCCCCACCCCCATCCCTTTCTTATGAATGAAGAAGGTATTTTTGTCCACTTGCACATTTGTCTTTGCTGTTCTTTTTAAAGCAAAGATGACAGATTGTCATGCCCAGTATTCCCTTTTGGATAACATTGATTTAACTGGCACAGAACTACACAGAGACTACTAACCCTTTTTTTACCTGAAATCTCTGTCCAGTATGAAAAAAAAAAATGACTCAAATGTGATTTGCATCCAGAGAAGCTATTAGGTGTGGCAGTCTGGTAAGAAATTCATCAGTTGAACCCACCATTTTTCTCATTTGATTGGGAATTATCTTAAATCATTCTTGTTTAACAATTTAATACCAGGAAGTTCAGGTATAATTCATCAGGACCCATTTACCAATAATGATTATAATTGCTTTTTTTTTTGTTGTTTTACTTTTAGGTGGCTCTCTAAAAGGGATATGAATCATGTAGATTCTTGGTCAAGAGAACAGGTAATAGATTTAGGTTTCAAATATAAACAATACAATCTCTAAATCCCCCAGTAGGGGCTGTGCAGGCAAAGTTTGGCTTAATGGGTACAGACTCATTATAAAGAACAGTAGAATTCCATTTATGGACTAATTTTCCACAAACCATATTATTGAAAAATTAATATGCTAAAGTAAAAGTCCAGACAGAAATTTTCACCCTTTCTGCAATTGTAACACTTTACCTTTTTGATTCAATATTGAGATTCTCCTAATTCACTGCTTTTAAAACCCTGATAAGATATACTAATTAATAATATATAGATTACCTACAAAAAACTAGGCAATTTAATAATTTTTACAGTGATTAAGCAACTGTTCTTTGAAATACCAAAAAAATGTAATTAAGCAAACATTTTATATGTAGGTGATTGAAAGTAAATTAGGAAACACTGATTTTCATTAGTTCTAAAAACATATTATTTAAAATGATTTCATAGTTCTTTGTATGCATACACTGTTTATATTTGGATAGTCTATTAGATTTTATAAAGTGTAATTCTATTCATAACTGAATGACATAGACATAAGTGAAACTACCCTTGAGATCATTATTTTTTATTTTGCAAAAGGAAACTGTAGGGAAAGATTAGATGACTCATCCACCCAGTGACCAAATGTAGTTTATTAAAAACCATAAGTTTAAGGTTTATTGCATTTACAACAGAAGAAGAAAAACAGGAGAATTAACTATATGCTGTGCGTAGTCGCTCAGTCGTGTCCCTGTGGACTGTATGGACTGCAGCCTGCCAGGCTCCTCTATTCAGGGGATTCTCCAGGAAAGAATACTGGAGTGGGTTGCTATGCCTTCCTCCAAGGGATCTTCCCAACCCAATTAATAACATCACAGTGTCTACTTCTGATTTAAAACACTGCACTGCAATCAGAGATTTCAAACTATTTCCTATATCCTATTAGAAAAACATGGGAAAATATAATGGAAAGGACATTTTTAGCGACTTCAAAATATTGCATTTAGTTGCATATTTCAAAAATTTGGACAAAATAAATTATGAAAGGTACTTTTACTTAGACTTTTTTTTTCAGTTGCATTTGATTTACATTAGGTTCTCATAGAGTTTCCTAAGGAAATAAGGGAAAACTAATTTTAACAAATCATTTTTTTTGCTATCTTTAATTTTCTATCATAATGATGAGCATTGAGCAATACACAACCAATATTCCTAAATTTCCTGAACTTTGCCCTTCTCATTAGTGAACTTTGACTAAGTTAACTTTGGTTATGAAATACAAAACCAGACAAGTTTTGATATGATTTTCTTCACTGTGGAAAAACATTTATTGTGTTTTAAGAAAGATTTAAGTCAAACAAATTAATGTAATTACTACTAAAATAACAACTGCAGTTACAAATACAGATTTCTTTTTTGTGTTTTGTACTAGTTGCTTCTTGGAATAATCTATTGAGGTCTTTCAATAGGTTATTATTGCTATATCTTAATATGAAAATATTGTTAAAGGTTTATTTATTATTTATTTCCAATGAGTCCAATTCAATCTAGCAACAGTGATGATAGAAATGATAGAAGTGAAATTAATTACAGGTTTATTACCTGCAGAAGCAAGACTTTTTTTGTATTGGATAATATTACAAAGTTATATATATATGTAACTATCACTGGAAAAGTGTTTTAAAATGCACAGCTTGCTTTCTCATATACTGTCTGGTTGATGCCCAAAACAACCTTCCTAGGAACTAAGGCAAATATGTAGTTCCCATTTTAATTTTTGCAAACAGGGTAAGGAAAGTTCAGTGATTTCACTAAGGTAAAACCTCAGGTGACACCTAGCAGGACCTCACTCCCAAGTCCTCTGACTCCAATAACGTAAAGTTCTGGGTCAAGAGAATCATAGGCACCCAGGGAAGCAGGCTCACTCAGGCAAAGAGGTATCAGCAAGGACATAATTATTGCCAGGAGTGCAAAAAATAAGGACATATTCCTAGAGATGCCTACAAGTATTATCAAAATAAATTGAACCAAATATTAATATTGTCAATTCCATAGGCTCAGTGTGTTTCCTAACACCCTGCCATATTTAGAAAGTAGCACATATGAAGAAAATCACATCTTCTTTAGACTCAATAATTCTTGCTTTTAGTATATACAATATTCATTCTGGTTTCGTTAGGAATAAAGTCGTATATACAACAGAAATTCTCTGAACTTCATGAAGAAAAGGTTGCTTTATAAATATTGGTATTATTATCATCATTAACATTTATAATCTTGTCACCTCTCTGCCTCATAAAGTTACTGTGAACGTTTGAATGAGGTAATGTCTGCGAAGCTTTATAAGTTCTCTAAAAGGGAATTAATATCTAAATACAAAATGTTTTTATCAATAAAGTATTAGGTGAATCTGGTCTAGACAGAAAGTAATAAAATTTGGTTAGCGAAGTAGATGTGAACAGCTCTTCGCAAACAAGGCTGTGATTGAGTCTCACTGGTTTAGATTGTGGAATATAAATCTTTGTTTTTCTAAGATTGTACTAGTCTTAAGTAAAATTTTAATAGGAATCCTTTGAATATTCTATCCAGAGTGAGCTTATGTGTAACAATCCTATTTTAAAAAATACAAACTTTATGTTATAAGAAAAAGCCAATTCCTGTAAAAATTCATGGTTATTGCCATTTAATACAACAGCGTCCCTCAACTTTTTTTTGTATTTTTTTCTTGACACTTGTATATATCCAATAGCAAGAGTCAACTGCTGCTTGTTTAGTTATTTAGCAAGATTATTTTCTTTTTCATTCATCATTTCCATGATCTTGCATCAATTTGCAGATAAGCTGAAATACATTTTCAGAATGCATATACAGTAGTCATAATCTCCCTTCACAAGGGATTTTGCAATACTCCTTTGAAAACAGCAGAGACACAGCTGATAGAACCAAGGCAGACTACTTTAAAGAAATGTCGCCTGAAGAGTAATGTTTGGCTGCTTTTACTAGTTCCTTCGCTGTTGATAGTTATTATTAGTAAAATGATCATCTCTTCACAGGGAGCCCTGCAGAGTCACACTTAAGGAGTTTCATATGTACTGCTGTGATGTTATATGAGTTTCATTCCAATTGACGGTGGATTTCTCATCTAAATAAATTAATGAAATGGCTTGTCCCTTGTCAGAAAAGAAAATTAAGACTTTGTAAGTTGAAGTCGTCATTACAATTTTAAAAAGATTTCTCCTTTTGGGTCTAGTCTTTAAATCAAATCATATCTTTACAGGTAGAAATCTTAAAATTAAACTCCATGATCAGACAAAGACGAATGCACCGCAGATACTTCTGTTCTAGCCTGTCATGACAATAGCACAATGCCTGGGAGAACAAGATGAGGGGATCTTTATGCTGAAGCAACTTTAGAATCGAATTGAGGGCAGAAAATGAGGTATGCTTGCGGATAGCCTCTCACAGACACACACAATAAAGAGTATCATATTTGCTTGAATCATTTTGATAACTAAAAAGATTACTTAAGGAGTGACTAAATTACAGAGACATAATTAGAAATTATATAATTACAACCGTAATTAAAAATTACACAGCCCCAACCTGTCTGACCACGACGGAGAAAAGTTTACTTTCTGATATCAATCAGGTTGGAAAGTCTTAATATCTAATGGTCACTGGGACTCATAAACAATGTAGGAGAACCTGGGAGTGAGTGTCTTTCTCTTTCTACCCCACATATGCTGCTTAGTTTCCTGCAGATTTCTTAAAATCTGAAAAGCCTGGGGCTGATCCAAGTGACCTGTTATTATAAAGGGAACTTTAAAAGTATTTGGAGATTATTCTAACAATTAATAGTCACAGGAAGTTTCCTAAAGACTTTCTTTGGCATCCATATATTGGATTCTTATTTTTCCATCATTCAACTCAAGCATCGAATCTGGATTTCTTTCCACCTCCTTCCCACTTCCCTTATTGGAGGAATAATTGCTGTTCTTTTCAGATCTCCTAGGATAGTCTTCTGCTCTGCAAAGTTGTAATAAGATGTGACATCCAGTCCCGGTTAATCAGTGTTCAGCCCAAACCCACAGTGGCCGTGAAGGAGGTGGCACTTACAATTTGCCCGTGACACTGACCAGGTTTTAAGGAATAAGAGTGAGGGAAAATAGCATGAAATACTTAAATTTTTATGGAAAAGGTATAACTTGGTGAAAAAGCACCATCATAAATTCCCAAAAAGTGTATCTTAATGACACACTTAGAGTAAATCATTTGCCTTGAGAGACAGGAGGTCTCTGGTGACCTGCATTGCAGCCACATGAGACTCCTAGACTAGCTACTTTCAGCTAAATGTACTCTCATATTAATATTTTAAAATGCCATAATGCCTCTCTGAAAACCTCAGAGGACAGATACATCAATTTGCGAGGTCTTCACTCCAGGAAATAGAAACAGGGATAATCTGCCATTAAAAGAAATAGTTCATTATGTCTGCTTCTTGGGAGCACATAAACTATGTCCCTCACATACTTAAGTTGCAAATCCTCACTTTAATGTGAAGGGAAACACCATGCCCCAGAGCTTTATTGTCCCACTGTTTATTAGTACAAAAAGGTTTGTTGTGGTATGAAATCTTAAGCTTGTTGCAGTAATCAATCAGCTTCAAAGAGTCTTTACCCCGAGCCAGATTCATTACAAATAAATCAATTAAACATAAAGTTTCTATTTTCAGGAGGTTCATGATGCAGAATAGAAGCAAATGCATCACAGTTAGAGAAAGGAATTTTCCTGGAGCAATGTCTCTTCACAAAGAGCTCTTTTGCCTTTATGGCACCATGAAGCACATGCTGGAGTTTGCTCTTTTATTTTAGTTAATTGCAGACATTCTTCTTCTTAGCATATATTTTTCATTGGGGAAAAATCACATCCATATGAAAAAAGATATGTGGTAAGCTAAAAATATTGCTGGAGGCAGGAAAAAATAAACAATTGGTTTGTGTCTTCTTGTCATTACCAGACTAAACGTTTCGTAAGGCATCTGGGCAATTTTCACTCTTCAGGCTTTAGTGTATTTTTTCAACCTCTGTGCTAAAATTGTTTACAGTGTAGGCAGTTCAGTGGCAGAAGCAGAAAACAAAACAAAACAAAAAACCCCCAAACAAAACAACTAACCAAAAACCAAATAAACCAAAAATCCTCTTTATAAGGCTTCCTGATTATTCAACTAAATAATGAACTACACATTCTAAAACAGATGATCTCTTACATTCACTTTGGGAGAGTGATAGGGAATAGGAAGAAAATAGGAGATTCAGATACATCTTTCATTTTTATCATCAAACCTGATAAGTCAAAATTGGTGTTTGACTTATCAATTGAACATCAAAAAATTACAAATCAGTGTCTTTAAATTTTTTTCCACACATTTTGTCCTAATGTGTTTTTCAATAAAATTAGTTGTTTGCAGAGATTCCCAAAAAGGGAGAGACCTTGGCTGTGAGAAAGGCCAAACCCAAATAACGTCTTACAAAAGTATAGTCAAAAGTCTTATGCCACAAGGGGTAGGGTTCAGTGTAGGCCAGTCCAAACTCAAAAAAAAAAAAAAAAGATGAAAAGGACTCAGCACCCAAATTAAGTATCTTTCTTTCATCAACCAGGACTTGCAGTTGTTTTGATGACATATGATACACTCTACATATGGTGACATATGACCATTCACTTCTAGAGCCATCTCAGAAAAAGGGTAGAGAAATGACCAACTGTAACAGTAGCACTTCCTATGAGGCAACACCCTCTGCCTGCGTCCACATGGGGTACACATTTAATAGGAAATATAAAGCTCCAGTTAAATATTTTCTCTTAGGCTCCCAGATGGTCTTTTAGAAGAGAAAAAAAAAACACAAAAAACATCTTTTTCCAAGAATTGATTGTGATGCAGCTGATTCTTTTGGCCTCTGATGGGGTTCCATCCAAGACCCATCCCCCACAAGGGTAATAGAACACCTGCTTGGAAAATAAACAAAATATACCAGAAAGAGAAAGAAAATGTTCCCATGAGACATTGGTAGGCTTGTCCAATGTGTTTTAAAGGTTTCTCAGATGTATTGCTTTCACAATGTACATTCCTTCAATTTTATCTTCAACAAAACTTAATTTTTTCCTGCAGTGTGCCAATATTAAAATGCACTTATGATAACATCAAATTAGCTCATGGAAATAAAGAATTTGTATTATAATCAAGCAAATTAGAACTTGCCATGGTAAATTTTAGTGTTCACTAATGAACAGCATGTATATGTTCTGCAGATATGTGCATTATCTATGAAAGCAAATATATATCCTTCACATTTATTATAGAAATATCTACTCTTAAATCAGGTATTCAGTTATTTTCAAAGAACTGTAAACTTCTAGAACTGGCTTGGGATATATTTTTCAATATGTCTGTAAGAGTATAATTTATATGTGATTTAGTTATATCTTTTGGTCTAAAAGGTCTTTGAAGAGATATAGAAAATACTATTTAAAAAGTCAAGACATTTAAGTTAGAGCTCATATCATAAAACAATAGATGAAACAGTACATGTAATAAAATAATTAGGTCATTTTTGTAAAGGTGATTGATTCAGAGTACAACCAATAAAGTGGCTTTGGCTACTTCCTCTTACATCCTTACTGGAATTATATGACCATGGAGGATCATTAGGTATTCTCTTATAAAAAAATGAGGGCCAGTTGAGAGTTTAGAACTGATGATTTTATAAAATATTTTATTTTTATAGAATATGCTATTAGAAGTTTAGCCTCTCTATCTTTAGGATAATTAAGAAATATAACAAAATAATTGATCTCACAACAGATTTTAAAATACGCAATATCTAAAATAAGATGTGTGCTCTTAACTGGTTTTGAAAACACATCTGCTTTGGCTATTTTTACTGAGCTAGTCATGAATCAATTTGGTAAAAATGACTCAAACCGGAAATGTAGACATAGTCAAAATACCAAAATAAGTGTGTTCTGGACAGACTGTCATGAAAAACAAAAATAAGGTGATGATGATAATGGTGGCTCTCATAAAAGATGTAAATTGGAAGAAGATAAAGTTAGCTCAATTTTGGCATCATTGATACTGAAAATTTATTTTTAACTATAAATAGCCAAGTGAACTAACTTCTTAATAAGATTCTGAAGTAATGGAAGTAGACCATGAAATATACACCTCTATACTATTATCAGGACAGAGAGAATATTTATCTTTACATTTGTTATGATAGGAATGTTTGTACCTAATTATTAAGAGATGTGATATTATTCACAGAAAAGTTCAAGTATAAGGATAATAATGAACATTCGGATTAGGTAATTTGAGAGAATTTGACATATGGATGATAACCAACTTCCATTTTAATTACAAAGCTGGTATTATGATACAAATTTTTCAAGAAAATTAATAGAATGGGAATTTTATCAATATTTTGGCTCATCTGTAGATTTAGAAAAAGAAACAAAGACTGATAAAGAAATAAATATTGCAAATGATCTGAGTTATTTTCTCAGTGAAGCTTTCCAGGTGGTGCTAGTGGAAAAGAACCCACCTTCCAATGCTGGAGAGAAGCAGATTTGATCCCTGGGCTGGGAAGATTCCCTTGAGGAAGGCATGGTGACCCACTCCAGTATTCTTGCCCAGAGAATCCCATGGACAGAGGGGCCTGGCTGGCACAGTCCATAGAGTCACAAAGAGTTGGATATGATTGAAATGACAGCACATATGCACACACATACATACACATACACACACCTACACACACACGCACACACACACACACATTTTCTCAGTAAGCTAAAAGAGAAGACTGGGCTTCTCTG
>NW_011494950.1:5234573-5245780 GCF_000754665.1 Bison bison bison | reverse complement strand
GTGGTCCAGTGGTTAGGAGTTTGTCTTGCAATGTAAGGCACTTGGATTCAATCCCTGGTTAGGGAACTAAGGTCCCACATACCACAGAGCAATTAAGCCTGTGCATCGTGTGCCTCTGATGCAGTCAAATAAATATTATAATTATTTTTTAAAGGATTCTGATCAGTAAATTAGTTGTCCCTGAAGCTTGCCTGTGGTCCACACAGGAGATGAGACTGAGAGCTCAGAACAGCTAGCTAATGAGAAGAAAGTTGATAAAGAGTTTGATAGTGAATCCAGTGAGCCCTTATGTATGCAGCTGGGAATACAAATTTCCTTTTTGTTAACCTAAAAATCCATCACTCAGAAGAGAATTTAGATAGTTCAAGAAGCAAAAGTTTTTTTTGGGGGGGAGGCATCTTTATATATATATATATACATATGAAGTGAAGTGAAAGTCGTTCAGTAGTGTCCGACTCTTTACAACCCCATGGACTACAAGGTCCATGGAATTCTCCAGGCCAGAATACTGGAGTGGGTAGCCATTCCCTTCTCCAGGGGATATTCCCAACCCTGGGATCGAACCCAGGTCTCCCGCATTGCAGTTGGTTTCTTTATCAGATGAGTCACAAGGGAAGCCGTGTATATATAGGCCATCATGTGCCTCCCTAATTAATTCTAGTCGGGGATCATTCTTTCATCTTGAGAGCATATAAAGATTGTCAAATGGCTATGGATTCAGGAGAAATAAGTCACTCAGTCATTTAGTAAAATTTGCCTTCTTACTAAAATTATTCTTTGGCAATTAAAGCCCCCAAATTTCATTGCTGTGGTAAATAATTTTTGAATCCCAGGACTTCTCACTGATTTTTTTTTTTTTTTTGGATTCATTAAAAAAATAAATTGTGTAGAAAATTTACACACATGTGTGTGTATAAATTGTATGTGTGATACATCTTTTTTTTAGATATTAAAATTAGTTTATTTTTCTACTTAACTCTTAATAAATGAGAAGAAACACAGTAGTCTGTCTCATAAAGAACATTTATAATACATAACAATCCATAAAGCCTCATGGTGAGGTAGGAACAGCTTTGGAAAACAATGCACAGTCAGAAACATACAAAAAGTTAGGTAAAATGGTGCAGCACTAAAGACGTTTTATCTGCATCTGCATTTCATGAGATGATAATTGCATTTAACTGTGCCACATCTGGCCCAGAGGACACCCCGTGGCAGACACAAAACAACACAACACAGAGGTTTCATAAAACTGAGTATGTTTGAGAGTATACTCTGAATACTTAAAAAATATATTTTTAATTAGAGAATAATTGCTTTACTATACTGTGTTGATTTCTGCCATATATCAACATGAATCAGCCATAGGTATACATATATATGGGGGTTCCTTGGTGGTTCAGATGGTAAAAATCCACCTTCAGTGTAGGAGACCCAGAGTTATATCTTTGGGTCAGGAAGATACCCTGAAGAAGGGAATGGCCCCACTCTAGTATTCTTGCCTGGAGAATTCCATGGACAGAGGAGCCTGGTGGGCTACAGTCCATGGGGTTGCAGAGTCGGACATGACTGAGCAACTAACACATTCACAGTTTTCATACATATACCTCCTTTCTCTTGATCCTCCCTCTCTCCTCCCACCCCATCCCATCCATCTAGGTTATCACAGAACACTGGATTTGGCCTACTTTTATCATAGTATTTCTGGCTTCTTGGCAGCTGATGGCATGGGATGAGAAGACCAACTTTCTATCTCAGCTACGAAAAAATGGAATATTCATAGGTGTGTTTGGACTTGCCTAGATCAGTGGTTAGGTGGCAAACTTCTTTCAGAAGACAGTTGGAGGAGAGTGCTCTGAATTCTTAGCACCATAATGCAAGATTACTCATGGTATTAAAGAAAAACTTCATTTCATTTCAGCCTAACAAAATCTCTGAGCTTCTTATTCCAGCTAAATGTTTAGACTTGGGAATATCCGTGTTACAGATCAAACTTAATCAGGAAATTCTAGCATATTCATTTTATGAAGAAGTTCATGTATACAAAAGGTAGTTATTAATATTCAATAAAACTGGCCAGTGGATCAAAGATATTTTGTTTTCTTGGACTAATGAGTGGGTATAGGAGATGTCAGAACCACAATGAAAAAATTGGACAGAAGGTAGAGACAGTAGAGACAACTATTTTAAAAGTCGAGCAAAGAAAGGAGAGGGTAAAATGGTGGAAACAAAAAGAACATCAGGATTGAGTAATAGAAAAAATTTTTCCCAAGTATGGTATTGCAGGCGGTGGAAAAAGAGGGGAGAGTTTCACCATGAGGAAGAGCTAGGTGGTAACTAACAGGTCGTGTCTCCCATCATTACAAACAAACAAGGGAGGCTCTGGAAGGGGGCCTGTCCTGAGTCTAAAGGGAGAATCCACTGCGATGGTTTTTGTTTTTCTAAGGAAAATAAATAATTAACTTATCTGTTTAGAGTGAGAGGATGGGTGTATTGAAGATTGAGGAGAGCTAAGATGTTTAGAATTGCTTTTGTGAGCAATAAGTGAGACCATTTATATGAGCCCAAGAAAGAGTTAAATCAAAAGATTTGAGAAAGCCACTGTGAACCCAGTTTGAGTGAGAAAACTCTGATTTCAATGCTATTTTTAGGCTGCTTTGACCTACTTTGAAATTTCCCAAATGCTCACAACTTTTTTGCTTTCTCTCTGGACTGCCACTGAGGTCATACATTGCCCCTTTGCCTCATGGGGGGAAAATTGTGTTTCAAACATTTCCCACCTCTAAAAACAAGTTTCATTTGTTTCTTTTGTATCAAATGAATTTGGTAAATGTGCAAATACAGAAAGGTATTCTAGTTGCTTTGCCCATCCCTACAAGCTTTTTCAGCTGTCATTCTTCCCTAAGTAACATTGTTTATCAGTAAGATAATTCAGAATATATTTCTAAATTCTAGAGGAGAAATAAAAAATTCAGGAAGTCTCAAGCAGGTTGGGGGGGTTGGACAAGCACCCAATGTGGGCAGTGGATTTTGGATTCCTTATATCACACAACATCGAATAATTGACCACAAGTAATATAAAATATCTCACGTGCTAGTAAAGTAATGCCCCAAATTCTTCAAGTCAGGCTTCAGCAATATGTGAACCGTGAACTTCCAGATGTTCAAGCTGGTTTTAGAAAAGGCAGAGGAACCAGAGACCAAATTGCCAACATCCTCTGGATCATGGAAAAAGCAAGAGAGTTCCAGAAAAACATCTACTTCTGCTTTATTGACTATGCCAAAGCCTTTGACTGTGTGGATCACAATAAACTGTGGAAAATTCTGAAAGAAATGGGAATAGCAGACTACCTGACCTGCCTCTTGAGAAACCTATATGCAGGTCAGGAAGCAATAGTTAGAACTGGACATGGAACAACAGACTGGTTCCAATAGGAAAAGGAGTATGTCAAGGCTGTATATTGTCTCCCTGCTTATTTAACTTATACACAGATTACATCATGAGAAACGCTGGGCTGGAAGAAGCACAAGCTGGAATCAAGATTGCCGGGAAAAATACCAATAACCTCAGATATGCAGATGACACCACCCTTATGGCAGAAAGTGAAGAGGAACTAAAAGGCCTCTTGATGAAAGTGAAAGAGGAGAGTGAGAAAGTTGGCTTAAAGCTCAACAGTCAGAAAACGAAGATCATGGCATCTGGTCCCATCACTTCATGGGAAATAAGTGGGGAAACAGTGGAAACAGTGTCAGACTTTATTTTGGGGGGCTCCAAAATCACTGCAGATGGTGACTGCAGCCATGAAATTAAAAGATGCTTACTCCTTGGAAGAAAAGTTATGACCAACCTAGATAGCATATTCAAAAGCAGAGACATTCCTTTGCCAACAAATGTCCATCTAGTCAAGGCTATTGTTTTTCCAGTAGTCATGTATGGATGTGAGAGTTGGACTCTGAAGAAAGCTGAGCACTGAAGAATTGATGCTTTTGAACTGTGGTGTTGGAGAAGACTCCTGACAGTCCCTTGGACTGCAAGGAGATCCAACCAGTCCATTCTAAAGTTCTTTGGAAGGGTGTTCTTTGGAAGGACTGACGCTAAAGCTGAAACTCCAGTACTTTGGCCACCTCATGTGAAGAGTTGACTCATTGGAAAAGACTCTGATGCTGGGAGGGATTGGGGGCAAGAGGAGAAGGGGACGACAGAGGATGGCTGGATGGCATCACTGCCTTAATGGATGTGAGTCTGAGTGAACTCTGGGAGTTGGTGATGGACAGGGAGGCCTGGTGTGCTGCAATTCATGGGGTCGCAAACAGCCGGACACGACTGAGTGAACTGAACTGAACAGAATATAAAATATATTTGTCATATATATATGTATATATATACAATATCTAAATGATTATCTATATAATAAATATTCCTTGTGAATTTGGTATTTTTTCCTGAAAAGCTAGAGAGAAATGATTGGGCTGTAGCTACATAAATATTTCTTTCTGATTACACAGCATATAAAAATAAAATGACACTTTCAAAATACTTTACCCTGAAAACTTTTCTATTACTCAGGGAAGCTCTTCTTAACTGCTTCCTTCAAGTTTGTTCTGTGATTTACTGGGACCATTTAGAGACAGCTCATATTTTCTAGACATACTGTAGATATTTTAATGCCTTAATCAATTTTTGCCACTTTAGTTCTTCTACTGGGCTAGATTAATCTTCCCCTATGTTCCCAACTTTCAAAGAAGATCACTTATCAAAATTATCTTTACAGGAAAAAATGAAGCTGCAATTAAAAAAAAACACACTTGTCTCTCTCAAGTCATATATCACAAATATTAACTATGATATAAACAGCTTTTAGAATAAAGACTTAAGATAAATGTGTTCTTCAGTTCTAGAAAATGTGTAAAAATGGTTATTGTTTGCTTTCCAGTTTAAGTTAATTTGATTTTTTATTTTACTCCATTAATGTATTAAAATATATGTTACTTCCAAAGGAGTAGAGATGTCATACCCGAAAATTGTGGAATGGGTGAAAATGAGGTTTTAAAGCAGTGGAAATGAAATAAAGTAAGAAAGGGCATAGCAAGCCCTCTATAATGAATCCGCAATATCCAATTTGGGAAATATCTTATTCAGTAGGTTTCTGATTACTTTCTCCAGGTTTTCATTTTCACTGCGAGCTAATGTGTTTTCACCATATACACATTCTCTCCTCTTCACAACAGATTTCCCCATCCTGTTTTTCAAGGAGGCCTCAGCTGCCATAGAAAGGGACTTAGAAGAAAGATGCTCTTCTACTGTAAGAACAGAGACAAAAAATTGCATTGACTACTTTTTTCTCCTGTTTCCCAGAAGTCAAGGGTTTCCAGGAATACTGATCCTGACTGGCTTATCAAAGCAATGGGTTATGACGTTTGACTCTCAGTGTTTCTCTTGTGATGCCATTCCTCTCTGGTAAGTATCCAAAAGGAAGAAATACACTCTTTTTTTTTTTTAACCTTTTTTATTATTGGCGTATAATTGCTTACAATGCTGTGTTAGTTTCTGTTGTATAGTGAAGTGAATCAGCTATACATATACACGTATCCCCAAGCCTCTCTCCTACCTCCCTTCATTCTTAACTCAGGCTTCAACTAAAGTTACTTCTCTAGGTCCTCTTGATGTCAGGGTTGATAAACATATATGAAGGGGATATAATTGGCAGTCTAGTCTTGGAATCCCAAGTTCATTTGCAAAGAATATTTTATAACATGTCAAAGTTTGAAAAGAGCTTATGTTTTTAATAATAAAATAAAACTTGGGCCTCCTCTGAAATAAATTTAAAATCATTTCTAACTGGAGCTGAACTGTAACATGGGAAACTTTCTACTTTCTCCCTTAAAATTTTTTTGCTGTCATTTCACAAGTTTTACTGGTAAAGAAATATGGTTCTGGTCAATCATGTCTATAAATATCATCTAGAGATGTTTTAATTACCTGAAGCCTTTGTGGTCATTGTTTCTTGCCTTGGTGAGTCTAGAAATATGCTAACTCTCTACAAGAGGCAAGAGAGGAAAACTTTGGGCTGAGAGTTAATCAAATTAGGAGAGATGGGTTCCTGGCTGGATTCTAGTGTTAACTTTTTAAAATCAGGTACACAGCTTCAGGGGTCCTCAATTCCCTCACTATGAAAAGAGGAATCGAAGTTGGAGTACTTTGGGAGGCTTTTCCTAGTAGTAAAATCTCTGCTTGAAAGGCTTTGTCCAAAGGATCAGTTGCAACCATTCAAAAAGTGTCTACAAGGAAACTGATAAAAACTTTCCAAAATGTCAATTCTTTTGCTTCTTGATGTCTCTGATTTACCTCAAGGCTTAAAAAAAAAAACACACCTGCATGCAGCCAAGTGAAGTGGATATTTTCTTTCTTTGCTTTTTTATATTCAGAACAGCCCAGCAGAGCTGTGAGAGGCGATAGGAGTGGCCTAAAGTCAGCAAGGAGGAGCAGCTTGCAACCATCACTCAAAAAACAGACCCAGGCTGATGGGAGATGTTCTTAGTGGGATGGTGTGCCCCTTCCTGCTCTTGTTTAATTGAACCTCCATATTCGGAAGCCCATTGATAGAAATAAGTAGAAACCAATTCTATCCTTCGAAAGAAAACTGTGAGTGATATGCTATGTGAACATGTTTTTCTTTTCTGCCCAGCAATTTGTATAGGCTCACTCCTTATTTGTCTCTTGATAACCTCATCAATCTCACCCATGCCCTCCTGACCACAGTGCCTGATTGCAGTAATTCCATTTTAGGGGGGCTTTCAGAAGAACTTGGCTTTTGCATTTAGTGAGAGCTACACGATGGAGTGATCGTTTTTTCCTGAGAGTGAGCTACCGAGATCATATTATGCTTGCCTTGATTTCTTTGTAAAGCCTGCCTATAGAATTTCATATTGATTTTAAGCTGGCGCTGTTTCATTTTTAACTCCTTTGTTAGCCAAGAGTCCGGTTATATTAGTGTCTCCTCGCTGTCATTCTGACAGGCATTGGTTATCTGCCTTTTTTTTTTTTTTTGCAGACTTCAGTCTTTACACCAACCTTGGTAGCTCTTTTGGTGTAGAATTTGTTGCCTTTACTCTTTTATATTGTGATTGTTTTGTTTGAAAAGCAGAGAGCAGAGTAGTGCCAGGTTGCAAGGCTAAGATGCAATGAAAAAAATAATATATAAATAAGAAAGCAAAGAGCTTCTAAAAACAGAGAGGTAGGTAGAGGATGGGTATTCATGCTGAGGACGCACGGTGGCATTGATAGCCTTACATCGTTCCGGAAAGGGTTTTGAAGAAGTGAACCTTGCCAACTAATGTGCAGCAGGCCTCAGTTGTCAGCTGAACAGTGAGAAATGGCTACAGGTGTGACTTATTGAAAGCATACCTTAGTTTCAATGTTTATCAACTGGCTGTCCTCCAGAATCTCAATTTGGTGTCATTTGGCAAGAAGTCTGACCTAAAGTAATACAGATTTATAAGTGGCACCAGCACTAATAGCACAATGATTTTGTAGTGCTTTGGAATTTACAAAGCCTTTCAAATCCATTGTCTCATTGGATCTCTGCAAAGGCCCTGTAACGTGGGCAGGTAGGTCTTAACATGTCCCACTTCAGAGGTAAGGAAACAGAGACCAAGAGATCACAAATTAGTCAATCATTAAGATATATGATGGATAGAACCAGGGCTGGAATGTCTGTTTCCTCACACCAAACTTGTTGCTCTTTAATTTTGTACTAATCTAAATTAATGCAAGCAGAAACCACTTGAACATGTTTTTCATTGCCTTTCTATGTACAATTCCTTATTTATTTCCTTGTCTTTGTACTTTTCAGGGTGTCCTTTCAGATTTATCTCCAGCATGGCATTGTTACTTTTATCACAAAGGAGAATGACAGAAATCAGGGTCTCCATGTTAAGCATATTATTCTTAACTGCTTAGTGAATTTTCCCACTGGATTGCCCTATTGTATTTTAAATTTTATTTTAGCTCTATTTTCTCGTCTGTGAAGTGAAGGGGTTAGGCTGTGTTCTTCTCATTCTATGGTACTGTGATTAGGAGAATGGGAGGTGAAGAAAGAATCAGAGCTGCAAGTGAATGTGATTATCACGGAATCACAAGTACAGTGCATTATGCATGTTTTAAAACTGGATATAGTATTTATATTCTAAAGTGTTTCCTTATGAATTACCTTCATCCTTCAGTGTACTGTTTAGTCTTACTGCAAACATAATCCCTACACAAATCCAAATCAATCTGTTTGTCCTCCATATAAGCTACTTAAAATTTTCAAAACGTGTTTATGTCCAAAGGCAAAATGTTTAGTTCTATCAAATTCTCTCAGTTGATATAGGGTTTTGTAAGATTGACTATAAATATCCTCTAAAATACTCACATTTTTCCCCTTAGTCATGACTTTCTAGAGTGCTTAAGCATGAGCGATCATTTTTAATTTAGTGATTCCATATTCTTTATTTAATGCCGCAGTGTTATATTTGAAACTAAATCATGCATTTCAAAATTCAAGAACAAATGTATTTTGGAAAGACTTGTGTGGGATTCAATAATCTTTTTCTTAAAATCATTTCAAATTTTAAATGAGATAAATTTCCATTTCATATTTTAATAATTGTTCTTATTGCATAGAGCTAAACTAATTGATCATAGTGGTTATTTGCTAACCTACTTATTATTTGATAGAACATGAAGAAATTAAAATATTCGGAGACTTAGAACAAAACAAGATTCATAAAATCTTCTCTTATGAAGCCCTTGGATAAATGCTGACTTTTGAAAGACTTAGGTTACACGTCCAGGCTTCAAATATGGACTTTGGAAATCAGTGACACCAACACCAATAAAGCAACAACCACAATACAAAGCCCAGGTCACTATGTTTAAATAGTAAAACTTTCTCTTTCTTTCCTTCAAATTTAACTTTTATAATCCTATTAAGAGGCTGCTAGTAATACACTTATAATTTGACCTTTCATCTTGTTTCTTTATGTATCTAAATAAATAGGAACTAAAATTGTGAGGAAATTTAGAGCTCAGTTTCTATTTGTGATTTCTAATATTTCATGGGCAGAAATACAAATCCAGCCTACATGACTTGTTTTCAGTTTTTGAGCATGATTTCCCCAGAATTTATTTGTGGCAAAGGCCACCAGACTGCTTTTTCTTCTTAACACATATAGATTTTGCTCCTAAGATTTTTAACATGATGGCTTTTCATTCCCTTAAATTCAATCCTAAGGTGGATATGATCAAAATTGGTGAAGAGTAAACATATTCCCTGAATAGAATCCATAGTCATAGTTACAACTGTGCACAACCATACCAGTGAAACCCTAAGTGAGACAAAATTCACCACTTTTTCTAAAAAAAAACATCATTCAATATGAAGCTTAGTTTCATTAAATGGCTTTGAGAGGTCTGAATGTCTCTCCATGAACCCGGGTCACCTTCTACTCTCATTCTGGGAGATTTCTGGTTCAGATGGAATCATTCCTAACTCGCAGTGTCCTGAGGTTTGCTTTGAATCTTAGAATTTATTCATATGAAAACTCAGGAGATATAAACTGAAATAAAAATGTTCAAAGAGTTGCCTGAAAGTTGAAACCACCCAGCCTCACGCAGCTGCAGCCATTGTGATCCTCTGACCAGAGTGTCTGGGAAGCTTACCCTCAGTGAAGTCATTAACAGAGTAATTGCTCGAAATTTTTATAGGCACATCAACTAGTGATGATAGAGCTTGGTTTAATTTTTCTAGTCTTTTTGCTTATATCTCAGATGTATTTTTTATGAGGCTTGTTCTCAGGACAAGGAGAGGTAAAGAAAAATAAATAAAATACATAAAATACGGGGAGGAAGAGTCCCGACTTCTAAGTGTGCATTCTCATGGATGTTTCTAATAGAGAATCTTAGAGTGGTCTTATGAGGGGCGTGCTGTGTGGGAGCATATACTGATGACTTGGTGGGCAGTGCTTCCCATTGTGTGCCAAGCTACAGATGTATTCCCAATCAATTCCCACTCAGTTACAGTTCAGAGAACTGTTCTGAAAGCAGAGCATGGCATCCGGGGTGTGAGAGGCAGAAACATCAGAGAAAGATTGGAAGAGAGCAAATACCCAAACCAAGCAGAGCTCAAGCAGGTGTAAAGAGACACAGCTGCAAAATTAAAGAGTAAAAAGCCAGTGTGTGTATGTGTGTACGCATGCATGTAAAACAGATGTAATAAAAACACTCAAATAAATTTCCATGAGTTGGTTAGTCATGAGCTATATTGGGATTTGCCCTAGGTAATAGGAACCAGATACCTATTGTTGAATCAAATGAAATGGAATAAACAAAGTCCTTAAGAATCCCAAACTGAACAAACAAGAGCTAAAAATATTATGTATTTCATATACATTATTGTTTAATGCATTTTTGGTAATAAAATCTGATCGAATAACAATTGTAGGTTGAACACTGACTTCACTAACATTTTATCTGAGAACCTTGCATGCTGTGTTCTGTAATCCATTCTGTGGCTTCAGAGATTGTCCTGTGAGGGTTCTCTACAAGTGTGTTCATAAATGTGTATTAAGTTTATGTATATGCTAATATAAATGTGCTATGTATTACATATATATATGCAATATATGAAACTATTTTTTTAATTCAGCATAAAATATTAAATATATATACACTATATACATACTCTTTATGTGACATCTATAATCTGGTAAATGGGCTTAATGGAGAATATTTAAAATCAGAAAATAATTTTGAATATAAGACATTTTATATTAAATTTAAAGTTAAAACTATTTATTTTTAAAAACTAAAAACCACAATTGCATTCATCTCACATGCTAGTAAAGTAATGCTCAAAATTCTCCAAGCCAGGCTTCAGCAATATGTGAACCGTGAACTTCCAGATGGTTTTAGAAAAGGCAGAAGAACCAGAGATCAAATTGCAAATATGTGCTGGATCATTGAAAAAGCAAGAGAGTTCCAGAAAAAAACATCTATTTCTGCTTTATTGACTATGCCAAAGCCTTTGTGTGGATCACAATAAACTGTGGAAAATTCTGAAAGAGATGGGAATACCAGACCACCTGACCTGCCTCTTGAGAAACCTGTATGCAAGTCAGAAAGCAACAGTTAGAACTGGACCTGGAACAACAGACTGGTTCCAAAT
>NW_011494950.1:5233895-5234473 GCF_000754665.1 Bison bison bison | reverse complement strand
GTTCTCCATAGTGGCTGTACTAGTTTGCATTCCCACCAACAGTGTAAGAGAGTTCCCTTTTCTCCACACCCTCTCCAGGATTTATTGCTTGTAGACTTATGAATCGCAGCCATTCTGACTGGCGTGAAATGGTACCTCTTAGTGGTTTTGATTTGCCTTTCTCTGATAATGAGTGATGTCGAGCATCTTTTTGTGTGTTTGTTAGCCATCTGTATGTCTTCTTTGGAGAAATGTCTATTTAGTTCTTTGGCCCATTTTTTGATTGGGTCATTTATTTTTCTGGAGTTGAGCTGTAGGAGTTGCTTGTATATTTTTGAGTTTAGTTGTTTGTCAGTTGCTTCATTTGCTATTATTTTCTCCCATTGTGAAGGCTGCCTTTTCACCTTGCTAATAGTTTCCTTTGATGTGCAGAAGCTTTTAAGTTTAATTAGGTCCCATTTGTTTATTTTGCTTTATTTCCAATATTCTGGGAGGTGGGTCATAGAGGATCCTGCTGTGATGTATGTTGGAGAGTGTTTTGCCTATGTTCTCCTCTAGGAGTTTTATAGTTTCTGGTCTTACATTGAGATCTTTAATCC
>NW_011494950.1:5233080-5233795 GCF_000754665.1 Bison bison bison | reverse complement strand
ATGCAGAGTACATCATGAGAAACGCTGGGCTGGAGGAAGCACAAGCTGGAATCAAGATTGCTGGGAGAAATATCAATAACCTCAGATATGCAGATGACACCACCCTTATGGCAGAAAGTGAAGAAGAACTAAAGAGCCTCTTGATGAAAGTGAAAGAGGAGAGTGAGAAATTTGGCTTAAAGCTCAACAGTCAGAAAACTAAGATCATGGTATCTGGTCCCATTACTTCATGGCAAATAGGTGGGGAAACAGTGGAAAGACTGGCTGACTTTATTTTCTTGGGCTCCAAAATCACTATAGATGGTAAGATGCTTACTCCCTGGAAGGAAAGTTATGACCAACCTAGATCAGATCAGATCAGTCGCTCAGTCGTGTCCGATTCTTGGTGACCCCATGAATCGCAGCACGCCAGGCCTCCCTGTCCATCACCAACTCCCAGAGTTCACTCAGACTCACGCCCATCGAGTCGGTGATGCCATCCAGGCATCTCATCCTCTGTCGTCCCCTTCTCCTCTTGCCCCCAATCCCTTCCAGTATCAGAGTCTTTTCCAATGAGTCAACTCTTCGCATGAGTTGTCCAGAGTACTGGAGTTTCAGCTTTAGCATTATTCCTTCCAAAGAAATCCCGGGGCTGATCTCCTTCAGAATGGGCTGGTTGGATCTCTTTGCAGTCCAAGGGACTCTCAAGAGTCTTCTCCAACACCACAGTTCAAAA
>NW_011494950.1:5232648-5232980 GCF_000754665.1 Bison bison bison | reverse complement strand
CAGAGAGAGAAAGAGAAATACCATGGTGTTACTCATATGTGGAGTCTAAAAAAGTGATACAAATAAACTTAATTATAAAATAGAGATTCACAGATATATGAAAAAAACTTATGGTTACCAGACGAGAAAGGGGGAGGTTGGGGGATACATTAGGCACTTGGGATTAACATATACACACTATTATATAAAATAGATAAATAATAAGGACCTACCATATAGCACAGGGAACTATATTCAATATCTTATAATAACCTATAATGGAAAAGAAACTGATATATATATATATATATCAGATTATATATATACACTCCTTACTGAATCACTTTGCTGTA
>NW_011494950.1:5196580-5232548 GCF_000754665.1 Bison bison bison | reverse complement strand
CTACCTGTTGCTTCCTGACCTGCATACAAATTTCTCAAGAGGCAGATCAGGTGGTCTGGTATTCCCATCTCTTTCAGAATTTTCCACAGTTTATTGTGATCCACACAAAGGCTTTGGCATAGTCAAAATGGGTTTGTTACTCCTTGGAAGGAAAGTTATGACCAACCTAGATAGCATATTCAAAATCAGAGACATTACTTTGCCAACAAAGGTCTATCTTGTCAAGGCTATGGTTTTTCAGTGGTCATGTATGGATGTCAAGTTGGACTATAAAGAAACTGAGCACCGAAGAATTGATACTTTGAACCGTGGTGTTGGAGAAGACTCTTGTGAGTCCCTTGGACTGCAAGGACATCCAACCAGTCCATCCTAAAGGAGGTTAGTCCTGGGTGTTCATTGGAAGGATTGATGTTGAAGCTGAAACTCCAGTAGTTTGGTCATCTGATGCGAAGGGCTGACTCACTTGAAAAGACCCTGATGCTGGGAAAGATTGAAGGCAGGAGGAGAAGGGGACGACAGAGGATGAGATGGTTGGATGGCATCACCAACTCAATGGACATGAGTTTGAGTAAACTCTGGGAGTTGGAAATGGATAGGGAGACCTGGCGTGCTGTGGTTCATGGGGTCGCAAAGAGTCAGACATGACTGAGTGACTGAACTGAACTGAAAAACCAAAAATATTAAATTTTCATCAAGTTTGAAATACTTGCGTGTGTGTGTGTTAGTTGCTCAGTCGTGTCCGACTCTTTGAGACCCATGGACTGTAGCCTGCCAGGCCCCAGGCTCCTCTGTCCATGGAATTTTCCAGGTAAGAATACTGGAGTGGGTTGCCATTACCTTTCCATTGAAATAACTTAAATTGATGAAAATGGGACATAAATTTACTTTTACAATATTGACTTAAAATTCAATAGCAAGTAATTATAAAAGCAGTTTTCTAGTAGAAAAATGAAAAAATCTGTCTTTTATTGTCACTAATTTTTAACTCAGTGATTTAAAAATATGTATGTTATTAAAAATTCCACAATGTTCTTTTTGAAGCTTATGTTCTAGTTATTAGATTGGGTAACTGGCTGACTTAAGTGGAAATACACGATAGACTGAAAACTGCTGCTGCTGCTGCTAAGTCATTTTAGTCGTGTCCGACTCTGCGAGACCCCACTGACAGCAGCCCACCAGGCTCCACCATCCCTGGGATTCTCCAGGCAAGAACACTGGAGTGGGTTGCCATTTCCTTCTCCAGTCTGAAAACTACATGTCAGTAATTCCTGCAGTAAGCATCATGAAATAAAAAAAGTCAAGGTCAATGAACAAAAATGATCATATTTAACTAAAGAAAAAATGTAGAATTCATTTTCAGTAAGTTTAATAGGACATGAGAGATAGGTGTGATATGACAATTTCAGAGGTAAATTTCTGACAGGAAGATGAGTTGTTTACAATATTGTGAGGTCTCTCTTAGAAGTGTCATGGACAAATTCACTTCCTAAGGTAGTCCAGACCCAAGTAAGGAGTCTCAACAAGGAGCACATAAAATAATATTCAGGGTTTTGCCTTATATATAATTTGCCTTGTATATTCCACAATTTGCACTTTTATAAATATACATTTATTTTTAAGTTAAAAGATTTTAAAAAATAAAAACGTATTATATAGCAATTACAGCTTGACAGTTACTTAATTTACATAATCTCAATTTTATCTTTGATTCTTCCAACCATGCTGCGAGGTTTTCACACATTCTAGACAAGAAGCCTGGGTCCATGATGGTGAATGAAAATACTAAAATAAAACCATGCATTTCAAGTGCTGATTTACTTGGCACATCTCACTTTTCTGGAATATAGTGCTTAAATCATATATTTCATAAATACTTCATGATGTATAGACAGAATGATTACTATTAACCAAGATTCTTATCTCCTGTGAGATACTTACCATAGCATCTAAGAAAACAGAACAAACACCTCCTAATTTTCATGAGCTCTTGTGGCTTTTTCCAGCTTTCCAGGAGTCAAGCCTAACAAACCTCTTTTCAAGTACAAATAACTTTTCTTTCCTCAGAAGTCCCCTGCGCTGTCCCCACGCCACCCTGATCAGTGTAGTACAAAGGGTAAATGGGTTTGTTATCAGCCACTAAGGATTTACTGAGAACCTGTTCTGAAAGACATAGAATTATGGGCAAAGTAGGGATGGATGGAGAGGGTGAGAGGAGGAAAAACTGGCTTTTCTCTTTTTTTTTTTTAAAGTGTTGGAGTGTAGTTGATTTACAGTGTTGTGTCAGTTTCAGGTGTACAACAAAGTGAATCAGTTGTATGTATATATAGATATCCACTTTTTTAGATTCTTTCCCCATATAGGCCATTACAGCATATCGAGTAGGGTTCCCTGTGCTATACAGTACTAGGTATTTATTTTATATATGCACTGCAATTAGTCGCTCAGTCACGTCTGACTCTTTGAGACCCCGTGGACTGTAGCCCACCAGGCTCCTCTGTCCATGGGGATTCTCCAGGCAAGAATACTGCAGTGGGTTGCCATGCCTTCCTCCAGGGGATCTTCCCAGCCCAGGGATCAAGCCCAGGTCTCCTGCATTGCTGATGGATTTTTTACCCTCTGAGCCACCAGGGAAGCCCATGAATACTGGAGAGGGTAGTGTGTATATGTCAATCCCTGTCTCCCAATTTATCCCTCTTTACCCCGTGGTAACCATAAGATTGTTTTCTACATCTGTGACTCTATTTCTGTTTTGTAAGTAAGTTCATTTGCACCAGTTTTTTTAGATTCCACATGTAAGAGATATCATGATAACTGTCTTTCTCTGTCCAACTTACTTCACTCAGTATGACAGTCTGTAGGCCCATCCATGTTGCTGCAAATGGCGTTTTTTTTTTTATGACTGAATAATATTTTATTGTGCCTATATACCACCTCTTCTTTATTACTATATGGATGGACATGTAGTTCGCTTCCATGTCTTGGCTATAGCAAATAGTGCTGCAAGGAACACTGGGATACATATGTGTCTTTTTGAATTATGTGTTTTTTTTTTCCTGGTATTTGCCCAGGAGTGAGATTACTATGTCATATGGTAGCTCTATTATTAGATTTTTCGGAACCTCCATACTGTTCTCCATAGTGGTTGTACCAGTTCACATTCCCACCAACAGTATAGGAGGGTGCCATTTTCTCTACACCCTCTCCAACATGTTTGCTGGCTTTTCTTTACACTGAACTGGCCATCTGACTTTGGAAAAATCACTTTTGCACCTGCCTTGGTATCGCACCTGTACTGTGAGTGTCTTTGACAGGTTAATTCTAAGATTCCTTGTAGCTCTGATGGTCTCTGCTTCTATTTACACAACATCTTTGTTTCCTGGAGAGGCATCCAGAGAAATACACTTGGAAGAGTGGTACTATTCTGAAATGAACAGTTTATTAAACTTATTCCAAGGAAGAATACATTCTATTTTTTCTCAATGGCTTGCTCATCTTTTGGTTTATATTTTCAAAATGACACCTTCTGACTAAATAGACCCTGGCAATAAAAGCAGCCATAAAAGCAACCCAGTAAGGAGGCAATAAAGTGTGAATCACGGTTCCCAGGATTAGAGCATTGTTGGAATGTGCTCGTCGCCGTGTGGGATGCTAACAACTGTCCTGTTCACTGAAGGGCTGGGAAAGGCATGTACTAACCAAGGACCGAGAAGACGTTGAGGTAAAATGAGGGGAAGGGCATTGAAAAACTATCCATGTCTCAGAGTCTTTCTGGCTCAAAAAACTACCATTTGGAAGAGTTGTAGCTGTATCTGGCGTAATCTGGCAGACAAAATGGGGGTCAAGGAATTGCAGGCAGCCATTTCTGTCTCTTGGAGAAGGCAACGGCAGCCCACTCCAGTATTCTTGCCTGGAGAATCCCATGGACAGAGGAGCCTGGCAGGTTACAGTCCAAGGGGTTGCAAAGAGTCAGACACGACTGAGTACACACACATTTCTGTCTCTGATTCTGTCCTTAATATAATGTGTGATGCTGAAGGAAGTGATCAACCTTTATGTATCAATTTATTCATAATGAAGTGGGTGAACTAACTCTTACTATTTCCCTTGGTTGTAGTTTTAATAGGTTTTATAAACCTATTTAAAGGTTTTGGTTTCTTTAAAAGGACAAACTCAACACAACTAATAAAAAGAACTGTATTCATTTTCCACTATAAAGGTTCATGAAATAAAATGAATGGTGTCATAGAGCAATTTGCTAAACTATATTTTATAAGTACAAATAGGAATTTTCTGCCTCACATACAATTTAGTCTATCGAATTAGGATGAACATTAACCAAAGAGAACACAATACAGGAGCTGTAATTTAATGATCACACTAGACAGCCTCCTCCCACATAGTAAGAGGTTATCATAATTATTTACATTTGGGTGTAGAAATAAGACAAAATGTGTCATCTTTTTGGTTGCTGCTTGCATTCAAAAAGGAAATGATCTTCTTGAGAAGAGTGCAGTCAGCCAAATGAATTAATTAAACCTCATCAAGTTTGATAGTGGAAACACTTTTATATCAAATAAAGAATTCCTCTAATTCAAGACAAGAGGTTCTCTAGAGAAGAGAAAATCTTAAAAAGGCATTCAGCAGGGAAATCATGACTTTTTGACATCTTACCACAGCTACATTTCCAGTAGTTAGCTCACATAGTGATGGAATCCACTGGAGAAATGCAGATTCTGAAGGTGCTACACCTTGTCTTCTGTTTTTCTTTCATTTTCAAATTCCCAAGATCTATATTTAGTATGTGTACTGCTCCCTGTTTAGTCAAAGCTATGGTTTTTCCAGTAGTCATGTATAGATGTGAGAGTTGGACCATAAAGGAGGCTGAACGCTGAAGAATTTTTGCTTTCAAACTGTGGTGTTGGAGAAGATTCTTGAGAGTCTCTTGGACTGCAAGGAGATCAAATCAGTCAATCTAAAGGAAATCAATCCTGAATATTCATTGGCTGGACTAATGTTGAAGCTGAAGCTCCAATACTTTGGCCACCCAATGCAAAGAGCTGACTCATTAGAACAGACCCTGATGCTGGGAAAGATTGAATGCAGGAGAAGGGGATGACAGAAGAAAAAATGGTTGGATGGCATCACCAGCTTGATGGACATGAGTTTGAGCAAGCTCTGGGAGATGGTGAAGGACAGGGAAGCCTGGTGTGCTGCAGTCTATGGGGACTGAGGGTCAAAGAGTCAGACACAACTAAGTGACTGAGCAATAACTCCTTGGACCTAGAGAGATTGTTACTGAAAATGTGTTACAACCAGTGAGGGTAAACAATGACTTTTTGAGTTGACTTCAAACAGGAAATATTTCCTGACCAGCTGCTTTTGGATCATCAGCTTTCCATTTGAATAGAAAGCAGACTTAGGGATATAAAATGATCTTAGACAGAGGTACTTTGCCCAATCTTCTAATGAAGTCACCTTCCTCTATTCCTTTCTTCTTTTCCAACCTTTCCTAAGCATTGAATTGAATTAGAGTTGGAGAAAAGCCTTGCTTTGGCATATGTTCTCCCCCACTGAAGTGGTTTTAAGGGTAATGATATCACTCCTTCTCCATAAATACATCCTCACTAGTTTACTAGAGGGAAGTGAGGTCATGATCCCACAGCCTACGAGATCAGGGTGATGAGACTTTCTAGTTCTATTTACAAGAAAAGAAGTATAAAAAGGGCCAGGACCAAACCCAATCAAATAAAATATAGAGAAGATTGGAGTATTGGAATGTGCTAGAAACTGGAGTATTTCCAAATAAATGTGATTTTCAGAAATAAGGATATTTGGGCAACCAGGAGCGGGAGGAGGACACTGGAAATATTTTACTGAAGAGAGAGCTTAGAGGTAATTTTTACTTACTTTGTATCTTTTCCAAGCTTATGCTCTGGAAAACTTTGTTTAATAGTCAATTTTTATTGCATCTTCTCTGAATACTTTGAATTTGGTTAAATTTAGCAAGCTGAACCTACCTATCACTTTATGAAATGCTTCACTAGTAATATCAAAGAGCTGTGCCCCTTTGAACGCTTATACCCAAGAATTGCCCTATTTGTAGATGTATTCTTGATGTACTTGTGAGGACCAATGAGAACATATTGTATAGCACAGGAAACTCTACTTAATACACTTTGGTGACCTGACAGGAAGGAAGTCCAAAAGGGAGGGGATACATGTATACATATGGCTGATTCATTTTACTGTACAGTGGAAATCAACACAACCTTGTAAAGCAACTCTACTCCAATAAAGATCAACTTAAAAAAATTAAAATACAAAGAAGCTAATGGAGATGAAAAAACACAATTATACCCAAATTTATATGAACTATATGAGAGAAATAAAAATTTATCCAGAAATTCAACCAATATTTACTGAGTGATGACAATGTGCTGAACACAACTGCAGGTGCTGGGGAATACCTTAGAGAACAGGATAACTACCCCTGACCTCAAGGAGCTCATGTTCCACTGGGGAAGGTAATAGTCAATAAGAAAACAAACGCGGAAAAATATGTAGTGTGTCAGAAGATCATAAGTTTATGAAGGAAGATAAAAAAGGAAGAAAGGATCGAGAGTTTCCCAAGCAGGTAGAGGGGGTGGAAATATGCCATTTCATCTGGGAAATTCAAAGAAGTCTGTCTGAGAATGTGTCCTTTATGCCATACTTGAGGGAGTTTAGGGGAAATTTGTATACAGTATTTAAAAGAAGCCTTCAGCTTTTAAATAATCCTATATGAACCCAACTGTCAATGTGACTTATCTGAATTTCATTTGATTCTTTACCTCTACCAATGTAGATTAACTCTCACAAAGTACATATTACAAAAAATAGTTATTCTCTATTTTTCTACATCTTTTCTAAGAAAGACGGCAAATCTAAGCTCGAGAGTGATTTAACATTCTTAAATATTTACAATTGTCATTTCTTTATGAAAAGTTACCTCATGAGGAAAAATGCAGTGTGTAGCAGAAAGCACAAAGTGGAGAAGTCAGAAATTTGGGTTCTATGTGTGCCATTTATACATCATCTATGAACCTGAATCTAGAGGTTTCACTTTACTTAAAGAACGAGCGCATTGGACTACTTTAGCATTTCCAAAATGATGTTCCTCAGAGCACTAGTGCTAGAGACACTTTTGGGAAAAAGGAGACTTCGGGGAAATTACATTTGGAAACACTATTTATCACATGGATTTTAATTGGGGAGTTTGAAAGTAAACAAAGAATCTGGGGAAGTATTGACTATAAGGAACCCACTTAATAGTAAACTTCATTTAACTTCAAGTTTCCTGAACATTCTGGAACAGACCTGGAAAAAGCTGATATAAATCATAAATGACCATTTTCCTACAGTTGAGAATTTTTGTGTTGGAGTATAATGGCTTTATGGTGTGCTAGTTTCTGCTATCCAATGAAGTGAATCTGCTCTATGTATGCATATATCCCCTCCCTCTGGGACTTCTTCTTCCAGCCTCTCTCTCACTCATCTAGGTCATCACAGAACATGAAGCTGAGCTTCCTGCACTATACAGCTGATTCCCACCAGCCCTTGATTTTGCAAGTGGTAGTTATTTATGTGCAATGCCTTTTACAATAGCCAGGTCATGGAAATAACCTAAGCGCCCATTAACAGATGAATGGATAAAGTAAATGTGGTGCATATATACATCGAGTATACAATATATACTCAGCCATAAAGAGGAATGGAGTTGGGTCATTTGTAAAGACCTGGATGGACCTAGAGTCTTTCATAAGGAGTGCAGTAAACCAGAAAGAAAAAGTCAAATATATGTTAATGCACATACATGGAGTCTAGAAAACTAGTACAGATGAGCCTAGTTCCAGTGCACAGTCATAGAGAACAAATGTGTGGACACATAAGGGGATGGGGAAGGTGGGATGAGTTGTTTTGACATAAATGCAGTTTAGAAATTGTATAATTGTTCTTTTTTCTTAAGTTATTTCATTTCTGCCAATAAAGATAGGCTGAATTATACTGAGGTTAACAACCACTATTAAGTCTTAAGAGACTTAAGAAAAAAACTTTATTTCTTACTCAAGGGGCATGTCCCATGAAAACTGGCTCTAAACTCTGCTCCATGTTTTTACTGAAGTTCAAACTGGGTAGAATTTTCACAACCTAGAACATCATAGTCACTGTATTAGGAAAGAGACCTGAGCATGACCAAATTTTAAGGTACAATGGGAAGTATGCATTTGACGTGTGCTCAAGAAGAGTACAGGCATTTGGTAAAAGCATTAATGACTCCATATTTACCTCTTGAAGTAATTTTATGCTTAAAGTAACTTTAGTGGATGGGGGCTTTTATGTTGTTTTGTGCTGGGTTTTGTTGTATTCCAATAAGGAGCATTATATTTTATTCTGGCAGACAGTATGAAGAGTTGACTCATTGGAACAGATCCTGATACTTGGAAAGATTGGGAGCAAGATGAGAAGAGGGTGACAGAGAATGAGATGGTTGGCTAGCTTCACTGACAATGGACATGAGTTTGAGCAAACTCCAGGAGATAGGGAAGGACAGGGAAGCTTGGCATACGGCAGTTAATGGGGTCACAAAGAGTCAGACCTGACTTACCAATCAAGCAACAACAATGATTACTCACTCACGAATGAATTTTATCCTTTTGAGGCTTATTTTCAAGTTCTTTTAAAATAGCTTTAGAGTTGCTTTTCTTTTTTATAGTGCCAATTTATCCCCACTTTTAAGGTATGACCCTTAAATGGCCTCTATTGAATGTTCTGAGTATTTTCAGAGTAGAGAAGAGAAGTTCAGAGTAGAGAAGTCTACTCTGGCTAGTAGGAGTTTCACAATTCCTGGCCATGTGTGGACTCTGAAAACTAATCACTGGTCTAGCTCTCCAGAAAATTTTTTTTCCTTAGAAGCTGTTCTTGCCTTCTTGGGATTTCATTCTTTCAATAAACAGGTTGATCTTCAAGATTGAAGATGCATCTGCATATTTTTGCTGAAACTTTTGCCACCTAATTCCCTCCTGCCAATTCTAGCTGCTTCTTCACTCAGGGAGGCCTCCAGACTCTGAGACCCCCTCATCATGCTATAGTTTCGAAATTTTTTCCAGTCAGAAAGCTTGGATAACTGTAGATCTCACTTTTTTGTTTCCTTTCTCTTAGAGATCAGTGTTGTGCTGTCTGTTGTTGAAAGTATGAGAGTATTTATTGCCTATATTTTGTCCAGTTTTCTAGTTGTTTATGGCAGAAGGTTAATTCAAAAGCCTGTACTCCCTTATGGGTAGAAACTCATGTCTCCTAAATCTAAATTTAGCTCCTGTTTTATAAACACTTTGTTTTTCAGCATGGCAGAGCACCATGTCTTGAAGGTCAACAAAATGGATTTCTTGTTTTTTTCCTGGGAGAACAGAAAGCTATAAACATGATAAACTCCAATATGATACTTCCACTTTCCTGAAATTTAACTCTTGGAACCAGTAGGAAAAGCATATACAGACTGAGGAAATTGTCAAGCTATGTAAACAAAGAGAACGATTTCTAAGGCAAGTAACTTATTTGTCTCTGAAGCATTAAGGCATGGTGAAAATATTCCAGATCCTATAAATATTATACTGAAATCATGTAGAAATTAAACTACATTATCAAGGAAGTACTGTGAAGCTAATCTAGAAAAATAGTACTACTTTTATTACATATGATATTTCATGGTTTTTACTTTGAAAGATTAGGCATTTCCTTGTACTTAATTATGACAATAATGACCTAAGAAATTGTCATTGAAGGGCTGAAATCTATATGGTAGTTCTTGGAGCTGCTGCATCCTGGTGCTTATAAGAGTCTAGGCACATTATAGGCTGCTTAATAGATATGAAAGGATGAGCTTATTGTGATATGGTAAAGATCTTTTCTTAGAAGGCAGGTGTTACTCTTTACTTCCCAGAGGTACTGAGTTCTGAAAATGTCCACAGTGGAAAGCTGATTTTTAACAACATACAGCTGGACTGATAGGCTTCTCACAAGAATTCTAGAGATAATAATAAGAACAATAATAAAATAGTACAATGATGATGTTATAATAAAATGAATAATGATGAATAGTATATTATTCATGGTACACTTCTTATGCACCATTCATAAATTATATTGCACTTTTTATATGTACCTCATCAATCCTTTACTGTAACACCATGAGGTGGATATTATTATCCCATTTTATAGTTGTGGAAACACAGATGGTAAGTATAAATAAGGTAAACATAGAGCTGATAAGTACCCTGAGCATTGTGACATAACTAGATCATATGGATATATAACATGTAATAATACAGGTAAGTATGTTGCTGTTTAGTTGCTAAGGCATGTCTGACTCTTTTGACCCCACGGACTGTACCCCTCCAAGTTTCTCTGTCCATGGGATTTTCCAGGCAAGAATACTGGAATGGATTGCCATTTCCTCCTTCAGGGGATCTTTCCCACCCAGGGATCAAATCTGCAGCTCCTGCCTTGGCAGGCAGATTCTTCACCACTGAGCCACGGGGAAGTCCCATAGGTAAGTACACCAAACCGTGAGCACGGCAACACAGCTAGTCGGTGGCTGTGCTAGAATCAGGTTGTAAATGTATAGTCTGGCTCCAGGGCCCAATGTGTACATTGGACCAAGCATAGAGGAGCCTACAGACACTGAAAGTGGGGAAAATCCCTTTTAGAGTTAATTTATAAAACTAACAACAAACTGATCATTGAAAAAGTACGAAAATCATCTGCAAAAGATTGCAAGCCAGCAATGCTTGTCAGGCTGATTGGATGTATTAACATATCCTTTAAGAAAGAAGAAATATCTGAATGGGAAGATGCTGGTAATGAATGAAAGCAGTAAAAACTAAATTCGGTAAGAGAAGTTCTTACCAAAAGTTCAAGCTGCTGCTCTCAGCGGTAGGTGTCACTTTCTATTGTAGAAGTGTATACCTCAGACCTTCTATGTTTAAAACATTAAAAATGAAATCCTGTATGTCCTAGTTATGCACACTAAGCAACTTTCTCATTACAATTTTTCTTTCATGTAGTTTGCTACTATGTTGTGAAGATACTGAATGGGGTTATAAGCAGTATCTCAATAGAAATTAAATTCTTATTTCCTGCTTTAGATAAAGTCTAAAAAACTTAGTCACTTTTAATCTTTACTATCCAAAACAATGAACTCTAGTAAATTGACAATGGAATCTCTAGTTCATCCTGCTTCTGCTGTGTCACTTCAGTCGCTTCTGACTCTGTGCAACCCTATAGACAGCAGCCCACCAGGCTTCCCCGTCCCTGGGATTCTCCAGGGAAGAACACTGGAGTGGGTTGCCATTTCCTTCTCCAATGCATGAAAGTGAAAAGTGAAAGTGAAGTCGCTCAGTCGTGTTGGACTCCTAGCGACCACATGGACTGCAGCCTACCAGGCTCCTCCGTCCATGGAATTTTCCAGGCAAGAGTACTGGAGTGGGTTGCCATTGCCTTCTCGCCCAGTTCATCCTAGCAACCTGGAAATTCTGCCTTGAAAAACTGACTTTCCCTCCAGGAGTGATATTCATATCTTCCTCGATTTACAAGGGAGTTATCTCCCTATAAACCATACAAACCCATTTTAAGTTTGAAAATACACCAAGTTGAAAATACATTTAATGCACCTAACCTAGTTTAGCCTCACCTACCTTAAACGTGCTCAGAACATTTACATTAACTTACAGTTGGGCAAAACCATCTAACAAAAAGCCTATTTGATAATAAAGCACTGAATATCTCATGTAACTTATTGAATACTGTACTAAAAGGAAAAGAAAAAAAAGAAATGGCTGTCTGGGTACAGAACAGTTGTAAGTGCATCAGTTGTTTACAACTGGCTGGGCTGTGGCTGACTGGGAGCCGCCCTTGGCTAGCATCGTGGGACAGTACTGTATTATATAACCCTAGGCTGGGAAAAATTCAAAATTCACACTATGCTTTCTACAGAATGTGTATTGCTTTTGCACCATCACAAAATCAAAAAATTGTAAGTCGGGGACCATTCATGTTCAATAAATTACACAGTATTGAACACTCTAAAACAGGCTGTGTATTAAAGGATTTGCCCTCCTGTAGCCAGTGTAAATCTGAGCCTCTTGAAGGTAGACTGGGCAAAGTTATGTTGTTTGGCTGCTGTTATTTATTTTCTCAGGCATGTCTGACTCTTTTGCGACCCCGTGCACTGTAGCCTGCCAGGCTCCTCTGTCCGTGGGATTTCCCAGGCAGGAATATTGGAGTAGATTGCCATTTCCTTCTCCAGAGGATCTTCCCAACTCAGAGACTGAATTCGTGTCTCCTGTATTGCAGGCAGATTATTTACCACTGAACCGCCTGGGAAGCCCATGTTGTTTGCTAGATTAGGTGTATTAAGTGCATTTTCAACTTATGTTTTCAACTGACACAAGTTTATCAGCATGAAACCCCCTTGTAAGTTGATGAAGATCTGTGCTGGCTTAAACTGCAAATTATTCTTTTACTTCTGTTCTCCCTACTGTTGTGGCCAAAGAGAAAATGATTATTATTTCATTGTCTGTCTGTGAAGTAATACAGTTTTGAAGATTTGCATGGATATTCAGAAATATAACCATACGATTAACATGGATGGAACATGCATCATGAGCCAAACACCATCCTAAAATCTTCCCATTCTTTATCTTACTGAAGCCCTATGAGGTAGGTCTTATTATCAGTCTCATTTGTGCGGAAGAGAAAAACGAGGCAGAGTGACCTGAGGTCACAGAGCTAGTCGGTAGACCTGAACTCTGGTTACCTCCAAAGCCTGTGTTTGTTCTCTAACATTTTGCTACACCATCTTCTAAAGTAACATCCTCTAAGAATACAGATAGTATGGAATTGAAATCTAAACATATAGCTAATATATTAATTTTCTTTTTCTTTCTAATCTTAATTTTTTTGCCATTGGTACACATGATACTACATTTGCCTAAAACTACTAGGTTTGAAATGTTAAAAAACAGTATCTCTTATGCTGTGTTATTCAAAATGTAGCAACAATAAATTCCACTTCCATACATTATAGTGAGATCATGAGCGCCATTTAATATTGGAAGTTCAGAGGTAGTTTACCTCTATTCTGTCTATTTCTCTACACATATTGTGATGAATTATGAATTATTTTCCTTTTACTTTATTTTTTCCTGTGATTTGATTTGTGGGAAAGAGTAAAAGGGTTAAAGTTCCCAGGCTCAAAGTAGAATTTACCAGAAACAAGGATACGTGTAATAATTTCTAAATTGTATTTACGGATACCATTTTATTCTATTGATTGGAAACTCTACTCAGCAAAGGGAATCATACAAAGGAGATAAGAGAGAATGAGAAATTGAAACAGAGCATTGATGGAAGTTTCCTAACAGCAAAAAACGAGAAGGCTATGCTATCCCAGGGGAAGCGGGGGTGGACCTGATGCCCGAGACCGTGAATGCTGTGATGGAGTCAACTGCAGTGAATCCCGTAATTACTAAATTAGACTGTTCCATTTCTGGATAATGCATACTGCATTTTGATCTTGATTTAAAATCCAATTAGTTCAGGATCATCATTCCTGTTAGTTCTAGCTTCTCTCCCATGGCTTTGAGAATAGAGCAATAGATAAGTATTTTTATGTTTGTTCTTTGCAGGGCGTCTTTGAAGACATGACTTTTTAAATCTATGGCAACAGGTGTCCGCCCTCCTACTCTCACATATTTTACTGATTACTCTCTCAGTGTATCCTCAAATTCTCTCAAGTCCTAGGAACCAATAAAATGCTACATTGATACATATTTGGCTTTTCCAGTAAATAATGACACCCATGACCCTCTTGTCTTTGAAATGACTGCTTCTTTTTAAAATTTGTATGCTTTCTTTTGTATGTAGAGAGATTGCCTTTATGGATTCTTGACTCTTTATGGATTCTGTTCTTCATTCTCTTGCTTTTATTTACTGAAATCATTAGGCAAGTCTTACTTATATTGTGAAAGAATGAACCTTCAAAGAAAAAGAACAGATTTTAGGTTTGTCAAATGTGAGGATGAAAACTTCTGGGAAATGAGCATTGTTTTCTGGTGAGAAGAAAAGGGAACTTCAGGCAGCCCATTGAAATGACTTCAGTTTGTTCACTTGACTACATCAGTAACTGATTGAGGAGAATATGAAATAGCCTCCAAGGAAAGATTTAGGATTTATGTATTAGAAAATACTAATCTGTGGCTCATGGTTATTAAATTATTCTGCTTGTAGTTTTGCTTTTTCTTGTTAAATACACTTTAAAAACTTCCACAGTGGTGGTAGAGTACACATTATAAAAGTATGTTCTTCATAGCGAAGCATGGAGTTACACTATACAATAATTTTATACCCCAAGAAGAAAAACAGGCACTTTCTTTCCTCCATGGTCTTGCTGAAGAAAATGTGAAACATTGATTGAGAGCTACTTGTTAATTCACACTAGGGAACTATGTAAATTACTTAAGTTTTAAAATTATAATGTAAACAAAACCCATGCCATAAAGGAGTTCAAGGGCCCTACATCAATATAATATTTTGTTCATTTACTTTGACAAGTATGGTTCATATACTCGTGTTACTTAGGATTATATTATTAGAATTAACATAGTGTATTTCATCAAAATAATGAAATTTTAGTATATAATAACTTACAGAGAAAGTTTATCACATTTTTCTGGTATGTATTATTTTAAACAATTTATATGCATTTATGGGTGCATAAATGTTACCCCGTCTGTCCTTCTCACTCTATTTCCCCCCCTCTCTCTTTCCTTCTCTATTTTTACTTTCTCAAGCACAGAGGATTAACTGTAAATTTAACAATTCTGCTGCCTTTTTATATGCTCACAGATTATGATTATTATTAAAAATGATTGTGTGGTTGATGATTCATATACTTCTGTGTGCTTAGTATGCATTAGTCATATTTTCAAAAGCATTACTGTATCTTTGCTTGTGTAGCCCATATAATATTGTGACTAATAAACAATATAACATCTATTAAAATTACTAGCCTAGTAAATTAAAAGTCTAATATTATGATTATACATCAACCAAGAAATGGAGAGATGGGAATATTAACATATAGATATTGAGGAAGGAAGAAAGAGATGTAAGCATTCATTATTTTAAAAATTCCATTTTTATTAAGCTCATACTAGATACAATTGATTAATTTTGCTTCTAGGTTTAACTGTTTAAATTAATTTTGTATACCTTAAGAAAAAGAGTATAGAAAACATAGAGTATAACAAAAGTATAGAATAACAAAAACTGTATCCTAGTTACCAAAATGTTAGAATAGAATAAAAATTAGGCAAAAACATAAAAGCAATTACAAATGACCTGGAAGCAATTATAAACAATCTATATCTATATAGAGAGCAATACAGTTTTACATGTATCTATGGTGGCTCAGATGCTAAAGAATCTGCCTGCAATGACGGAGACCCAAGTTTGATTCCTTGGTTGGAAAGATCCCCTGGAGAACTGAATGGCTACCCACTCCAGCATTCTTGCCTGGATAATTCCATGGACAGAAGATCTTGGAAGGCAATAGTCCATGGGGTGGCAAAGAGTTGGACATGACAGTGACTAACACTTTTCACTTTTCAGTAATGGTATGGCATATCACAGTATTTATTTTAGAGAAAAATCATAAAAAATTATATCAGTAATAATTCTTTTTTGTGAATTGATCTTGCTTGTATCTTAATTAACTTAAATATTACCCATTAAAAAATTCTACTTTAATTTATTAACTGAGAATTAATGTAAAGGTGTCCCACAAATTAAAAGTGCAACATTCAACTAAACTGTCACTTTTAAATAAGACTATTTAATACATTATTTCTTTGTGGAGCATGCGGATATTAAAATTTTTGATGAATTTATTGTGTCTATAGTTGAATTAATCTAATTGATTTAAGCCTTGAGGGCAGGAGCAAGTTGATATGAGTGGAACCTCATACCGTGAACTTCCCTTGAAGACCAAGAGGAAAACTCCAAAACTCATGCCCTAAGGAAAGAGGGTCAGGAATATTATTTAAGCCTCAAAATATACTAATATTTTATTTAAATATTTCCTTCATGCATTAGGAAGAATATTATCAAAATCAATTTATCTAGGTAATTACAAGTCTACCAGATTTCCAGTTGAATTTTGAACTTAAAAAAATGAAATTAAATATCACAATATAGTGTAGTTACTAAAAATAAAAATTTATTTTTGTCCTCCAAAACTTATAGAAGCAACCAAGCTAGTTTTCTTTATTATTAGGGATGTTAAGGTCACAGAAGAAGCACAATACCAAGAAGTTTAATTTTAAGCAGAATTCTTCTATCTGCAAAAGCACTGTAATTAAGAAAAGGCTTACTAACTCATACTGTAACATGTCATACTGCTGTTTTAAATAATATTGAAAAGATATGGATTGCGTTCATGAGGCTATGCTGTAATATCTTCCATAAACTGAATTGTTGGTTAGTTGTTGTCATGTCTGATTCTTTTGTGACCCCATGGACCCTACATAGCCCACCAGGCTCCTCTGTTCATGTGATTTCCCAGGCAATAATACTGGAGTGAGTTGCCATTTCCTTCTCCAGGTTACTTTCTGACCCAGGGATGGAACCCACATCTTTTGCATTAGCAGGTGGATTCTTTACCACTGAGCCACCTGGAAAGCCCATAAATTGAACAGTTAATTTTCTATTACTTTATTTTCTTTTAGGGATTAAGAATGGGCACATACTTTAAAATTATTTTTAACAGTTGTTTAAAAGAAAACTAATACAATTATGTAAAGTTTAAAAATAAAATTAGAAAAAAAAAAAAGAAAATATCCCTTATATGGCAAATAAAGAAAGAGAAGAAATGTATTTTTCTCTTATGACTACTTATTAAGTCCTTTATCTCTCCTTTGTAAGGGATAGCTGGGATACCTCTCAGATCCCTTACTGAGATTCTTTAGTTCTGAAGACAGAGAAGCAGATTTCATTCATTACCAGCTTATATCTACTCTATTAAGAAGCAAATGAGTAGATGCTTCTAGGTTACTTTATCCATAACAAATGCATGAATATTGCCTGTTTCTCCCAGAGAGTCACAAAGATAGGAGATGGCTTTGAAAAGAAAAGTGCTGGTCTCTGGGGATCAGAATCCTTGTACCTGTCAGAAAGTTAAATATGTCTCAGCTGACAGCAGCTGTTCACTTAGACTTTCAAAACGAAAACCCTTCTGATGGATTAAAAAAAAAAAAAACCTATATACACACACACAGATATTGCAAAATGTCAAGGGTGTGTGCAAATCAAGGACATATATATGGCCTGCTTTAGCAAAAATGGAGAAATAGTTATGAAAAAAATTAGATTTCCTCCCAGCATCAGCGTGTTATTTCAGCTATATTAGTCTGGTGAAACTCAATATTCCCATATCAGTTTTGACTGAAAGTGTTAGTTGCTCAGTCATGTCAGACTCCTTGTGACCCCATGGACTATAGCCCACCAGGCTACTCTGTCCATGGAATTCTCCAGGCATGAATATTGGAGTAGGTTGCCATTCAGAACCCACTCCAGTGGATCTTCCTGACCTAAGGATTGAACCTGGGTCTCTGGCATTGCAGGCATTTCCTTACTGTCTGAGCCTCCAGGGTTTTGACTGAGGCCATGCCCTCAACTCTGGAAGATGTGAAGGGTGTGAACAGATAGCAACTCCTGGATAAGTGGAGTAAGAGGCAGGGTCTTGGGCGATTTTAATATACAATGGGGGTAATGATTATCTAGTATAATATGTTTTAAAATCATAACATGATTTGAAGAGTCCACTAAGATCCATAAAGTTAACTAGGGCTAGTTTCTGTTCTGTTAAGAGCCACTTAATTCACCTCCATCAGTTATGTAAATGTAGGTTTAATGTAAGTTGCCCTTGTTCTTCCAAAAGGGTGTGAAGACATATTTTATTTTTGTAGTTTCTGCAGTTTAGTCATACTGCTTATCACTTTAATTTTCAGAACTGCAGTGTGGGAGTGGGATTAGTTGAGGCTTATGGGAAAGAAGAAACTGAAATAAGACATTGACCATCCCAAGATTCAAAGTTAGGGCAATGTGTTTGGTACCCAGTGTGGTCCTGGCTAAGCTCTGCTGGCAGCAAAAGGCTACACAGGGTTAAAAGGTGCTCTCTGCCAGAGGGCTGAGGAGTCAAGTTCAGTACACAGCCATATGCATTTGTGAATAATGCTGTTTTCTGTCACAGGGCACACTCAGCAGAACCACTATGGTGTGATACATACATTGAAGAACAATGAATATCACGAATGAAGAGAATATAACATTACAGCTCATATTTGCAGCACATCAGCAACTGAAGGTGTAAGGTCTAGAAGCAAGTACATCATTGCAGTGGTGAGACCACACGTAAATTAATCCTTTATTGTTCAATTTTCATTTTTTAAGAAGATTTTCTTTCCTACAGAAAAGAGCTTCCTTATAGGGTAGATATAAGTGATTGATGATATATGTTAAGTAACTAGCATAGTGCTTGGCACTTATGTGCTCTCTAAACAGTTTCTAGAAATAAGCACTAATTATTGTATATTATATATAAGCCACATATTGAGATGAAAAGTACCTATTACACAGAAAGAAGTCTTGGGTTCAGGCTGTAAGTGAATCTAGGCAATGCCTTACAGTTTTATAGAACAAAGAAAAAAAGCACATTTTTTTAAAACAGCACATCATTTATTCATTCTCTCTGCTTCAGCTTCCTCATCTGTGATATTAGAGAAACAGTAGTCCCTGTCCTCCTTACTTTACACACTTTCTATGAGCATGAAATGCAGTGGTATTTCTGTGAGCACCATGTAAATGGCAACAAATTATATATATGTTCACTCTTACCCCTGTCACTGTCAAGAGGCGGTACTGAACTACAGGAGCACACATGTGGGCAGTGGCGAAGGCCTAGTGGCTCTACCCACAACAAATGAAGTGGAGGTTCTGAAGATCCCCATATGCAAACAAGGTCAAATGGAATTACCTGATAAAGAAAGGATGGGACTTTTTCAGACAACTTTAGGTGATGGTATCTAAATCAGTTAATTTGTATTTACGAAACACTTGAGTGAATGAAATCTATTTTTAAACACATAATAAAACTGACACAACATAATAAGTTTTATGGGAGCAGAGGTTGGGCCGATCTTTGCTTACCATTGTCTCTGGTTGTCTAGCTTTAAGTAAATGAATAACACTGTGTTTGCTGTTTTGAGAGATATACTGAAAAGCAGGACATAGTCCCTCCCTGCCTATCTCTCTTCCTCAAACATTTATTGAGAAGTTATTATATGATAGGCACTCTGCAGACTAGGGAAACAAGCAAACAAGAACTAGACCATCGCACTGACAAGCTAACAGCCCAGAGAGAGATTTACATGTAGAAAGATGAGATGAATATGATACAATGTGACAAGTGATATAACAAAGCAGGAACAAGTGCTGTGGGAGACCCAGGGGTAGAACACTTCTCTCTGCCCAGATCAGACTAGTTCCTTCTACGTAAAACATCTGGAGAACAACACAAGGCTGTGTATGCTCAAGTGATGGAATAGATATTTCAGGAAGGCAGAGATTAGAAGCCTATTTCCATTATGGAACTAAGGATATACTATATAGTATCAGTAGCTATTAGAAAAAAATCATGTCACAACTGGCCTATGGACCAATGGAAAAATAAATGTGAAACCTCTCTAAGGAAATCCTTTGCTGTGTTGGTGTTATTGAGGTCAGACACCTGATTCCAAGTTGGAGCTCCACTGTCCCCCAAATTAGAGGAGAGTCTGGAACAAACCTTTTCAATCATAGCAACAGTTCCAAGTACTCACATGTTGATAGTACATTTACAGTTTTAAAGCTTTGGTAATATAACTCCATGCCAAGAAAAGGGAAAAACAAGATCTATGTGTCTCCTAAATAGTCCCAGCTGGCTGACTCCTAGAGACCTTCAATCAGGTTAGGAGATTTTGGCTCCTTTTCCAACATGAGACAACTACAGACTTAAAGCTCCTGACTCAGCCTTCTTGTCTGTCTCTACCCCATCTTCATTCTCCTTGACTTTAGTACCTCCACTTGCTTGAATTTTCCCTCTCTATGTCCTCGTCCTCTTAGCTGCCTACTCCCTTGCCCTAAATTATATGCCACCATCAAAACTTCCACACAACTTTAATCTGCATTTTGGATGGCTTCTTTGAAAAGTGGACATCATCTTTGATGACCTCTGCACTTCAGTCTTAGCTCCATCTATTTAACCCATCATCAAGTCCCATTGAGTGGTGTTAACAATACATCTGCATTCATTCATCCTTTCCTCTCCTTGCATCACCTTAGACTAAACCATCATCAATCACTTGGATACTATTAAGCTTGTAACTATAGCATAATACACCAGTAACAGTTCTAATAAAAATACTAGCACGGTTAAACAGACATGTTAAATTTCCTATTAAAAAAGGATTCGAGTAAATATAAGATTTATTTTACCTTAAAAGGAGGAATGTAGCTTACATGGAAATATAAATAAAGCTTAAAGTACCTGATTTACAGAGATAAATGCAATACTCTGTATGAACTAACAGTGTCTACATCACACTGACATCATTTCCTATTTCCTGTTTATGATCACGTACGAGCTAGCTGATATTACAAAAACACATTCAGAGCAAACAATACTAACTCTCTAAAAGCCTACATTCTATAAAAGTAAATCTTATATTTGTAGGAAATTTTTTAATCATTTGGATTATTAATATGAATGAACTCATGTATTATATAAAGTCAGATCATCTGAATTTTAGTATGTGTTGTGCCCTTTAAAGCCACAAGACCTTTAACTAGTCACTTGGCTAATTAATGACTTCTATTGCTCCAAAAAAGGAACAATTACACCTGACTTACCTTGTGGCTCAGATGGTAAAGCGTCTCCCTGCAATGTGGGAGACCCGGGTTCAATCCCTGGGTCGGGAAGAGCCCCTGGAGAAGGAAATGGCAACCCACTCCAGTATTCATGCCTGGAAAATTCCATGGATAGAGAAGCCTGGCAGGCTACAGTCCATGGGGTCACAAAGAGTTGGACATGACTGAGCGACTTCACTTTACCTTAATAGAAGAATTGTTGTGATGATCAAGTGGGTACAAATGAAATTATGTAATGAACATATGAGTATAAATGATTTTGAGCACTAAATAACACTATATTAATGTAAAATATATAGATCAATAGGAGGAAAAACTTATTACTGGTAATTGCTAAATCTTGTCTGTATATATCAGTGAGATAATGTAAAAGTTCACAGTCTCTGGAGTGCACATCTATGAAACTCTACCTCTAAACTGAGAGCAGCGATCCAAACTCTAGAGGAATGAGGACCAACCATGTCATAAGAACTCAAGTTGATTACAGGCTTCCCAGGCGGTGACAGTGGTTAAGAATCTGCCTGCCGATGCAGGAGACATAAGAGACACAGGTTAGATCCCTGTGTCCGGAAAATCCCCTGGAGAAGGGCATGGCAACCAGCTCCAGTATTCTTGCCTGAAGAATCCCGTGGACAGAGGAGCCTGGCAATCCATGAGGTCACAAAGAATCAGACATGACTTTAGTTACTGAAGTGAAGGGGAAAATATTGCAATGGGATAAATGTGATGCAAAATGAATAAGCATGGACTGAAACACATTCCCACCATCAGGATGTTTTATTTGGGGGCTTTTGTGACAGTGGAGTAATCCGAGTAGCCTTTTCTCTGAGCCTCATGGTTTTTCCCATCAGCACCAAGGGTACACTGCCTACGGGGTCCCACTGCCATAAAGAAATGCGTATTTGGTGCGGCCATTTACTACTTTGCAAGGAATTGGACGCATTAGTATAGGGAGTCCATAAGGCAAATCACCCTTTAGACCAAAATCCACATGTAAGTATACCCATATCTATATCAATACCTATACCTGTATCACTTACGTATATCTATTCAATGGTTAAAGGGCAAGGCAGGAGATAAGGCTGAGCTTCAAGATGTAAAAGGAAAATTTAAACACGGTGGGTGAGGTTTGTTTCAGTGGACAAATAGTTCAAAACTGAATATACAAAGTAATGGAAAGTCTTCCACAGATGTTATAAGTCTCAGAGGCATGCATTGAAAAAGAGTGACGGGAGATGATGGATTTAAAAACGGACTCAATTACCTAGTGATTTGATGGCCTTGAAATAAAAATCAGAGGGCTGGATAAAGGAATACAGTCATTGGAAGAATCCAATTTGATGTTCAAATGGGGGCTTAAAAACCTCAGAGGAGCAGATTGCTGTTATAATTAGGGATAATGTTTCACTTCGTTTTAAAAATGACTCATTGAAAAGGGAGAGAAAAAAAAAAACTACATTTCCTTGGTCCTCTAATATTAGTGCAGGAATTAAAACCCTAAAGAAAGGGTAGGAATGTTTTTACAGGCTATTTTGGCTTCATTCCTTTATTTTTCTTTACACATGCAATATACAAACAATTAGTGAGTACCTCTAGGTGCAAGACCAAGATAATGTTAGCTGCATAACTACAATACAAAAGCACATATTAACGCCCCAAACTGAGAGCTGTGATTCACACAGTAAGTGCACAGAAGGCCCACAAAAAAAGAATGACTCCATAGCCCTACTTTACTAATGCATTTAACCAATGTTTTAATTAAAAAAAAATGCCTGTATATGGTTAAAAATATTTACCAGTAAAATTTAAAAAACAGTAAAATATACAATATTATAAAATATATAATATATATATAAATATTTAACAGTAAAAAAATACACATATATACATACATATGATTCTTGCCAGCATCTAAGCACTAAGTCCTATGTCTTAGAGGTAATAATTATTATTTGTAGAGGTAATAATTATTAATAATTTCTATATTTATGTAAAATACTTTAATACTTTATATTAAATGTTGTGCCTAATGCATATAAATATTGTGCATAGTGAATATAAAATATTATCAGAGTGCATATAAAACTGCACTTTGTGCATGCTAATGTGTGCTTAGTCATGTCCAACTCTTTGCCAGCCCATGGACTATAGTCCACCAGGCTCCTCTTTCTATCCCAGGCAAGAATACTGGAGTGGGTTACCATTTCATTCTCCAGGGGATCTTCCCAACCCAGGGATTGAACCCACATCTCTTGCATTGGCAGGTGTATTCTTCACTACTATGCCAGCTGGGTAGCCCAAACAGGGATTCCATTACTCATATTCTTCTGCAACTTGGCTTTTGTTTTGTTCAACAATATGTGTTTGAAACTTTCCCAGGTTGGCACCAGAAATGATGTAACTTTCTTTCAGCTACTTAGTTTTCCATCACACAGCTGTGGCATAATTTTTGCAATAATATGAATGAATCTATGTGGCTTACTAGGTGGTTCAGTGGTAAAGAACCCACCTGCCAATGCAGGAGCTGCGGGAGATGCGGTTTTGATCCCTGGGTCAGGAAGATCCCCTGGAGAAGGGAATGGCTACCCATTCCAGTATTCTTGCCTAGAGAATTCCATGGACTGAGGACCCTGGTGGGCTACAGTCCATGGAGTCACAAAGAGTTGAACATAATTGAGAAACTAAGCACACATGAATGAATATATAGCTTTAAACATTTTAATATTGTTGCTAGCAATGCTATAATATCCTTGTAGGAATATCTTTCTCTTGCTCTGGTTTATCTTGAATAAGTTCCTGAAACAGAAATCTGGATCAAAGTCATATACATTTCCAGTATAAACTGGTGGTGCCAAATATGCATTATGTGTATATAGTCACGTTCCCTCGTCACTACAGTACCCTTTTGCCAACACTGGATATTAGAATGCTTCACTATTTTGTCAAAAGGATAAGAGATAAACCATAGCTTATTTAGAGCATGTTCCTTTAAATATAAGAAAGAATGTACATTTTTCCTTATGTTTTTTAAATTAATTTTTTACTGGAGTATAATTGCTTTACTATGTGTTAGTTTCTGCTGTACAGCAAAATGAATCAATTATACATATATCCACATTTTTTTAGATTCTCTTCCCATCTAGGTCACCATAGAGCCTTAAGTTGGAGGGGGCATGGCAGTCCACTCCAGTATTCTTGCCTGGAGAATCCCCATGGACAGAGGAGCTTGGCAGGAGACAGTCCATGGGGTCACAAAGAGTCAGACACTACTGAAGCGACTTGGCATGCATGCACAGAGCATTAAGTAGAGTTCCCTGTGCTATACAGTAGATTCTTATTAGTTATGTATTTTATATATAATAGAGTATTCTTGTCCCACGAACTTGACACACCTTTCATAGCTTTCGTCTCTCCAAATCATGAGCATGGTGAAGGACCCCAGAGGAGGAAGCAGCCTTTCCACTGCAGTCACCCTCGCACCTGCTGGTCATTCAGATGCCTGGATGTCTTACTCTGTATGTGTGATTTGCCCCCACTTACAACCAGAGCAGTGACCACATTTTATTTGACAAATGCTCAGAGAGTACCGACCCTGTGCCAGGCACTGCTTTGAGCCCTTTACAAATATTGACTCATTCTGGTCTTCATAACAACCTAGTGAAGAAGGTACCCTCATTAGCCACACTCCCACAGGAGGAAACTCAGCCTCTGTGCATTTAGTAAGTAGCCCAAGGTCGCAGAGGCTGTGACTTGAACCCAGGCTATTGATTCCCATCTGTCCTTGGACTCCATGCTGGTTGCCCCTTCAGAGAAATGGTGCATTCTGCCAGCTCTGAGGAGACCCACATGGCCTTCTGGTGACAGCCCGTCTCTCCCTTCATGCTCCCAGTCCTGCCTGAGAATCCCACTCAGTTCTCTCAAAATCCACAGACACAAAGCTCATAAGCAGAAAGCTCTTCTCTCCCCCAACACTTCCAGTTTTGGACTCTGTCCACCCCTCACACTCTTTTGTACTGCTCCCAGCCTCGAAATGACCATATAATTTATCATCCAAACAGAGACACTTTGAGCGTGAAAAAATCAACTGTTAATAATTACCCCAGGACCACAGGTGTGGACTGGAACTGTCCAGATGAAGCAGACACGTGGCCACCCTATTCCCATCACTTTGCAAAGACACAGAGAACTGGGGTGGCACTCTCTGTGGCCCTGGACAACAGGCTCTTCTCAAGTGACTAGGCCACCCCTACCATTCTCTCCCTTATCTGGGGCCTCTTCCTCCCAGTGTCTGTCCTGCCCTTTGCCAATAAAGGTTTACTTAATCGTCGGAAGCACTGAGTGATCAAAGATGAGGGATGATGCAAAATGGCTCCACAAGGCAGAAAGCTCTGGGGGCAGGAGGGAAAGTCAAGCCTTTTGGTCCTGAGAGATCTAGTTCAAATCCCACTCTGTTCCTTATATACAGGGTGGTCTTGAGTGGATACTTCTCCGAGCCTGTATCCCATCTGTAAATGGGGATGATAGTGTTGATTCATAGAGCAGCTGAGTGGAGTAAATAATATGTATAACGTAATGTCAATGAATCTTGCTATTTCCCTGTGATTGGCCTCATTTCTTGGGACTGTTTTTCTTTTTCTTGTTGATTCAAAATGAGTCAGAAGGTATTAATGGATTTTGTCTTTGCCATATGTATTGGGAACATTGTTTTAATTTGCAACTTATATTTTTACTTGGTTTGATGTTTTGCTATAAAGGAAATTGAAATTATCTATGTGATTAAGTTTATATATTTTTTTGCTTTGGGAATTCTGGGCTTGCTTTCACAGTCTAAAAATATACAGAAATTTCTTCATAATTGCACTTAGTGATTTTATGATTTTTTTGTTTACATATTTGACTCATATGAAATCATTTTAACATTTATTGATGAATGATGGGCATACCATAAACTGTACATATTTAAAGTGTTCAACTCAGTAAGCTGAGATATGTATATACTTTTTAAATCATCACCCTAATCAATATGGTGGATCTATTCATCACTCTGAACAGTTTCTCGTTGTCTTTTTTGGTTACTCCCACTGCCCAGTCCCACCCACACCACCCCAGACAGTCGCTAACCCAATTTCTATCACTTTAGATTGGTTTGTATTTTCTAGAATTTTGTATAAACATAATCATCAGTATATACTTTTTGGCTGGCTTTTTTTTCTCAATTATATTGCAATCCATTCATGTAGTAGTGTGTATCAAGAACTTACTCCTCTTTTATTGTTGAACAGTATTCCATTGTGTGGATATAGAACAATTGGTTTATCCTTTTACCTACTGATGGGCATTTGAGTTTTCCAACTTACTAGCTATAACAAAGTTACACTGATTATTTGTGTACACATTTTTACATGGATATATGCTTTCATTTATCATGATTAAACTCCTAGGAATGAGGCAAGTAGTTAGTGTGATCAGTGGATGTTTAATTTTGGCAGGTTACTGGCAGACAATTATCTGGTGAGGTTGTGCTAGCTGTTATATCAGCAAAGGATGACAGTTCCAGCTGTCTACATCCTCACCCTTACTGGGCACCTTTTGTTTAAAAAAAATTGCCATCAGAACAGGTGTGTAGAAACATCTCATTGTGGTTGCAATGTGCATTTCCCGAACGACCAATGGCATTGAGCAGTTTTCATGTGCTTCTTTGCCTTCTGCTTAACTTTGGTAAAATGTCAACCCAAATCTTTGGCATATGTTTATTAGGATATTTTCTTATTGAGTTTTGTGAGCTCACTATGTATATAGATAAATCTTTATCAAATATGTGCTCTGAAAATATTTCCTCAGTCTGTTTTTCTTAATTTTGATGAAGTCCAGGGTGTCCATTTGTTCACAGATCAGTTCTAGGTAAGAAATATTTGCCTAATCAAAGTCACAAATATTATTTTTCCTGTTTTATTGTATAAGGTTTAGTTTTTAAATTTATGCTTGCAATTCATTTAGCATTAATCTTTATATGTGGATCTAGGTTTGTCCTTTTTATATATAACATCAATTATTGGTAATGATATTACCAATAATTTATATATAGACATCAATTATCGGTAATGATGATACCACTCTAATGGCATAAAGTAAAGAGGAACTAAAGGGCCTCTTTATGAAGGTGAAAGAGGAGCGGTAAAAAAGCTGGCTTAAAGGTCAACATTCAAAAAACTAAGATCATGGCATCTGGTCTCATCACTTCATTGCAAATAGATGGGGATAAAGTAGAAACAGTGTCATATTTCATTTTTGGGGGCTTCAAAATCACTGCGAATGTTGACTGCAGCCATGAAATTAAGACGCTTGCTCCTTGGGAAGAAAAGCTATGACAAACCTAAGTAAGTGAAGTGTTAGTTGCTCAGTTGTGCTCGACTCTTTGTAACCCCATGGACTGCAGCCCACCAGGATCCTCTGTCTATGAGAATTTCCAGGCAAGGATACCAGACTGGGTTGCCATTTCCTTTTCCAAGGGATCTTTCTAACCCAGGGATTGAACCCGGGTCTCCTGCACTGCAGGCAGATTCTTTACTGACTGAGCTACAAGGTAGACAGTATATTAAAAAGCAGAGGCATCACTTTGCTGACAAAGGTTCACATAGTCAAAGCTATGGTTTTCCAGATGTCATGTACAGATGTGAGAGTTGGACTATAAAGAAGTTTGAGCACCGAAGAATTCATGCTTTTGAACGGTGGTGGAGAAGACTCTTGAGAGTCCCTTGGACTGCAAGGAGATCAAACCAGTCAATCCTAAAGGAAATCAATCCTGAATATTCATTGGAAGGATTGGTGCTGAAGCTGAAACTTCAATACTTTGGCTACCTGATGCAAAGAACTGACTCATTGGAAAAGACCGTAATGTTGGGAAAGATTGAAGGTAAGAAGAGAAGGGGATGACAGAGAATGAGATGGTTGGATGGCATCACTGACTCAATGGACGTGAGTTTGACTCAGGGATAGTGAAGGACAGGGAAGCCTGGCATGCTGCACTCCATGGGGTCTCAAAGAGTTGGATATGACAGCAAATGAATAACAACAACAAAGGAGCTATAGATAGAGAGGGCTGCTTTGGGAGAAGTTGCAATGTTTGAGAAAGTTCAACGACTACCCTACTCTGCTCTGTTTCCTCCTATTCTCTTCCCGGAATTCCCCAACCCCTGAACCTAACTAGATACAGAAGAGCAACAAGCAAAGATCATCTATTGCTAGGATGATCATTTTCTTTTTTGCCTTTCACTTATTAACAGAATTTCTATGGTCAAACTGCCTTTGTGCTCCTGGGATGGACACAACTTTATTATCTTTCACTATTTTTATACATCCAATATTATATTTAGGATTTTAGCAACAATATCCACGAATAGAATTTACCAATGTCCTATAGTTTTTCTTTGCTGTACTCAGGTTTTAGCACTGACTTTGGAAGACTTGAAATTTTCCCTTTCTATGTGTGATCTAAAACTGTTCAGGTCACCGAGATGTTGTTTGTAGGTTTGAAATAATTGATGTGTGAAATTGAGGCACACGGTTTTGGTGATGTGAGTGTGACTGTGGTTTTCTTCTGTATTAATTGATTTACTTAATTTGTTGTTACTTTTTCATTTATATTTTCATAGAAAATCATTCATCTTGCAAAGAATAAAATTTATATATTCTGTATATTCTTATTTTACTTCTGTCAATTAGTTTCCTTGCTTTCAATTTTAGTTTGTTTTTTATACATCTAGTTTTTAACTTGCTATCTTCCTGGTCAATACTTTTAGCTTTATGTTTTCCTCATATGTTTCTTGTATAAGGTAGCTATAAGTTTATCTATTACATTCTATTTTCATGCCAACAACTGGCTATTGGGCTCCTTTTTTGCATATTAATTGATCTTGGTTTTATTTCTGTTAATTCTCTCAGTTTTTATCTTTTCTTGCTATTTATTGAATACTTAATTGTTATCTTCATTTTTTTCTCTTACAGTTTTAAGATCATGAATTTCCTCTAAGGACAATGTTGGCTATATAGCCCATAGGTTCTAATTTGTGCTTTTTATTCTATATTATTATCCTGTAAATACCTTGACCAAAATGTTGACAAAGGTGGCTTTTATTTTGTTTTTCCTATTACCAGATGGTTCTAAATCTCTGCTTTTTAAATCTCTGCCTTGTGCATTTTCTGATATGAGTGACTAGTTAAGCACATATTCAAATGCAGAACTTTAAAACTAATTGTATGACCCTAACAATTAAGTTCTTTCACTTCTGACTGGTAAAGCAATAAAATTAATATGTACATATTACAAATCTGCCCAGAACCCTACCACTTTTTAAAATTTTCATTGACTATTCATTTACCAATTGTTCTATTTCAAAGATAGAATAGTTTATGAATTTATATACACATATATAATACATATAAAATACAATAAATTGATTTTAAGATAAACTTTTTTTAACATTAAAACCTTTGACAGAAAACAGCAAAATTCTATAAAGCATTTATCTTCAATAAAAAATAAATTAATAAAAAATAAAAATATTAATAAAATATTAATAAAAAATATGCCTCTGAAATTGAAAGGCATAGTTTAATAAGCAGATTTTCCTTAGTGATAAGTAAAGCAACAGTGTATCTTTACATTTATAGCATCAGCTTCAATGAAATATGGTATTAGTATATCAGAAACAGTTTATTATAATCTGAGATATAATGTTATAGTAAAATTAAGTTCATTGTGTAAAAATCATATATTAATCATTATGTTTGCCCCTAATATTTAGGACTATTTTACTAATAACTTTTACTATATGGAATTATATTTTGAGAATGTAATTTAATCAAACTATTTCTGAATTCTTGAAATAAAGAGATAGTATATTATACTACAAAGAATACTATACTGGGATTCAGGATACATTATTTGTATGATCTTTGAGAGCTACTTAATACTATATTCTTTAAATGGAAGTTTGTGAGACTGGACTAAGATAACTAGATCATCTTGTAGCTCTATGAATTCTAATAGTATGTGAATCCATTGACTCTAGGAAGCATAGGCTAGCCTCACTGTTTCCATTTTATGATGTAGGTTATGGATGCATGAGAAAGTGAGGTTTCAAATTTGTGCTTGCTATTTCATTTCCTCTAATAAGTAGGGTTTAGAAATTAAGGGAATGGCAGTGTCATTGGCCTGAATAAAATAGGTGGAAACCCATTTCTGTGAGTTGAGAGATTCTCCAATCTGAAAAGTGAGAACAGCTGCTTCCAAACTATTATCAGTGCGATGTGCTGGGAGCCAAAGTTTGCATTAACATGGGCACTCAACCCACTCTTTGATCTGTGCTAGCTGTATGACATGTTTGGATTATCTCAAAGTGAGAACCTATTTTTTTTTTTTCCTCCATAGATCAGAAGTATCAGTGTACAAACTTCCTACTTATGGCAACTGGACAAAGTTCAGTGACTCAGAGGAAAAAGAATTACACAAACAGGAGTCAAGTCATTGGAGATTTGAACACTAGAGCAAAGCAGCGCCAGCAGATCCCCTGCTAATGGTGAAGAAACCCTTGCAGGCTGTGGTTCTGTGGCAAAACCTCTTCTGCCCAATTCCCGTTCTGCAAACTTAATGGAGTCTTCGAAGAACAAGGATTTGCCAAGACAGTGCTTAGGAAATCAGCACTTTTCTTCTTTACAGTTCAGAAAAATTTAGAACTCTATTTTTTCTAAAGGTTTCCTTCTGAGTTATTTCAGTTACTGAATTACTAAAAGATTCTTCTCTTTATTTTTGGTTTCTAGTGATTCCTTCATCTAGATATAACAGAGTTTTATCACAAAAATATTGGTTACATTGAAAAATTTGGTGAAAAGATAAGGACACTGTGGACCCCATGTAAACATGTTAGTCACCTCATTTCAAATCAGTGACTTTTTATTCTATATCTAATTCATGCAAGCCACTAAGGTAGGCGCTAGAAAGACTGCAATAATGCGTGAGACATAAACACTGCCCTCGGGGTGATTAAAAGACAAGTGTGCAAATCAACAGAGCACATGGTAGGCTAAGAACTGTGCCATAATAGTAATTCACCACCCTACATGGATCCTGGTAATTCTGTGTGGCGTAAATCACAGCAATGCTTTCTTAGGTCAATCACCCGAGGCAATAGAAATAAAAGCAAAAATAAACAAATGGGACCTAATCAAACTTTAAGTTTTTGCAGAGCAAAAGAAACCATAAACAAAATGTGTGGTGCCTGTAGACACCCCTCCCTTGTTCTGGTATTTTCCACAAGGATGTATCCATCAGCTATTTCCGCGATCACTAAAAATAAAGGTCATTATCTTCAATTGCATCCTCATTAGCCAGATTTACTGTTTTCTGTGCATTTTTGTAATGGTTATATTATCACTAAAATTTTCCCTTTCAAACTTGACTTTGAGGCCTGGTATTTAAAAAATGGCTTTGATCAAATGCACACTCTGCAAGTTATTACAAACATGGAGTGATAATACGTATTCCTTTATCAGGGAGATGTCTGTGATTCAAAGTAAATCTTAAGAATGGCTGGGGGAGGGAACATGAAAATAGATTATATCTTCTAATGTTACCTACCATGTGACAAGATAAATGAGCTTACACAATAAAAACAAAAACAATAACACAATCCGTATTCATCAGTGATATTACATGACACTTGAATTTAGAATTTCAGAAATGAAGCTGATGAGATTAATACAAATTACTGATGAAACACAATGTAGATAGGAAGAATATAACATTTACATTGAACAGATTTTCTATACATTCCCTACCCCCTTTTTCAGTTTCAGTATTTTGAAGAATCTCAGAGAAAATTTACAGATCTTGTGACCAGTAATGAACTTCAGATCTTGTACCTGGTACAAGAGTAAGTTTGTTGTAGCTATCACAGTCTATGATTTACATTAGAAGAGAATGGGGTTTTTAGTGCTTAAAAAGCAAATGGTTTATTATCCTTTAGCTGTAGTTCAACTACAAATTCTATAGGAAACTTTTCCTTTTCCTGATACTGGGAGAATCACCCATTCTATGTGTTCTTATAAACATCTCATCTTACAATTCACAGTGTTAAGTAAGCATTCACTTGCTTCTGTCCATGGGCTTCCCTGGTGGCTCAGATGGTAAAGAATCCTCCCTTGGGATATGGGAGACCTGGATTCAATCCCTGGGTTGGAAAGATCCCCTGGAGGAAAGCATGACAACCCACACCAGCATTCTTGCCTGGAGAATCCCCATGGACAGAGGAGCCTGGTGGGCTACAGTCCGAGGGGTCCCAAAGAGTCAGATATGACTGCAACTAAGCAGAGGACACAGCACAAGAGAGTCGACTTGTGCTGAATTCATTCCCTGCTGAATTCCCAGTGATCTGCAGAGTGGACGGAGTATGGTAAGTCTGGAGTCTGCAGTACAAAAATAGAGGTAAACTGTACTGGTAGGCTGCAGTCCATGGGGTCGCTAAGAGTCAGACACAACTGAGCAACTTCACTTTCACTCTTCACTTTCATGCATTGGAGAAGGAAATGGCAACCCACTCCAGTGTTCTTGCCTGGAGAATCCCAGGGATGGGGGAGCCTGGTGGGCTGCTGTCTATGGGGTCGCACAGAGTTGAACACGACTGAAGTGACTTAGCAGCAGCAGCATACTGTACCCATGTTTCTTGAGTTAAGGATATGATACGTTGCTAGAAATATTTTCACTCCTCATATGAGAATAAAGGTTATCAAATTACAAAACAGACAAGACAGTGCAATCATTCTCAGAACAGTCCATTGACTACATGCCCCACAGGCTTTTGCAATATCTGGGAAAAAAAATTAATTAAAAGGGCTAATGTTTAAGCAGAAATTTCCATTCCATTCCAAACACATGTTCACATAGGCATCCATACCCTTTAGTGTCTAAAAATTCATTAACAGAGAAGAGGTATCTTTATTTTTCAGATAGACAAAGATTCAACTCAGATATATGGCCCAGTCTTTAAGGGAATGAAAAGGAAATGGGTAAGAAGAATTTGACTCTATAAAATAGTTTTAAAGTTATATGAGAATGTTTGCCATGAAAGTTAAGAGTCAGGAAAAAAGAAAATCCCCTTTCTAAACTTAACTCAATTTTGGTACTTTGGCACTTGACAACCACCTTTTTATTTTGTCCAGCTTTCTCATGCCTTCCTCTCATCTCAGAAAAATAAATGCTTTTCTTTGCTGAAGCTAGTCCCTCTATTTCTACCTCAATATGCTTGTGTTCATTGACATCTGTCATTTCTTCTGCCACTCTTTTATATCAGATTTTTTTAACTCATAAAAATTATTCTCCCTCTCTCTTTTTTTGTCCAGTATATTTATACCTTTGGTGCTAAAATTAAAAATAAAATTCAATAGCTCCTCTGTGTGTGGTTGCTTCAGTCATGTCTGACTCTTTGCAACCTTATGGACTGTAGCCTCCCAGGCTTCCCTGTCCATGGGAATTCTCCAGGCAAGAATACTGGAGTGGTTTGCTATTTCCTCCTCCATGGGATTCTCCCAACCCAGGGACTCAGCCTCCGTTTCTTATGTCTCCTGCATTGGCAGGTGGGTTTTTTACCTCTAACTCTACCTGAGACGCCCAATAACTCCTGGAAAGGAATGAAAAATGTTCAACTATTCCCATAGTTGTATTTTTAAAGCTTTATTTATTTGTATTGAAGTGTAGCTGATTTACAATGTTGTGTTAGTTTCAGGTGTACAGCAAAATGACTCAGTTATATATACAATTTTTTTTTCAGATTCTTTTCCCTTATGTGCTTTGCCCAGCCACTCAGTTAGGTTTGGCTCTTTGCAACCCCATGAACTGCAGCCCACCAGGCTCCTCTTTCCATGGGGATTCTCCAGGCAAGCATACTGGAGTGGGTCACCATGCCTTCCTCCAGGGGATCTTCCCAAACTGGGGATAGAATCCAGGTCTCCTGCATTGCAGGTAGATTCTTTACTGTCTGAGCCACCAGACAAGCTCTTAAGGTTCTTACAAAAAATTGAGTAGAGTTCTCTGTGCTATACTGTAGTCCTTGTTGGTTATCTATTTATACATAGTGTTGTGTATCTGTTAATCTCAAACTCCTAAATTACCCCTTCCATCCTTTCCCTTTGGTAACCACACGTTTGTTTTCTATAGCTGTAGATCTGTTTCTTTTTTATTATATAAATTCACTTGTATCATTTCTTCCTTAAATTCCATATAAGTACATGATGGTGTGATCACTCACCTAGAGCCAGACATACTGGAGTGTGAAGTCAAGTGGGCCTTAGAAAGCATCACTACAAACAAAGCTGGTGGAGGTGATAGAATTCTAGCTGAACTATTTCAGATCCTAAAAGATTAAAGTGCTGCACTCAGTGTGCCAGCAAATTTGGAAAACTCAGCAGTGGCGACAGGACTGGAAAAGGTAAGAATTCATTCCAATGCCAAACAAGGGCAATACCAAAGAATGTTGAAACTACCACATGATTGCACTCATCTCACATGATGGCAAGGTCATGCTCAAAATTCTCCAAGCTGGGTTTCAAGAATATGTGAACCGAGAACTTCCTGATGTACAAGCTGGATTTAGAAAAGGCAAAGGAACCAGAGATCGATTACTATCATAGAAAAAGCAAGAGAATCCAGAAAAACATCTACTTCTGCTTCATTGACTACATTGCTGCTGCTAAGTCACTTCAGTCGTGTCCAACTCTGTGTGGTCCCATAGACGACTTCTCTTCTTCTTGACTACATTAAGCCTTTGCTAATGTGGATCACAACAAACTGGAAAAGTCTTCAAGAGATGGGAATACCAGACCACCTTACCTGCCTCCTGAGAAATCTGTTTGCAGGTCAAGGAGCAACAGTTAGAACTAGACATGGAACAACAGACTGGTTCCAAATTGAGAAAGGAATATGTCAAGGCTGTATATTGTCACCTTGCTTATTTAACTTATATGCAGAGCACATCATGTGAAATGCTGGGCTGATGAAGCACAAGCTGGAAACAAGATTGCCGGGAGAAATATCAATAACCTCAAATATGCAAATGGCATCACCTTTATGGCAGAAAGCAAACAGGAACTGAAGAGCGTTTTGATGAAAGTGAAAGAGGAGAGTGAAAAAGTTGGCTTAAAGCTCAACATTCAGAAAACAAAGATCATGGCATCCGGTCCCATCACTTCATGACAAATAGATGGGGAAACAATGGAAACAGTGATAGATTTTATTTTCTTGGGATCCAAAATCAGATGGTCACTGCAGCCATGAAATAAAAGGTGCTTGCTCCTTGGAAGAATAGTTATGACCAACCTAGAGGGTGTATTAAAAAGCAGACATTACTTTGCCAACAAAGGTCCATCTAGTCAAAGCTATGGTTTTTCCAGTAATCATGTATGAATGTGAGAGTTGGACCATAAAGAAGACTGAGCACCAAAGAACTGATATTTTTGAATTGTGGTGTTGGAGAAGACTCTTGAGAGTCCCTCGGACTGTGAGGAGATCAAACCAGTCAATTCTAAAGGAAATCAATCCTGAAAATTCATTGGAAGGACTGATGCTGAAGTTGGAACTCCAATACTTTGGGCACCTGATGTGAAGAGTCGACTCATTGGAAAAATCCCTGATTCTGGGAAGGGTTGAAGGCACGAGGAGAAGGGGAAGACAGAGGATGAGATGATTGGATGGCATCACTGACTCAATGGACATGAGTCTGAGAGCGCTCTGGGAGATGGTGAAGGACAGGGAAGCCTGGCATGCTGCAGTCCATGTGGTCATAAAGAGTGGGACATGACTGAGAGACTGAAGAACAACAACAAATATAAGCACAAAGTAAAATGATGCAAAGTTTATGCA
>NW_011494950.1:5187593-5196480 GCF_000754665.1 Bison bison bison | reverse complement strand
AGATCATCAAAACTTAAAAAATTTGGCAACACAAATTCAATAAGGGATGGTTCAACAGGCCGTTTCATGGTGAAAATGGAGCAACCTCTGTGAATAGGAATTTGGTACTCTCTATACAAATTTCCCTGATAGATCAGTTGGTAAAGAATCTGCCTTCAATGCAGGATACCCCAGTTCGATTCCTGGGTGAGGAGATTCACTGAAGAAGTGATAGGCTACCCAATCCAGTATTCTTGGGCTTCCCTTGTGGCTTAGCTGGTAAAGAATCCGCCTGCAATAATTGGGACCTGGGTTCGATCCCTGGGTTGGGAAGATCCCCTGGAGAAGGGAAAGGCTACCCACTTCAGTATTCTGGCCTGGAGAATTCCATGGACTCTATAGTCCATGGGATCACAAAGAGTTGAACACAATTGAGTGATTTTCACTTTCATACAAATTTAAAATGTAATTATTAGTCTAGGAGTTTTACACAAAAATATATAGCATTGATTTCATTGTCATGGTTTATAATAACAAAAAAAGTTTGTGAAGAGTTCATTGTCATGGTTTGCAAAGGTAATATGTAAAAAATATCAAAAAGTAAATGTACAGTAGTAAGGCATTCATTCGGAGAAGGCAATGGCACCCCACTCCAGTACTCGTGCCTGGAAAATCCCACGGACGGAGGAGCCTGGTAGGCTACAGTCCATGGGGTTGCTAAGAGTCGGACACGACTCAGCGACTTCACTTTCACTTTTCCCTTTCATGCATTGGAGAAGGAAATGGCAACCCACTCCAGTGTGTTCTTGCCTGGAGGATCCCAGGGACAGGGGAGCCTGGTGGGCTGCCGTCTCTGCAGTCGCACAGAGTCGGACACGACTGAAGCGACTTAGCAGCAGTATCAGCAGAAGCAAGGCATTCATTAAATATGTTATTGTCATACAGAAACTAGGATGAAGCTGCTCAGAAAAGTAAGTAGTGATGTGGAAAATATCACTGTCCAAAATATTTGTAGTTTTGTTTACTTTTTAAAATCAGTGTATGGAGATATGTACAAACATACACATATATCATTTATAATGCATTTCTATAGAATACATAAAAATTATTTTCAGGAATTACTTTTTAGAAGTCAAACTGGAGGTGCCAAAATATTTTACATTTTTCAGTCTATGTCTTAGTATTATGGTTTAAATTTTTTGCTGTTACTTTCATAATTAAGTTTATTTATATAATTGATGGGATAGAGTTTGAACTAAAACAAAAACCTCATCATTTAAATTCAGGTTATCACTTTTATTCTTGATGTTGTTTATAACTCTGATCATTGTGTAAAATAAAAATAACAGCAATATTGAAAGGCTGCCTTCTTTCTCCCCTGTGTGTCTATATGCTATTACCTAGGAGCACTCAATGTTAATATTTTGGTGACCTTTCTTCCAGGGCACATCTCCTGGTTCTTGCCTGGACTTCCCACTGGCCCTAAGGAGAGGGATTCATGGCAGGTAGGAGCTCTGGCTATGGAGTCACTTAACCCTGTACCTTACTGTCCATGTGACTCTGGCCAACTTACCTAAAAATTCATGGTGCCTCTGTGTTCTCTTATGCTTCATGGAACCTATTAATGTTGTCGTGGAAAAGGGAAAATCCAGGCATATCACAGAAATATCTGGGACATAGTAAGTGCTCATTGTGTGTTCTCAGTCAATAAGCTGTGTCCAACTCTTTGCGACTCTATTGACTGTAGCCCACCAGGCTCCTCTGACCATGGGGTTTTCCAGACAAGAATACTGGAGCAGGTTGCCATTTCCTAATCCAGGGGACCTTCCCAACTCAGGGATTGAACTTGCATCTCTTGTGTCTTCTGCTTTGGCAGGTAGATTTTTTACCACTGTTCCACCTGTGAAAGCCAAGTGCTCATTAGAGGTGATTATTATCCCCATATTCAGACCATTCTATTCTATTTTTCCTCTCCCCCTCCTATAGTTCTTCAAGCTCTCCATCATTAAAGCCACATCATGACCTTGCCATGCTCTCCATTTATTATTCTCTCATGTTCCCTCCTTGAGTCTAGGTTGCCTTCTGTGTTGCTACTTCCTTTAACTACCACACTGCCCTCTATCCTTCACCATACAGCTTTTATCTGCATTATTCTGCTAGAACTGTTCCATAAACACTTGCTAAAAGCTCAATGTAGTCATTAAATAAAATGACAATTCCTTAGCACTGTGCAAGCTTTTGACTGCATTTCAAGCATTCCTGCTGATCTTTCATTTCTTCCCTTGGTTTTCTTGACAGTTTTCTCAATACCTTTCAAATGAGCCTCTTTAACTCATTTAACCTTCCTCTAAATGCACAAGTCCATGTACTTCTTTGATGATTTTGTTTTTCCTTTTATATTTTATCCATTGGTAAGAGCATTCAACTCAAGGCTTGAGCTTTCAAGGCTTTGAGGAGTACTCCCAAACCTTTATAGCCCATCTTGTGATTTCCATAGTCCTCGTCCTACATTTTCAAATGACTTGTGACATTTTCAGTTGAGATGGACATCAAGCTTCCACAAAGCATAATTCTTCTTTCTTCACTTCCATCTGGGTTCTTCTTTTTGGTAAAGAAAATTCATCTTTTTCTATCACTTAAAAAAACTTATTGTCATTTTGACTCTATCCTTTCCCATGCTCCCACATCCAGCAGTTTGCTAACATCAATTTCACTCTTTAAACAGTTTCTAAGCTGCTCTCAGTTCTTTCTTTGGCCATGATCTAAGTTGAGGTCTTTATGACCTTTCCCCCCTACTACTTGAAAAGCCTTTGAACTGGTATCTATGCTTTAATCTCTTCCTCCCCTTTAAACTTTCCTAAATAGTACTTTTGAATGAATTTCTTATTCTCCCAGTTTTTGATGCTTTCTTCACTTATTATCCACCACCATTGAGGCAGTTTTAGTATAATTATAAAAGATGTGGTCTTTGAAGCCAGCTTCCCTGGATATGAATTCTAGCTCCACCACTTAGTAGCTGAGGAAACTTGGGAAAATTGCTTAATCTTTCTGTGCTTTCATTTTCTCATCTGTGGAATGGAGATAATAATGGTACCTATCTCATAATGTTGTCAGGATGAAAAAAAATAATACCTACTGTAAACTTTGTGTGGATAAAAGCAGCATCCAGTTCCTTTTCGAATCCTCTAGTGTGCCCAGCAGGGCTTCCCTGATGGCTCAGTGGGTAAAGACTCTGCTTACAATGCAGGAGACACAGGAGACAACTTAGATCCCTGGGTCAGGATCCCCCTGAGAAGGAAATGGCATCCCACTCCAGTATTCTTGCCTGAAAAATCCCATAGACAGAGGAACCTGCCGGACCACAGTCCATGGGGTCACAAAAGAGTCGGACATGACTGAGCAACTAAACTCACACACAGAGGGCCTGGCACAGTGCTTTGCGTGTGGCAGATTTTCCCATAAATGTCCACTGCATAAGTGACTAAACACATAGAAAAAGGAAACCTTAGAATGTAAAAGATAGTAGAAAATTACCAAACTAAATTTAGGAAAAATAAAAGGAATTAATATTAACATAAATGTATTATCTGAAGCTATAATACCTATATAAAATATGAACTAAATAGATCCTACACTGAGTTGTTAATCCTTTGTAAAAGAAGGTGAATGAATGTAAACATTAAATATAAATTTAAGAATGTCAAAATACTCTCCTGTAATCTAAAGATGATTGAGCTAGAAAGGTAGAAACATTTTCAGAATCTCTGGAGTAGAATATATTGCAAGGCTTGAAAAATACACTCTTCTTTGTTAAAATAGCCTTTGAGAAAAACCCATTATTTTAGAAAAATTTACTCTTAAGTCACTGCATAACTATCTACCATTGTCATTTCTGGTACTCAGAATTATCTATTATTATTCTGCTGCAAAATCAAACTAGAAAAAAATATGTTGCTTTAAAATATTTGCCTTTGAATGAAGCTATACAGAATGAGAAGAACATTCATCTACTAAAAAAGGAAGGGTCACAAGAATGAAATTGCTAAATGTCAACAGATAAATTTTAAAACAGCATATTTGTGTATCCACAAATAAATGAAAAATAATGCAATATATATGACAGTTAAATAGTCAAATATGTAATCACAATTTCTTTTGTAAAAAAGTTACTACAAATTAATTCTTAGAAGATGTACACCCCTATGTAAAATTGGGTTGATGACATGAGAATAGGTCGAATAAAAGGAGTAATGTCCAAAAGATACTCATTTAGACAAACATGAACACTTGCTTTCTATCAAAAATTATATACAAATCTCCTTGTCATATTATACATATATTAATAACCCAGTATTGCTGAGGGTACAGTAAAAATGATTATTATCTGTGCCAATGAAGGATGTATGTTGTTCTTGTTGTTCTGATGCTAAGCCATGTCCAACTCTTTGTGATCCTATGGATGCAGTATGCCAGATATCCCTGTCGTTCAGTATCTCCCAGATTTTGCTGAAACCCATGTCCATTGAGTTGGTGATGCTATCCAACAATTTCATCCTCTGTTGCCCTCTTCTCCTGCTCTCAATCATTCCCAACACAGAGGTCTTTTCCTCTGAGTCAGCACTTCCCATCAGGTGGCCAGTGTACTGGAGCTTCAGCTTCAGCAGCAGTCCTTCCAATGAATATTCAGGGTTGATTTCCAATAGGATTGACTGCTTTGATCTCCTTGCAGTCCAAGGGACTCTCAAGAGTCTTGCCTACCACCACAATTCAAAAGGAACAATTCTTCAGCACTCAGCCTTCTTTATGGTCCAACTCTCACATCTGTACTGACTACTGGAAAAACCATAGCTTTGACTATATGGACATTTGTCCCCAAAGTGATGTCTCTGCTTTTTAATATGCTGTCTAGGTTTGTCATAATTTTCCTTCCAAGAAGCAAGCATTTTTTTAAATTTCATGGCTGCAGTCACCGTCTGTAGTGATTTTGGAGCCCAAGAAAAGAAAATCTGTCACTATTTCCAGTCACTGTTTCCACTTTTTTTCCCTTCTATGAAAAAGTGAAAGAGGAGAGTGAAAAAAACTGGCTTAAAACTCAACATTCAGAAAATTAAGATCATGGCATTTGGTATCATCACTTCATGACAAATAGAAGGGGAAGGATGTATAAACTAATAGAATTTACTAGAAGTGATTTGTTAACATGGATTTTTAAAGTGAACTAATACAATTTGTAAAGTTTAAAAATAAAATAAAATTAAAAAAAATAAAGTGAACCTTTTTATTTATTTATTCAACAAATATTTCTTAACCATCTGGCATTGTTTGTGGTACTTGGGATAAAAGACAAACACACTGTAAACTATCAAAGAGATAGAAAATCATGGAAAGGGTCAGAAATGTTTGAAGAAAAGTAAAAATAGAATAAGCAAATAGGTAGTACCTTGAGATGCTCTCTAACATATGAAAGTTAGGGAGTTCCCCGCTGGGGTAGGTATAATTTGAGCATAGAATTGAATGAAAGGAAGGAGTTAGTGGTGGGGTCATGGCTAGCTGAAGGAGCATATTGCAGACAAAAGGAGAAGCAAAAACAAAGACCCTAAGTGTGTTTGGGACCAGGAAGCTCATGCATCAAGTGCAGAGGGCACAGTGGCATGAGAAGAGGTTGGGCAGGTGGCCAGGACCCAGATCTATAGGATCTATAGGATCTTCCTCTAGGTGGTGGTTAAAAACATCAGCTTTTTCTGGGCATAATAAGAAGCCATTGAGATATTTACATATGAGAGTAACATAATATGATTTCCTTTTTTTTTTTTTAAATAGGTTTCTGTCTGGAAAATAGACTACAGAAGGATCAGGGAAAGGACGGACCTAAGGTTAGGGAGACTATTATCCAATAATATTTTAGGACTCAGAATCCCTTGGAATCTGTACTGTAAATGCTCTGTCAGTTTTCTGGTTGATTTACTGGAAGTTCTTAAAAATAAGTTTTTCTCTGTTTTGATAGTCTTATTTTAATTAAAAACAGGCATATCCACTGTCACTTCTGTTGCATCCTACCACATCTGGAATTGTGCTTTAGAGCACTCTGAGTTTTTTAATAAATGTTTTCTAGGAAAAAAAGTTGCTGGGAAAGTCTTTAGCCTAATTCCTGCACTAAGTGATAGTATTTCTCACCAGAATTTTGCAGATGAGCTAGACAAGGCCCAAGAGGTTAAGAGTCTTCTCAAAAAGCTCAGAGCTACTAAGTGGATAAATGCAGACTGTAGCTAAGCTCGTGTCCCTCCACTAGCACTTGGAGATCTTCCCTTATGGATGACACTGCATACTGAGGAAGATGGACTATTTGGGTTTCTTGGTTTGAGGAGTCTGGGGTGTGACTGTGAGTGTGTGTGTGTGTGTGTGTGTGTGGTAGCAGTGGTGGTGGTAGTTTGATGCAGAAGGCTACACAGCCTGCCACGAGCCAGGCTACTGGTTAGGTGTCATTTAAAGCATCTATCTGTCTCATGATGACCCCGGAAATGTATTAGAACAGAAGAATTACCCAAATTCCTTAGGCAAAACCAAATTTCTTATTTTCCAGGAAAAAAGCATCCAACAGGTTTCTTGGATATCAAATCACTTTGCAAAATAATATTTTGATGACTTAAGTGTGAACAAATCGGAAACACATGTTTTCAGTTTCCTGGGGAATAATGATTGCTTTAAAATTAACCTAAAGGTGCCAGGTGGAGTTTAGATTTTATTAAGTCTCTAACATTTGGGAAATAGTTCAAGATGTTGGACCCAATGAGCATCTGGATTCATCCAGTCCTGATATAAATTAGATATCGCAAACACGTGTCGAGTTGTGTGGCTTTGATCTCCTTTCAAAAGGGATTGGATTCTGGGGACCTAACTTGCTCTCACAAATGGAAGTTCAGTGTGTGCCTGAATTTTCCTTCTCTCCACTAATATTTTTCATTAACTCCTGGGAACATGGGTGAACATTTGGAAACCCAGTTTAGGAATGTGGCATGACCAAAGGAACTTCATATTTAAAAATTAATAAGTAAAAATGTTAATGATAATCACAAATCTGCTCAGAGGGCCTTTTAAATTGGTAGTTAACTTTTAGAAACTGTTCTCATTGAGAAATCATGGATCATATTTTTGTGAACATTCCAATATAGTTAGGATTCATGGTCATAGGAAGTCATGAAGCATAGACATGTATAAGAAAAATCCTTCAAATCTTATTCAGTGCGATAGAAAAAAAAATTATAAAAAAAGAACTTCAAAGAAAACACCTCTTTGGACTTTAGCTCACCTTGAAATACTGGTTATAAATGACATGTGTGTTTCTTAGTCACTCAGTTATGTCTGACTCTTTGTGATGCCATTGACTGTAGCCTGCCAGGCTCCTCCATCCATGGGATTCTGTAGGGAAAAATACTAGAGTGGGTAGCCATTCTCTTCTCCAGGGGATCTTCCCAATCCAGAGACTAAACCCAGGTCTCCTGAATTGCAGGCAGATTCTTCACCATCTGAACCACCAGGGAAGCCATCTGTTCAGTTCAGTTCAGTTCAGTTGCTCAGTTGTGTCCGACTCTTTGCGACCCCATGAATTGCAGCATGACAGGTCTCCCTGTCCATCACCAACTCCCAGAGTTCACTCAAACTCATGTCCATCGAGTCGGTGATGCCATCCAGCCATCTCATCCTCTGTCATCCCCTTCTTCTCCTGCCCCCAATCCCTCCCAGCATCAGGGTCTTTTCCAATGAGTCAACACTTTGCATGAGGTGGCCAAAGTATTGGAGTTTCATCCTCAGCATCAATCCTTCCAGTGAACTGGTCTCCTTTAGGATGGACTGGTTGGATCTCCTTGGAATCCAAGGGACTCTCAAGAGTCTTCTCCAACACCACAGTTCAAAAGCATCAATTCTTCAGTGTTCAGCCTTCTTCACAGTCCAACTATCACATCCATACGTGACCACTGGAAAAACTATAGCCTTGACTAGATGGACCTTTGTTGGCAAAGTAATAGCTCTGCTTTTCAATATACTGTCTAGGTTGGTCATAACTTTCCTTCCAAGGAGTAAGCCATAAATGACATGAAACCAGTCTAATGCTGACTAATGCTATTTGGTCTAAATTGATCATATTTTACAGACACAGAGTGAGCTTTATTTAATAGAGCATCATATATTATCTTATTTTCCCAACAATTTTAACTTTCTCTTACATTTGTGTGTATAAATTTTTTCTCCACAGGTATAGTCACTATGACTCTTCTAATTTGCTGGAAGTGGCTACGCCATGGAAGGCAGGAGTCACAGGTGTCTGAGCTGGCAGAGCCTGACTCATGCCACAAGACTGAGTTGCATTTCTTCCTCTAGAGTTGCAAAGAATCATGAAAATTACTCTCTTCTCTTGGTCTTATAATATTCATCCATTTCCCTTTATATCCTAGCTGAACCTAGAGGTTGTTTGCCTCAAAGGTCCCCAGTTTCAATTTTGCCAGGGGGAATTTCAAAGCTATTCTGCCTATTTTTATACACATCTATCCTAGTTTCAAATGATTATTTCAATTTTTAATTCATTTTTCATTATTTCTATAGTTAAGACAGAATTGAATATGATAAAATATAATTTTTTTTAAAAAATAGTAAGTTCAGAAGTGGAACTTGCTGGTGGAAGACTTCAAAACTAAACTGAGTAATAATCTTGAGGTATGTTAAGAATTCTTAGATAAGAAAGTAAAAATGTTTTGTGAACTAAATAGAACGATGTTGGTGAAACATCTTTCATCTGACTGATTTTTTTTTCTTTTTGACAGTTTTTCTTTGGGGAACACCTGAAGAATGGCTGTGAACAGAAAGTTCTTTGAATAATAAAATAAATAAATTCAATAATAATATATATTATAAT
>NW_011494950.1:5148079-5187493 GCF_000754665.1 Bison bison bison | reverse complement strand
ATATATTATAATAATATGTTATATATAATATATAATATATTTTATTTTATATAATAATAATCAAATTCAAATAAAGCTTTGAATTACCCTTACTTCTATTGCAATTTTATTCTGTATTAATTAATAATCTATTTTGTGTAGTACAAAATTATCATACATATTCATCACAAATCATCTACCAGTTTTCTGACCTCAAAGCTTATTATTTATCTTCTCTATGACCTAGTGTCCTCAAAGCAGAAAAAATAATACAACTCTTTGATAAAGTGATTTCATGAAAAGCACTTACAACTATCCCCAACACATAGTAAGAGTTCAATGCCTTATTATTACTATTATTAGGATCTACAATTGTGAATTTAGCCTATAAAATAATCAGAGAAAACTATAGAAGAAATTTGATTGCTACAAAGTACCATATTGGGTAGGTCAAATCTGGGTTTACAATGGTGGAAAACCTAGAGGTAAAAATCTCACTGAGGGAGCCAAATAGATTGGTGGTAGCAAAATGATATTAGATCTAAAAGGTTTTTAGATTTATATTTTGAAAAGATAATTGAAAAATGAATTGTAGAGGGGCAAGAGTGAATACTGGGAAACCAGATAGGAGGCTGTTGTAATAACACAGATGAGAGTTGGTTTTTCAACTAGAGTCGTGGTAATGGAGTTAGAGGAAAATAGACAGGTTGAAGATCCACCTTAGAGGTAAGTAGGCCCTTCAGCATCTGTTGATGGATTGCTTCTGTCTGGTAAGGGTGAGGAAATTCAAAGAGTAAAGAATTAAGCAGGAATCTCCCTTCCCTCTTTAAATTTTTGTTTGTTTTTACAACAGAATATTTGGTGATACATTTATTGAGATGAGGAACGATGGGAGAGAAATGAGTTTCGGATCCAAGAGGTCAAGGTCCCAATGAGGTGTGAAGCAAGGGCCCTGGACCAGAGATGTGCAATTGGATGTACTGCATTTATAAAGGGCTTTAACTCAAAGCCATGAAGAAGATTGTATGGAGATAGGGTTGAGACAGAGACAAGGAAAGAAATCCATGACTTCCACCTTTGCAAGACTGACATTAAGAGGGAACACATTCTAGCAGAGAAAGCTCAGAATGAATGACTTGGTGGAAAACCAAGATGAGATGGATTAAGAGGTGAAAAACAAAGCAAAACAAACAAACAAAAAAATAACTACTCTCTGAAGGCACATAAGATCATGTCTCTCTTCCTGCATTATCCAGTACTGACTAGATAAACATCTCTTCTCCATAGTCATATCCACAGGGTTCGTTAAGGTGAGCTGAGACAGCAGCTTTTCTCAGCAGGCGTTAGCAAGGCAAATAACAGGTTGTTTCAGATAACGAGGACTCCCGTTAAGTGGCGACCACAATGGTAATGTTAAGATAGGAACCAGAGATCTTCAGGTGTGTGGCCCTTCCATTCAGGTGTTTTGGGTGGGAGACAAGTCTTTGTAACCAATAGGCCTTATTCCTCTATCATAATGTGAGCTGGACTAGCTGGAAACACAGTCTAGAAAACTTTCGACTCCATGCTTCATCTCTACAAGCTTATTTAAGGCAGGGCCAATCAACAAACTTCCAAAAACTATTCAGTGGCATACTGGCTCTTTTAATGATGTTAGTCTACACTGTGATACAGACATCAGCAACATTACAAATATAAATACTTTATGCCTCCATACTATCGCTTAGCTTTCAAGCCAGAGTACTTGCTTTACTCTTTTCCGTAGCTCTAGCAATGTAGCCTGCATCTGGCAGAGAGTGGAAACTTAAAACAGAATTTCTTGAATGAGTAAAAAAAATAAATAGCCAATGCTGAGTGCTAAGGAAATAGAAATAAAGATGACAGAAGAAAACCTTAACTTCTAATATGAAAATTCTTTACATAGATAAAATGATGTTTTATCTATGTCCTATGCAAAGTATCAATACATTTATAATACTATTATAATTGCAAAGCATCTTCCTGAGCATCAGTATTTTTACAAAACTATGAATTTTCCGTCATACATCTTTTTCCACTCAAGGAAGCTATTTTGCTAATGCAACAAAGCCAGTGAAAAGAAACAAGCCAAAACTCTATAATACCAACGGTGATGGTAAGGCTGAGCTGTGACATGGTAAATACTATATATTATTTTACAAAAAAAATCCAAATTGATATTTAATAGTCTGATAGTTGTGCCAGGAGCACACAGAATGCCGAAGAAACACTTGTAGATTGCAAAGTGATATTTAAAGAAAAATGCAGACCTGATAAGCATTTCCATGTTTTGTATATTTGCTTTTCAAGAAAAGATGTTGAATAGGCCATTTGATAGGTTAGCTGAATGCAGCTGTTTAGATATGTGTTGGGTCGGCTATTGAATTTTTCATTAAAAATATGTGGTTAACAGCAGCCAACCTGATTTGCATGTGTGTGTTTCTGATTTGTTCACCGCTATGCCTCCCGTCTCCTACATCTTAATCACACCCAGGCGCCCGCCCCATTACATTACCAGAAGGGAAGTGATGGACATCCTTTGACTCTCTTCATGACCCCCTGATAATCCTGTTTCACACACAGGCTCCCTGCTGTAGGAAACACAAAAGCTGCCACTGTAGTTCTTTACTTCCAGTCGATATTCTGACAGACTTGATCTAGCAAATTAGTATGCTGTGGTAGGGGCATGACAAAAGACCCTTTTGACACACTCTGAATCAATACCAAGGCCGACAGAGAGCCATTTCACTGTAGTTCTGTTATTTTTCCCCTTTTGATGACCCTTTGCTTTTTTTTTTTTTTACCAGCTTATATGACCTTGTCAGATTTAAAAACATAATGTTGGAAAAGTCATCCTTGCACACACATGTGCATGAGTGCATGTGCACACACACACGTACACACACAAAGACCGCTGAGAGCATGCTGGAATGCCTAATAAAAGCATAAAACAGAAATGCAGCTGGGGAGGAAATTCAAATGCTTCTCAAAAACATGATCCTTCTTTTTGCTGAAAAAGAAAAAAAGTGGAAAATGAGACATCTCAAAAACTGTATATAGTAGTCAATACAGTTTAATTGTATCAGATCAGCTTTCATAGAGGTTCACACCTGGATATTGCCAGCTTTCAAATTCTGCAGCTTGTTAGAACAAAACATCTAACTCCAGGGTGTTGTATGTTTCAGATTGCTTATTAGCTATTTTAACCAGGGCTCCTAAGTAAAGGATATTGACCATTTTGTTAAATTTCTGAGGTTAATACTATTAGGAAGTAAACTTCAAGTAGTTAGAGGGAGCAAAATAAAATTATTAATAAAATACAGTTTCCCTTTACCAATCTCTATCATAACAAAGTCTTAGCTTTTTAATATCATGCATTTTTGGTACAAATACTCTAATATTCCACACTTACTCATGGTACGAAGAATCCCAATTTTATATTTAATTTGCAACATGCATAATATGACCTCTCTAGATGTTTGTTTTTTGAACAAAAATACTTAAATGTTTAGCGTAGGTGTTGGTCCTCTGTGAAGTTTAATCTAAGTGTATCTGACATGCATCTGCTAAAATATCACTTTATTTTATCTTGAAAGCACAATTATGTATGTTATAAATACCAATTCACCTAAATGATATGTCGTCATTCACTCTTTATCCAGCAAATAAGAAACTTGTGATCAAAATGAACTTTGGTGAAATTGTATCAGCTGCCTCACTTTTTTTTGCAGCCACAGAACACACAAAAAAATACTTGAAAATGTTTCTTGGAGCTTAGTATGTGAAAACATCAGACTAAATAAAAGTTAGGTCCAAAAAGAGGAGTTCCCAGGCTTAGAAAACAATTTAACGGCAAAAAAAATCTCCCCCTTAAAACAGGTGCTCAGTTGATTTCTAGTGTTTTCCAGGGAGTATGTATGCCACCTATGTGGTACTTCATCACCTTCCAGCACAGAAGCCTTGTTCTCTCAAATGAAACCACTCTATAGACTCAATTCAGACATTATACTACTTTGGTTAATCCTTTCTAGCAACACGTTGGCAAAATTATCCAATATAATTCCAAATCCTCGCTCATTTTTTTTTTCAATGAAACATTACTAGAAAGTCAAATAGTCTCCAAAATCACCCCAGCTTGAGGGCAGTTTGTGTTCTTTTGATTTATCAGTGTTAATATCAGGGCAAACTGATTCATGGGCTTCTATATATGTATAGGGCACAGAGTTGGATGATATGAAATAAATCACAGTTGTAATGACATTAATTGTATAAATTCCTTTGTGAAGTCTACAATAGTAGGGCAGTACAATTCTGGTATATATAGTATTTACATTTCAAAGAACTTGTTTAATATAATTTCTTTTATATTATCTAAGCTGTACAGACATTGGGGAGGATAAAAATATAGATACAAATGATATCTTCATTGTTATTTCCATTTAGATAATTAGTTAAGAGACAGATGAAGATATGAAAAATGGTTTTCATAGAAAGCTCTATCTGCAAGATATAAGCTTTAAAATCTCCTGCATTTTTTGTTTCAGGAATATACACAGTTCTTACAAATGGACTAATTAGGAAAAACTGGGAGAGGGGTTGGATGTCTGTGGCTTCCTATGCAAACAAATCACACAAATCTAGTAGTCTTTCTAGAATTTGACTTTACCAGATTGATGTACACACAGACACACACACACACATGCACATTGAGACTGTAACTGCTCTACCAACTAATTAAGATGATGAGATTCTCTTTCAGATGAAGCAAAACTTCAGATGTTGGAGTCCAAATTACCTGAAGGAGAACAGTTGGACAACACACAAGAGTATAAAGAAAATTTTAAAAATCTGTGACCCAAAAGTGTTAGTGTTAGTTGTTTAGTCAAACCCCGGTCTCTGGCATTGCGAGTGGATTCTTTACCATCAGAGCAGTACCAGAGAAGCCCAGTGAGAAATTCTCCACACAATGAACAAAGATCTCTGTAGTTTTGTTTCTGGTTTGTTTGTCCCCCTTCCCAGTCTGCCTCACTCCCCAATACTTTACACCTGAGAGATTTTTTTTTAATTGTTCTCTCCAGTGCTAATTATTACTTGTTATTGGATTAGATTTTTTTCTTATACACTGTCATGATCTTGGGCTTCCCCGAAGGCTCAGCAGGTGAAGAAACCATCTGCAACGCAGGAGAGGTGGGTTCTTTCCCTGGGTTGGGAAGATCCCCTGGAGGAGGAAACGGGAACCCTCTCCAGTATTCTTGCCTGAAAAGTCACACGGACAGAAGAGCCTGGTGGGCTATAGTCCACAGGGTCTCAAAGAGTCGGGCGTGACAGCGCACACACACACATGTCACACTCTTATAGTCTTAGGTCTTCAGTGATAGGAAAACCTGGAGTCCAGCCTAGCTTAAGCTTTGTACATGAACACTTTTCTCTTAAAAAAATAATCCTTTGCAAATCTGTCTCCTTTTTGTTCCTACAGCTTTCAGCCTGCAAATTCACATATCACCCATGAGGACTTCATGTAACTGAGTGTAGATCGAAGTTGAGCTCATAGGAAAGGAGTCATTTACCCAAGCAGGAGAGTATCGTGGGTCTGGATATCCAAATTTGTTCTCTACAACTTGTTGGACAAAACTCACCATGATGCACAGAAACCCAATGACTTCTGTGTAATGGACTGATTTACACTGGAGAAGATCATCTTTCTGTTTTTTCTAAAACAGGTTTTTCAGTTACACTTGTCACTTTTCTTCTATCTGTACAAATCTTTATTTGCACATAGTTTTTGAGGTATTTCCTCTTATTTAGATAAAAGTTTGAAGTCTTGAGTGAGATATTCTCTAGACTGAAGAAAATATCTGTATAAAACTTGAGTATTATATAAGCATCATTTTCTTAAAAAGAAATCATTATAATCTGAAAAGAGATTTTAAAGAATACATGTGTTAAATATGGGAACTAGTTCTTTATTCACAGCATTAATGTGAATACCAAAGTTCTTGCAAAGCTAATTCCTGATTACTTAGTAACAATTTATCCAATGTTTATCTAGATAAAACCTCCTTTTGCTTTTTGCAATATCATCTGCCTCCTGAAGGCTTCATTTCGCCAAGATTCTCAACAGTGGCAAACAAGTAAAAGCAGAGAAAAATATCACTCAGGCAGTCATCTGTGTAGCTCTTTACAAATGATCTCCTTTTATTCTATATTTTTAATCATAATTAAAACATTGAAATATTAAGGTAGATAACTACATCATTCACAAAAAGACTGAGTGAAACTAATTTGACACAATAAGACCTTCAGAGATTTTCAAGCTTGTGTTCAAACAATTACTATGAAATAACACAATTTCTAAGAATGAAAAACATTCCATAAGAACAAATTATCACTGGTGGGGAAAGAAAGCCAAGCAAAAGAGCAATTAAGAAAAAGTGACACAAAATGCAAGGCTTACAGACTATTTGCTAACGATTTCTGCATGATGGTTTCATATTTACTTGACCCAGTATTTTGGATCTTTTCCCTTCAAAATATCTTTAGCAAGTTGATTAGAAATGGGGAAGAGATGCCTCTAGAATGACTGCTAACTTCATGATTTTTAGAACTGGGATAATGTAGTAAAAGAATAAGTTCCATGTTTAATGCTATGCCCAAATTCATTACTACTCTAACTATTAGCTTCTGTGAGTCCTTCAGAAATAAGAAAGGAAAAACCATGAAAATGCTTCTGGAACTCTTCCAGTCTTTAAACTAGGCGAGTCTGGTTTGGCTGAAGTAACATTCACTGGAGTAAAACCCCACTGATTAAGCAAAAAAGATAGGCAACTATTTCCATGAGCCAGCTGAGTGAAAGCTAGTGGAGGATTTAAGTCTCAGATGCCATGGTGAACAGTGGTGGAGGCACATGGTGGGTTAGCCTAGCCGGGGATACGATTAGGTCTGATTGGGATCTGTGGGGCAGGCAGATAAGTGAGCGTGCTTGGTGGTCTTGGCTGGGAGTATCGCAGGATGATTAAGTGTGACAGCATTGTGTCTTGCCATACACCATGGAGACATAAGGAAGAGCCAAGGAGTTGGAAAACAAAGAGCTGGAGAGGATTCTACTGAGAAGATGTCCTAAGAGAAACTGAGTTCTTTCTCTTGCAGGCTTCTCATTCTTCTGGGAAGGAGTTCTTCAGAGACTATGAAGATGTTAGAGAATATTTCTGGATAAGTTCAGTTCAGTTCAGTCACTCAGTCGTATCCAACTCTTTGCGACCCCATGAACTGCAGCATGCCAGGCCTCCCTGTCCATCACCAACTCCTGGAGTTCACTCAAACTCACGTCCATCGAGTCCGTGACGCCATCCAGGCGTCTCATCCTCTGTCGTCCCCTTCTCCTCTTGCCCCCAATCCCTCCCAGCATCAGAGTCTTTTCCAATGAGTCAACTCTTTGCATAAGTTGGCCAAAGTACTGGACTTTCAGCTTTAGCATCATTCCTTCCAAAGAACACCCAGGACCGATCTCCTTTAGAATGGACTGGTTGGATCTCCTTGCAGTCCAAGGGACTCTCAAGAGTCTTCTCCAACACCACAGTTCAAAAGCATCAGTTCTTCAGCGCTCAGCTTTCTTCATAGTCCAACTCTCACATCCATACATGACCACTGGAAAAACCATAGCCTTGACTAGACGGACTTTTGTTGGCAAAGTAATGTCTCTGCTTTTGAATATGCTATCTAGGTTGGTCATAACTTTCCATCCAAGGAGTAAGCATCTTTTAATTTCATGGCTGCAGTCACCATGTGCAGTGATTTTGGAGCCCCCCAAAATAAAGTCTGACACTGTTTCCACTGTTTCCCCGTCTATTTCCCATAAAGTGACAGGACTGGATGCCATGATCTTCATTTTCTGAATGTTGAGCTTTAAGCCAACTTTTTCACTCTCCTCTTTCACTTTCATCAAGAGGCTTTTTAGTTCCTCTTCACTTTCTGCCATAAGTGTGGTGTCATCTGCATATCTGAGGTTATTTCTGGATAAAGCAAAGCATAATAAACTCTACTGAAATTTCTCCTTAGGAAGATGGCAGGCAATTCTGACTAATGTGTTTGTATTATGAAGAGGAGGGGCAAAATCAGATGCATACGGAGATCAGTCTCTTCATTTCACACAGACAGATGCACGTGTGAAGTGCACTGTCTTGGGTCTCCAAGTCTAGCCTATAGGACAGGCCTTAGCTCTTGACTCCCAGACTCAGTACCTGCATGGCCCATGCCTTCACCTAGCTTCACTGCATTTGAGAGAAAGAGAGAGAGAGAGAGAGAGTTGGGAAAGCAGGAAAAAAGGAAGTATTGGCTAAGAATAGAGGCCTGAATTATTTTGGTGGGTTTATTCATGTTCCACCTCCTTGTTAATTACCATGAAATTTGTATTTATTATGACTGTGTCAGAAAATACTTGGTAAATTTTTTCAACAAATATTTCCCATCCTCAAGCAGCACATCAATAAGTACATGAGTATATTAGGGCTGATTTCTGTTTTAGAATCTGGTATTCATCACCTAGAGAAAAATGTTTTTCTCCTTAGATCAACAGCCTTATTCCTTACAACTTACATTCCTTACATCCTTTAGACTCACATAGTCTACATAGAGTTTGCAGTTTTCTTGAACACAACATCGAATAATAGAGCACCACTGTGGTGTACAAAGCACTTCTTGTGATTCATTGGTGAATACCTGTGAGGTCAACTAATATTCACAGTGCCCTGGAAGAGCTTCAAAGTACAACATTTAACTGACTGACATTTCAAAATTTCAAAACTGAAGTTTTGCTGAGAAGGCTATGGAAAACATTATTAAAAAATACATATCTGAAGAGGTAGCTTCCCTATCACCTGCCTCTGTTTGCTTCCCTTTAGCCTTATGATTTAGTTCCTGTTCTTCTTTGGACTACACACTCTTTCAATTCTAAATGTAACTTTGATTCAAGTCCCTTGCACATCCATGTTTCTAAAAATTTCAGACTCAAGTTTTTAAGCACATGCTGCACAATCTAATCCATCTCTAAGCAAAGCCATCATCCAAAACCAGAAACAATATATTCTCATTGCTCAGACTCCAAATATTTGAGTCATCATCAATTCTTCTCGCTTTCTTTCTTTCCTGTCAAGTGAGCAAGTCCTATTCACACGTCTTCCATATCCTTTATTCTTTCTCTGCATCTCTATCCTGCCAATTCTGCTTTTGTTCATGTTCTCCTTACCAGCGATTATGAGTATTTCAACAGTCTCCCAATGGTTGTTTTTTCTGCCTTCCACACTGACAATAAGACTATTTTACTGATCTTACCTAATTTTATTATTTTCCTACTTAAAAACCTTCAATGACTAATCTTGTGACAAAAATGAATTTGTCATAGCTCCTTGTCATTTAATCCCACCCTACTTTATTACCCATCCTTCTTATGTGAATGTCCTGCTGTAGATCTAATACTCTAAGGCATAGCCCCTATAGAATGCTTCCTGTTTCTGAAATACCCCTTCCTCTTGCTTGCAGTGCTCTGTATCCACATAATCAACTGTCAATGTCCTACCCATTTTCAAAATTCAGTTCATTTATTAACTCCTTTCTGAAGCCTTTAAAGACACCACAGATAGCATTATTCTTTCCCTTTCTTATAGAACATTCTAACTTATGTTGTGCATGCTAAGTTGCTTCAGTCATGTCCAACTATTTGTGACCCTATGGACTGTGGTTCTAATTAATAATAAATGTATCTTTCTCAAGTCATTCCTTATTTTGTATTACATAGTGTAGTCATCCAAAATATTTGCTCACTTGTCTTGTTCTTTTGTAGGCATGATGTCTGAGAAAGATGAAAAATGTGAGCAAAACATATCTGAGGAAACAAGCTGAATACTCTAGTTGTCATAATTCTTTCTCTCCCTCTCTCCCTAAGTTATTTCCATAATGCAGCCTCTCCACCTCTTCCTGCTGAATCTAACTTTACTCTTTCAGTTGCTATGTCTGGAATTTGGACAAGATGGCAGAGTAGAAGGACTTTAAGCTTCTCTCATAAGCACAGCAAAATCACAACTTAACTGCTGAACAACCATGGATAAAAAAAGACAAGAACCTATCAAGAAAGATATCCACACTGAAGACATAAATAAGAAACTACAACAAGATGGTAGGAGGCATACACTCATGATATAATCAGTTGTTATGTCCTGCTTTTTCTTTTCTTGTCAATCACACTAAATTTCACCTAAATGTGTAGGCTATATTTCTCTAGAATCTATTGATGTCTTCTCACCAAGGAATATTCTCTGGTTTCTTGCTTTTCTTTGGTTTATAAAAACATTTGCTGAAGGAAAATACACCCACACTAGGTTTTTGTGTGTTTTGTTTTGCTTTGTAATTTTTTAATTGAAATACAACTGAAATATAACATTATATACATTTTAGGTATAAATATAATAATTCAGCATTTATATGCATTGAAAAATGATCACCATAATAAATCTAGTGAACACACATCACCATACACAGTTAAAAACATTTTGTGTGTGTGTGTGTGTGTGAGGAGAACTACTGTGATTTACTCTCTTAGCAACTTGGCAACTCTTCTGTTGGTGGTGTTTTTAAAGTTCCTAGATACCATCTCCACTAAGACTTCATCATCCTTGGATTCTACTTACAGGAGAAGTCAAGGCACGGTAGAATATTCTGTAGTAATTTGATGATAGGCACCAGAAGCGAGCACTTTCGTTTTTAGGAAACTTTGCTCCTGACCAAATAGGATTAAGGCTGTTTAAAAATGTAATTCTTTTGGATTTCCCTTTTCTTTGATACATGTGCCCTATGGTGCTTATTTTGTCTAGGTGAAAAACATATGACTTGCTGTAGGAAAAAAATTACTTAGTTTATGTCTGGTGTAGTTTTTTTTTTTTTTTAAGGGTTAGACTTTCTCAATGAAAAACTGTTTCCAGAAACTAAACATAATGAACCACCTGACTACAGACCTGTAACATCTTGCTCTTCAGTCACTTTATAGTACCCAAGGCTTACGGCAATGTGCTCCTCCATCTTCTACCGTGAATCTTAGCTCAATCAAACTCCACAGCCTTTTGCAGGATGTTTTACAGTGGACAGTAGGTTCAAATGGAACGATCATCATGGTTACATGTTAAGCCTGACTCAGGAGGATGAAGGAATATATGACTTTTTGTTTTTCTTCTTTTCCTTGGGCCACCTTCCCAGTCTAGATAAATATTCATTCTACTGCCTAACTATTTCTCCCCCTGTGCTATTTTACAAAATTTGTCTCTCATTTTTGGGAATCAAATCTCCCAGAATTTTTTCTCCCGGTATTTATTTTAAAATATCATTGTTGCTTTCTTCTGAATAAGAAGATCATATAAAGTATATAGAAAACTCTCTCAGTTGTCTCCAGATTACCTTTCATTCTTCCTCCTTCGTAAAAAAGAATCTGATTTTTTTTTCAAGTTCTTACTCCTCTCTTCCAAAGTCCCATGTCTCCAGCTCTCAGAGCAGAGGCAGGCCTCATAGGTTTTAGGGTTAGCTATTCTGCTACTGGGCTTCCCAAGTGGCAATAGTGGTAAAGAACCTGCCTTCCAATGCAGGAGACATAAGAGACGGAGGTTTGATCCCTAGTCTGGGAAGATCCCCGGGAGGAGGGCATGGCAACCCACTCCCAGTATTCCATGAAAATTCCATGGACAGAAGAGCCTGGTGGGCCACAGTTCATGGGGTTGCAAAGAGTTGGACATGACTGAAGTGATTTACCACACACACATGCATCATGCTAACACTGGCTTACAAATGAGAATGTGAGCATATTCTGGTGAGATGGAGGGAGACTCCACAAAGGAATATATGAGAAGAGTCACTTCAGGAAAAGAAGGCCAGGGGATGTCTCTCTTCTTCCACGGGACTTATGCATAAGTGTATCTTATCCCTGTATCATTCCTCTGCCTAACGACAAAAGCAAAACCAAAGACAGCAGGGAGCAGAGATGGAAAATACCTGCTCTTGGGTGACATCCTCAAGCTACTGGTTCAACCATCAGCCCAACTTTGGATGTACTCTTCATATGAGATAATGCATGGGCTTCCCAGGTGGTGCTCGTGGTAAAGAACCTGCCTGCCAGTGTAGGAGACGTAAGAAATGTGGGTTCAATCCCAGGTCAGAAGGATTCCCTGGAGGAGGGCATCGCAACCCACTCCTGTATTCTTACCTGCAGAATCCCCTGGACAGAGGAGCCTGGTGGGCTACAGTCCATGGGGTCCCAAAGAGTTGGACACAACTGAAGCATCTTAGTACACATGAGATAATGCATTCTCTTGTTCCAGCTATTTTAGTCAGTTTATGGCTTGAGGATGAAAATACCCTAACTGGTACAAAAGTGCCCCAAATTCAAGCCCTAAAGAAATACATGAAGACTCCATGGTAAGGCCTCCCTAGTGGTCCAGTGGTTAGGAATCCACCTGCTAGTGTGGGGGATATGGGTTCAGTGCCTGGGAAAATGCCACCTGCTGAGGGGCAACTGAGCCCATGCACCATGGCTGCTGGGCCCCTGCTCTGAAACCCATGAGCCACAACTACTGAATCCTTTGAGCCCTGGAGCCCATGCTCCCCAACAAGAGAGGCCACCACAGTGAGAGGCCCGTGCACCCCAACTGGAGAGTAGCCCCGCTTACAACAACTGGGGGGAGCCTCCACACAGCAGTGAAGACCCAACACAGACAAAAATAAATTATAAATAAGTTTTTTTTTTTTTAATCCATGGTAATCTCACTTATTTCTCCTAATTCCAGTGCTCATTTCAATGCCTAGTGTCTGCGAAGAGAGAAAAATCTCCCGAAAATATTAAGGTTTAAATCTTTTTTCTTCAGTATGAAAATCTGGTCTGCGTACCCCCAATATTTGATAAACTGGCACTATTAACAGTTAACTTCTTTTTTTTACTTTAAAAACGGTGGATTTTAAGGGTATGTCAACCGTATCTTTTTTTTTTTTTCAATAGTAAAAGATGTTTACCAGTTTTCACAATCAATAGCCAGATTTTTTTAAAAAAGATAATTGCAATTGCAAGCCATATGGAAATATAATTCACCTAACAATAACTAACATTTTAACAGGGAAAACTAGTGTAGAGAACAAAGCTTTTCACCCCTGAGATATAAAAGAGCAGACGGAGAGAAGGGCAAAATGGCGAGACCAGAATTACCTGCTTCTGTTTTACCTGCAGGCAAACATGGCAGGTACCATATGCTTACAGGCTTCATCATGCAAGACCGTAAATGAGCATTTTATATCCCAGTGAATAAACACTATCTTTTTTGTTTGTTTGTTAACACATTTACTCAACAAATCTTTGCTGAAGGCACAAGATATCATTATAGCCCTGGAGAGAGATTTGTCGGACATACTCCCGCAAGCACCGAGTTCAGAGTGCAGGGGTGAAAAGAAGGCAGGCCCTGCAAACAACATGGGACGATCCTAGAGATGCTCTGCATGAGTGGTCCCCAACATTTTTGGCACCAGGGGCTGCTTTTGTGGAAGACTATTCTTCCATGAATTGGGGCTGGGATGGGGAGTGGTTTGGGGATTATTCAAGTGCATTACATTTATTGTACATTTTATTTCTATTATTATTACATCAGCTCCACCTCAGAGCATCAAACAGTAGATCCAGGAGGTTGAGGACCACTGGACAACAATGTCCTACCATCCTTTCCCCCATAAGCTGCTAGGTTCAGGGGAGGCACAGTATTCCTATACTGTGGTAACCAGAGAGTGCTCGTGAGGCCTCGGATGCTCTTTATTAAGTCATTCTGATGCTGACCTTTGTGGATGCTACTCCATGGACACATCTGCAGTTCAGTGATTTTTAACCCAGTTTCAAGGTGACTTGACCCAGTCTCACATGATTTGTGTCATGAAGCTGCTAATCCCTGGAGAAATGCACTGTAGTCTCTCTTTAGAGGACTTACTTCTCTGGGATTCTCTGATACATGCCATGCCTGTAGCTTTGGCAATGGCCAAAGGCCAGACTGGATCCATCTACCTGCTGATGTCTAAGGGGGTGCTAGTAAAAAAGCTCTTTAGAACTTTCTGGAATATGCCTCACAAACCCAGGCCCCAGTATTGTTTCTATTCATTGAAAATAGTGATAATTATAGGTGGGTTTGGAGAAGGAAATGGCAATCCACTCCAGTATTCTTGCCTGGAAAATCCCAGGGACAGAGGAGTCTGGTGGGCTGCCGTCTATGGGGTTGCACAGAGTTGGACATGACTGAAGCGACTTAGCAGCAGCAGCAGGTGGGTTTCCCGGGTAGCACTAGAGGTAAAGAACCCACTTGCCAGTGCAGGAGACTTAAGAAACACAGGTTTGATTCCAGGGTTGGGAAGATCCCGTGGAGGAGGGCACGGCAAGTCATTCCATTATTCTTCCCTGGATAATCCCATGATTGGAGGAGCCTGATGGGCTATAGTTCATAGGGTTGCAAACAGTTGGATATGACTGAAGCGACTTAGCACGAATGTAGGCACAGGCAAGGATGGGAAAAATTCAGATGGTCATGTGCAATGAAATCAATAATAATGATATTGATATTAATTACAAACAGTTATTGAGCATTTACTGTATCCAGGCACTGAACTAATTTGGTTCTGTGTCACTTGACTTTCATAATTGCTCCCTCTGATAAATAGTATTCTTTTACCCATATTACAGATGATAACACTGAGGCACAGTGAAACTAAATAATTTTCCCAGGGTCATATAGCCTCTTTATTGACCTTAAGGAATATGAGACAGTCAAATTTGATAAATAACCTCAGTTCCATACCCTAAGGGAGAGTTTTATTGCTGTGCTATTTCTTAGGAATTGACAAGGATTGACAAGGATAAGTAGGACTATGTGAAGCTGGCAAATTAAAAAATCTGTATAACATGGAGACTTGCCCTTAACAACTCTCAGTCTAATCAGAGAGACAGAATATTTAAACACACAGAGTTAATAACAATACCAAGTGATGTGTTATACAGCTAAATGCATTATCTTACAAAGTGATTTACAGTAGTATGTCCACATGGGGAAGGTGCCCATACTTCATCTTTGAATGAATGGGCCCAAGAGGAGGCATCCAGACACATTAACTAAAGTGACTCCCTTCTTCAATGTCAGAATAAGCAACGCCTAAGAAATTTGATAAATAATGTTTGAAATAGATTGGCACCAGAAGACCCTGGACATCTCAGGATTCGTTTTCTAAGGATGTATTTCCCATATTTCTTAAAAGTGACAGAGATAAATAACAGGAGCTAGCTGCACAGGGTGGTGGTTTAGTCGCTAAGTCATGTCTGACTCTTGCGATCCCGTGGACCTGTCAGGCTCCTCTGTCCATGGGATTCTCCAGGCAAGAATACTGGAGTGGGTTGCCAATTCCTTCTCCAGGGGATCTTCCCAACCCAGGAATCGAACCCAGGTCTCCTGTATTGCAGGCAGATGATTTACCAACTCAGCTATGAGAGGCTGCACAGGATGGAAGCACAAAATCAATTATCAGTCCTCTTTTCTATTGCCCTACACCTGTGTTCCAGCCTCCACCACTGTGGGATGCTCTCTTCCCCCCTCCATCTATTGAAATAGATCCCATGAAGCTCAAATAACAGGTCTTCTAATACATCTACCCCAATCCTCACTTTGACATGAAGTTTTCCCCTCCAAAGTCCCCTCCTCCTTTGTGCTTTTCTAATGACTTCCATGCTTCCTGTTTTGCACCAGAATCACTTGCTCACCGTCCACTATACCAGCTGCCAGTGTCCATCCTCATTTTTCCGGCCTCCTCTGTAGTGAGGGCTCAGGTTTGCAACACAAATGCAACCAGGATGATGCCTCTGCTGCAGATTTTGAGTCAAGAATTAGGGACTGAAAGAAGCAAAGAAGAGATGAGAATTTGATCTAGCGATAGGGGTTGGTAGTAGTGGCAGCAGTAATATCCTTTTCCTAGAAGCAGCAGTGGAAATATCCCCTGGTGAGCGGTTGGTTAGGGTGGTAGCCAGTGATGCTGGCAGAGCACACTGTGTGTTCCTGGGCAGCAACTGGAGCAGCTGTGTCCTCGTGGTGCCATTTTTGTGGTATGGTTTGGCTCTACCACTGACTGTTCCTTTCTTTCTCTTCTCTCTGACTTCCGGTTCTTCAGCCTTTCCATTGATAGAAAACTTCCTTTTTTTTCCCCAAGAAATTTCTTAACTGCTTAAATCAGCCAGAGATCGTTGCTGTTACTTTTTACCAAGAATCTCGGCCTGTACATTTACTTAAGCCATTGTTTCCCTGTTCTGTTCTTAGTGAGGAAGGAAGTTGTTAAATATTACTCTGCCTATGATGACTTTTATAACCACAAGGAGTAGCGCTATGCCAGTTACCTGTCACTAATGGAAAACCCCATGGGATGTTTGGAATAAAAGGGAGAATTTGTTGGAATTGGTATATCCATAAATCTATTTTAAACCTAGCTTATCTTATGTCTGTGATTCCTCTCTATCTTAAAAAAATGGGGGGAATGGTGAAATAATTGCCAAGCCAGCTATAATCAGCAGTCTCTAATTAGATGTTAGAGAGGAAAGTATGGCATCTTCCTTATTCTTAACCTTTGAAAGTTAGATGACAACAGTGATCTTTCCCTTTAGCAAGACTACTCTTGATATCACTGAATTTGTATATTAAGACAAGAGATTTAGAAATCATTTGTTAAAAGAATACATGTCATACCTCACTGCACTGTTTACATTGATGACTTCTTCATGTGCTACATTCATTATGGTACAGCCTAATATTTATATTATGATTATTCTTTTCTAAGCATTTTAAATCATCTTACTTGATCCTTAAAACAAGTCTGTGAGGTGGTGATTTGTAAGTCCAAATCCAGAAGTCATTGAGTTCTTGGGTTTTTTTTTTTTTTTAAGAAAGGTGCATTTTCTAGGTTAAGTGATTAGGTTCAAGTCACCCAAACCAGTTAGTGAAAAGCTAGAAGTAGACTGTGGTCTTTTGACCCTGAGAAAGCTGGTCTATCAGACTTAAAGGATTGAAATGGGCTTATCAGTCAATCAACATGTCAGCCAAGTATTTTCTTAAGCCTCTGCAGGGTCCTTAACATTGTCCTAACCCCTGCCACTTGAGATCCAGAAAAAACATTTAACATGATCGCTGCCTACAAATATCTTACTTTTCAAATTATTCCCTGTGTAAAGGGCCTGAATGGAACATAAAGTGGGGAAAGAGTAGAGGAAGGAAGGAAAAGGCAAAAGATCTCATTTTTGGAGAAAAAGTAAGAAAAGAGATGATTAACAGTAGGTCCTGTCCACTCCTCAGGTGTGAAATATACAAAAACTTAAACTTAAAAATAATGTTGAAAAAATAATAATAGCAGTAACAACAAAAGCTAGGGAATAGTACAGTATGCCAGGAAATGGTACCTGGAATGTGCAGTGAGTCTAACCACGGGCATTCCTCAGAGGATACATCTGCATTCTACTTCTTGGGACTTGGGAATGTGACCTTATTTGGGGAAAGGCTCTTCACAGATGTATGTCTGAAAACATGGATCCCACTCTGTTTTTGCTTATACTATGACCCTGTGATTTCAGATTATTTTTATTTAAATATATTAAGATTGGTGTGTCTGTTGATCATACCTAAAATAAAAATTGCAGTTGGCCAATCAAAAGCCTTTTCTTTATGAACATATAATGAACACCCTCACCTTTGATGAGATGTGTCAATATCTCAAGATTTCTTTTCAGTCTATCATGAAGTGCTTGTTTTATACTCCTTTTTCTGCATGTTAGCATTTTGGATTATAGCTGTTGATATCCTTTGACTCTTTCAATAAGACCCATTCAGAATTTTTTAAAGTTTTATACTAGCAATCCTAGGTTTTATTCATCCTTCTTCTCTCCTTTAAAAATATATCTTTATTAACGCTACATGTTTCATTGTATTTGTCCTTTCACTCATAATTTTAATCAACTGCCTTCAACCACATACTATTTAAAGACATGGTGCTAAGGACTAAAAGGAATGCAAAGATAAATCAGGTATGGACTTTGTCTTTTAGAGATTTTGATCTGATAAGCATCTTTAAGTACAAATATTTGAGAAAAATCTTCCAAACATAGCAGTAAAACAAGTTAGAGAGTTATAAGTACCATAAGTCTTTCCAAATCAATTACTGGGAGAGTTAGACAACCACACAGAGCTCCCAGGCAGCAATGGCCTTCAGTGGAGAAGTCTTGTGGGATCAGAGAGGGATCTATGTAAGAGAAAGAGTGTGCCCAAAACACTGGTAATAGACATCTCTGAGGGATCAGATGGAGGAACATGTTCCATTTTTAGCAGCTTCAAACGGCCCATTTCCTTTCTTGAGCATTGATGTCTGCTGCTGAATGGTTTGTTTTCTCATTCATTGACTGGCAGATGGATAAAGCCTATGCCATTTCTTGATGCACTTGTTCTCCCACTCTTCCCCCTTGCCATCCACCTCAAGATCACCCTGCTTTAACTTCTGCAGTGTCAGCTGCAACTCTCTCTTTCTCCACATCCAAGGGATAAGCTGCTTTCTTCCCAGCAGGTGTCATTGCTTATAAAGGAAGCTGACTTGACAGGCAGAACTCTGTTATATAAATAAAGCCAGGTGTTGTTATCCCCATTTAACAGCAAAAATACTTGAGATTCAAAGGGAGTCATTTCCTTTAGGTTGTGCTGTGCTAAGTTGCTTCAATTGTGTCTGACTCTTTGCAACCCTGTGGACAGGAGACCACCAGGATCTTCTGTCCACGAGATTCTCCAGGCAAGAATACTGGAGTGGGTGGTCATGCCTTTTTCCAGGGGATCTTCTGGACCCACAGATCAAATTCGCATCACTTACATCTCTTGCATTGGCAGATGGGTTCTTTACCAGTGGCTTCAACCGGGAAGCCCTTTCCTTTAGGTTATATACTGCCAAAAGTTCATTTGGGTTTTTCCCTTGTTTAATGAAACAACTAAGACTCATTCTACTATTAAATGGACATGTTTGCTTTTACAGCACATACTGAGATTCACATGTTCTACCATGGAGAAGCAAAAAAAAAAAACTAAAGTTTTGGAGATAGATGTAGGGATAGAGGGAAGAATACTACTTTCTCCTAAGAATCTGATTTATGTCAAGTGTGTTTTAGACAGATGATAGAGACATCACTTAATTCTAACAGCAACCTTAAGAGGAATTATTGTCTCCATTTTCACCAATGAGACAAATGAGACTTAGATTATGTTCATTTATTAATATAAATGAGCTAGCATTTATTAAGCAGCCATTGTAGTAGATATTGTTATACACATTTCATTTAAAACTCAACCACAGAACTGTGTGAAAAGTATCACTCTTTACATTTTATAGAGGAAGAAACTAACATTCAGAGAGACTGTGAGATTTTCTTGATGCTAACTCTTCTATCATTGCTTTTATAACATTTTTGCCTCTCATTGTCTTTATTTTTCCCTAAAATTTCAGTTAGCTTAATATTTTACTTTATGCAGCGATTCAATTTTTGTGTTATATTTACCCTCAACTATTTAGCTCTAAATACTGGTAAATTCTGGTAAATTCCTTCAACTTTGTATTCAAACTCTTTATTGAGCTTATTATATGGTCAAACATGTTTTCATTTACCAAGATCTTATATTGTTTCTGATGTTGATTTTTTAAAAAATAATATTCTCTTCTTGTTTTATGGCTATAGTATCTGGAATCTCTCTGCATATATTAATTAGAGCTTGAAAATATCTTTCCTAAATTATCTGTTATCTTTGGGATTAATCACTCTATTTATTTTGAACTTACGTTTTTACAATGTTGATTTTCCTCAAATTTTGTTCATCTTAGCTCTCTTTTTTGTTAGGGACTTTTGTTCAGTGACTGTTAGTTATCTGTCCTATATAGAATGGAGACATAGGCTAATTCATAAAGGTAAATGGTTTACGCTCTCTTCTCTACTATATATGTAGCTCTGTTTTCACCAGGCTGTTCTCTAAAGGGGAGTGGCCACCTGGGAGCTCTGTGTGTGAACAAACAATGTCACTTCGTAAGCTTATGTTTAGGGAGTGCTGACACAGAGAAAGTCCTTTTAATGCTAGAATGAGTTTCTTCTCTGGGTTCTAACACCCTCATCATAAGTACCAGCTTTTCCCAGACAGATGGTTGAATTTCTTTAGAAAACAGTTGTCCAGTTCCTGCCTGGGGGTATACACAGGGCAGCCAGTTGGTTTGGGTCAAAGGAGGTGGAAGAAAGGATAGGGAGCTGACCAGAGCAGATGCTCTGAAACTAGTCTTTCAGTGAATCACTGCCTTCTGCCCACTACCCATTCACGATTTCCATTACTTGCTGAGGATCTTCTGTGATCCTGTTGGAAAGATGTATTTCCAGGTGATGGGACAAGACAAATTTTTTGCATATTCTAGACTTCAGATTCCTCCAGCTTCTTTTATTTAATAAGTTGTTCTCATACACTGGATTTTTCTAGAGTAAACTTGCCGGCACTTCTCCTAACAAAGGCTCCTACCCCATTTCTCTTTTTTTCTGGGTATATTCTTCTGTGAAGTTCTTGCTATCATTTTGATGAAGCGTTGGAAAATGGAGGAAGCTAAACCCTGAACTCATCTTTATCTTTCTGAACTAAAGTAAGTTTAAGATGACAATAGGTAACACTTGAAAATCAGTGAAAAAAAAAATGCCTAATTTTGGTGTAAACAATTTGGGCTTCTACTAAGATTTTAATAAGGGAGCCAGAGTAGTATGGTAGTGGAAGCTTATTTTAGATCCCTGAATTAAGTGGCTGAAGCTCTGACATATGAACTTAGATAGAATTGCTCTTAATAACATATAACAACACTTCAAGGGAATGTATACTAACATTTTTTTTTCTCCACTATGTGTTATGTGGGAGTGGGGGCAATGCCTTTCTAAGTAAATTTCTATGTGTAACATAAATGTTTATTCTTCTGAACCTTACCATTTTTTGCAAATATTTATGCAAATTCCCAGGTGCACTTTAAAATACCAAATAAAAGGCAAGAGGCACAAAAGATATATTCAGGAACCTCAACTGAAGCAAAGCTGTCAAAAAGTGTGTTGAAAAGAAACTAAAGTTACTATAACTTTTTTTTTCTCCTGCTATCTGTGGTTTAAACTACACAGTCCATTTTTTTTTTTTAACAGAAATAAAGCACCTGTTGAGATTTTTGGATACATCTTTATATTTTATCAAATTATTAAAGACTCTATAGTGTGTAACATCTTTGAGCTTGGTCAGTTGTCTTTGCAACCCCATGGACTGTAGCCCACCAGGCTTCTCTGCCCATGGGGATTCTCCAAGCAAGAATACTGGAGTGGGTTGCCAGGCCCTCCTCTTTCAGTCAGTTCAGTTCAGTCACTCAGTTCGGTCCGACTCTTAGCAACCCCATGGACTGAAGCATGCCAGGCCTCCCTGTCCATCACCAACTTCTGGAGCTTACTCAAACTCCTGTCCGTTGAGTCGGTAATGCCATCCAACCATCTCATCCTCTGTCATCCCCTTTTCCTCCTGCCTTCAATTTTTCCCAGCATCAATTTTTCCAATGAGTCAGTTCTTCGCATACGGTGGCCAAAGTATCGGAGTTTCAGCTTCAGTATCAGTTCTTCCAACGAGTATTCAGGACTGATTTCCTTTAGGATGGACTGGTTTGATCTCCTTGCAGTCCAAAGGATTCTCAAGGGTCTTCTCCAACATCACAGTCCAAAAGCATCAATTCTTCAGCACTCAGCTTTCTTTATGATCCAACTCTCACATCCATACATGACTACCAGAACATCTTTAGGCTCTATTAAATCAAATTGACTATCTTTAGGTAAAGTTTGGTATGTGTGTGTGTTCAGTTGCTTCAGTCATGAACGACTTTTTGCTACCTATGGACTGTAACCCCCCCAGGCTCCTCTGTCTGTGGGATTCTTTAGGCAAGAATATTAGAATGGGTTGCAGTGCTCTCTTCCGAGGGATCTTCCTGACCCAGGAATTGAACCCATATCTCCTGCGTCTTCTTCATTGAAGGCAGGTTCTTTATCCACTGATCCATACCTGTTAGTAATGAGGTAACACAACTTTTTCCCCAGTACTACTCTTAAACATATCAATTTAACTTAAATCTTGAAAAAGAGAAACTCATGCAAACTTTTGGTCTTGTCTTGTGAGAATCATATGAAAGTGGATTAAAGTATTCATCATGTATCACAGTAATCAAGTTCGATTGCAAGATGCCATATTGGGGATAAAGATTTAAAATGATAATTGAAATGATTTTTAATGTTTGTTGTATATTAATAATTTTCCTTTAGGTAATTTTTCTTGACGCATGGAGTCAGTAAGTTGATTTCCATCAACCAGACAGTCTTAGACTCTTGAAGATCAGAAGGCTGCCTTAAGCACATTCACCTTGGCAGCTGATCTTGGCATTCAGGGTCATGTAATTCCCGAGTGAAGATGAGTCAGAATGCTCTCCTTTTTATACTACATGAGAGCCATGTTCATAGCAAGCATAAAAAATTAATAAATGAATGAATGAAACAAATGAGTAACCTATTTGTGGAGGAAGAGCTACACTGTCATTAGGAATGATTAAATAGGTCTCAAAATAACTGTTTCTTTTTGGTGCTTCCTGGTTGTTTAAAAATAAAAACAGAAAAATAATCACTAGCTTCTTTGACATGTTGGTCTCACTCAAATATCATCTTATGACAGTTAACATTTCAATTACCTCATGCGATTAGAAAATTATTCACCTAATCAGGCTCACAAAATACTGATTTTGTGACTCGACTTACCATATTCCTTCCTAAATGTGCTTTATCTTTTATAGTCTCTCAGCTAGAGTCAGCCCTGTCAGAGCTTTTCAAGGTAGAAACCTGGAAATCATCCCCATCACATCCAGTTTTCACCTCTTACATGATTCATTCATTGGACCCACCAGGCACTGTCCCAGGTGATGGGTTTGGAGCAGTGATCAAAATAGACATTGCGTCTATTTTCACAGAGCTTGCATTCTAGTAGGAGAAGACGAAATAGATAAATAGGTGTGCCAGCTGTTCAGTGGAGAGAAGTACTGTGAAGAAAAATAAGCAAGAAAAGACACAGAATGCTGTAGAACTTCATCCATTCTCATCCTCCCTTGATTCAGAGTTCCCTATTCTCTCCCAGAGGACAGCAACAAGTCTTCTTCATCATGTCTGCCCTGTGCTGTGCTTAGTTGCTCAGTCGTGTCTGACTCTTTGAGACCCCAGGGATGGTAACCCACCAGGCTCCTCTGTCAGTGAGATTCTCCAGGCAAGAATACTGGAGTGGGTTGCCATGCCCTCCTCCAGGGGATCTTCCCGACCCAGGGATCGAACCCACGTCTCTCCCATTGCAGGTGAATTCTTTACCAGCTGAGCCACCAGGGAAGCCCTGTTGGATGTTTAGTCTGTCTAGAACAGTAGTAAGATCTTTCCAATTTCCACCTTAAATTTTTCAGTGTTTTGTCACCTTTAAGAAAAAGCCTCCGCTCCTTTCCATAACATACTGACCTTCTGAGATCTTGCCACTGCCTTTGTTTCTAGCCTCATTGTTTCAGCCTCTCTGTCCTGTGTTGTCTAGCTGTTTCCTATAGTTCCTACCACAGACATCAGAGATGTTTTGTGTGCATGTCTTTGCTCTTGTTGCATTCATAATAGTAGCTAATCTCTTCCAGTGTTTACCACGTATTGCTATGCCTACTGCCTAGGAGGTCACCTCTACTCCTTCACTTGCCTGATATCCCTTCATTCTGTAATACTTTTATCCATGAAACCTTCTGAGATGTATTTCCCCTGCCCAATAAATGCATATCAATTTCATAAGCTCCTATACTGCCCAGTGCTTCTTTGCCACTGCAATTGCATACTGGATTGTAATAATCTTTTTGTGACTCCTTTACTCCTATTAGGAACTGCTTGAGAGCAAGGGCCATGTTTTCCTTTGTTCTGTCTACTCAGTGTCTAGCATAGTCCTTGATCCGTATTAGGAATGCAGGGCTTGCTTGTTAAATGAATGAATGAATGAGTCAGTGACATTTTAAAGACCCAAAATCTAGGCATCAAAGAAGTTCTGAAATATAGAGTGGGGGGAAGACCAAGGAGAAGAAAAATATTCAGGAATCCTGAGAAGCCAAAAATAGTAATAGTACTCACAAATAGCCTACCAGGCTTCTCTGTCCATGGGATTTTTCAGGCAAGAGTACTGGAGTGGGTTGCCATTTCCTTCTCCAGGGGATCTTCCCGACCCAGGGATTGAACCCAGGTCTCCTGCATTGTAGGCAGATGCTTTACCCTCTGAACCACCAGGGAAGTCCCTAGTACTCACAAAGCCATGCCGTAAATACCAGAGAAACAACAGCAATGGCACCAAGCCATCAATAGCTCTCATTTTATTGATGAATAAAAACATACACAAGGGAAAGCACTTTACAAATAATACAATAAATATCAAAGTGATTACTAAGTAGAAACACTTAGAGGACAGCACTGTATATAGGGCAATACTTATGACAAAATGCAAAAGGTATTCGTGCAGGAGAGAAATACAGATAGGACTGGAATGGGAGTTGTTGTTTAAACAGGATTCAGTGATGACCAGACCAGAGAGATGATGAGACAGGGGGATTGTTCAGACAAGACAGACAACATGAGTGAGGGCTTAAATGAAGGAGCAAGCAGCAGCAGTGGAAGAGGAAGATTAAAAACCAAGACTGAATCCTTAGTGGAACCTTGCTACAAATAAGCATTTCCACGGTAGCCCTGCCTCTAGGAACAATCTGTGGGCATGGAGGCTACAATTGAGTTTCTCAAGGAAAACTATCAGGCAATATTGGCATGATCCCCTAGCCAGCACAAAAATTAGAGAGAAGCTACACGCACACATGACATATGCTAGAGATATTTGTCTTGATTAAAAAAAAAATCTTTATAACAAGAATATTAATGCCTTAATTTGTATTGCAAATCTGTTAGGTTTTGTAATACAGAAGCCCACTGCCTAGGAGGTCACCACTACCCCAACTAATATTATTAGGGTAAGGTAATTCAGACAAAGATTATTTTCAAGTATCTATTGCCAAACTGGTGTGAATTTTCATATTCATACAATTATCTTAAATAATGTTTAGCTCCTAACAGGGCTCTGGGAATATACTAGTGAAATAAACATGTGTAGAAAAAACTTGAGGAGAAGGCAATGGCACCCCACTCCGGTACTCTTGCCTGGAGAATCCCATGGATGGAGGAGCCTGGTGGGCTGCCATCTATGGGGTCGCACAGAGTCAGACATGACTGAAGCGACTTAGAGGCAGCAGCAGCAGAAAAAACTGGAGCCAACTCAAAGTCCATGGACAGTAGAATGGATAAATAACTTGTGATGGGCTAAAAAATGGGATGCCATAAGCACTGAAAATGAGCTAATATTACTTGTAAAAAACTGAATGAATCCCTCAAATATATAACTGAATGAAATTTATAAGAATGATTAAAAGATAAACTCAGCATCATTCCAGTTTTTTAAACATCTGATATAAGAAAATAGCAAAGGTTATTTACAGATGAATATATGAGGAAAAGTAAGGCAATTATTTTTTTTTTAAATTAGCTACTGTTTACCTCTTGGAGGGCTTCCCAAGTGGCTCAGTGGTAAAGACTCTGATTGCCAATGCAGGAAATGCAGGAGACCGGTCCAGCGGGTCGCAGAGAGTCTAAGGCGATTGAGCATGTGCCTCTTGGAGGAAGGGGGGAGATTCCATATGGAGAGGTTTCTAGGGAATATAAAGATTTTGGTTACATTTACTTTTAACTGGTGATGGAATCATGGCATTTATTTTATCTTTATCTATACACTATACTGCTGCTGCTAAGTCACTTCAGTCATGTCTGACTCTATGCGACCCCATAGACGGCGGCCCACCAGGCTCCCCTGTCCCTAGGATTCTCCAGGCAAGAACACTGGAGCAGGTTGCCATTTCCTTCTCCAATGCATGAAAGTGAAAAGTGAAAGGGAAGTCGCTCAGTCGTGTCTGACTCTTAGCGACCCCATAGACTGCAGCCTACCAGGCTCCTCCACCCATGGGATTTTCCAGGCAAGAGTACACTATACACACATATTATATATAATGTATATATAATATATAATTAACATCTCTTTACATTATATACATATCTTTATATATGTTATAAGGTTCATAATTTTCTTAATGATGAAACACTTTTATCTATGGGAAGTCCCGTGTTAGTTGGTCCACATGTGAATCAGAAGTTTCAAAATGCGTGTGAATTCTCCCTGACTCTGCCTTCACCTGATGGGCTAAGTGAACTGTCACAAAGCTAACAGCATTATTTCAGTCAGCCTGGCAATTGATACCAATCATCGCAGCTGACTTTTCCACCTAGCAATCTGTGCCAATTGTTACCTCGAGCGAAGTGAGCCAATTGCTTGAGACCAGGTTTTATTAATTTATATTAAAATTTAGCCTTAGACAGATTGGGGAATTAAAAGGGCAAGCCGAAAATGCCACAAGGAATCTAGAATATTTTGAAGCCAGTGCTTTCATTTTAAAACAGAAACCTTTATTCAGAATGATTGGAAATCAAAAGCCTATTCGAGTGCACATCATTTCTGGCAATTGTATAATTCATAAATAGACAAATGGCTTATGAAATGCGATGAAAAAAACATACTCCTAAGGAGGTATCATCCATGCCAAGTTTACCGCTGAGATCATAAACCAGTGACAATAGGGGTTAATAATAGAAATGTTGGTAGTCCTCTACTTATAATAGAACAAACAGCGCTACTATAATTACAATTTTCTTTCTCCCCCTGTTATATAGAAATGAATCAATATCCAAGTAGAGAAAGGATAAAAATGTCTTCAATAATTTAAACTGCTCTTCAAAGGAATTGGCTTCTTAGGTCTGCAAAGTCAATTGTATCATTCAAAATTATTACAAGGTTATTTATCAAATAGTGTAAATTAAAATTTGTTTTGACCTATTGAGGCTATTTTATGTTATTTTCAACTAGAGACTGAATAATCATGAACAATTTCCTTTTCTTTACCAAGTTACTTTAAAAAAGAATCAATATGTTATTTCAACGAATGTTTAGAAGAGTCAGCTCTTCATGTGATCTCTCACTAAGTTATGCCGACACCAAGCCAAGTATATATGGATACTCCTTGCCTGGCTTGTTATTAATTAGGTCCAGGGAAACATTTGATTAGTGCTTGTAGCGATAACTCATATATCTTGCACAGACTATTATTATTTCCAGAAAAATAACAGCCAATCTGATTGAATTTCAACAGGAAATTTAGGATAAGTCAGTAAAACTGAGGATGTCTACAAATGAGAAATGTGTATTTTCCATATAACCAGAAATTCAACTGGGTTAAAAAAAAAAAAACTTGGAATGTGATCTAAGTTAAAACAGTAGTGAGTCTAAATTCTGTGTGGTATTTTGTTTCTTATTTTCTTTACTATTTATCTTCAAGAAAATTTGACATACCAAGGGAATATTTCATTCAAAGATGGGCACAATGAAGGAAAGAAATGGTATGGATCTAATAGAAGCAGAAGATATTAAGAAGAGGTGGCAAGAATACACAGAAGAACTACACAAAAAAGATCTTAATGACCTAGATAACTATGATGGTGTGATCACTCACCTAGAGCCAGACATCCTGGAATGCAAAGTCAAGTGGGCCTTAGGAAGCATCTATATGAATAAAGCTAGCGGAGGTGATGGGATTCCACCTGAGCTATTTCAAATCCTAAAAGATAATGCTGTGAAATTGCTGCACTCAATATGCCAGAAAATTTGGAAAACTCAGCAGTGGCTACAAGACTGGAAAAGGTCAGTTTTCATTCCAACCCCAAAGAAAAGCAATGCCAAAGAATGTTCAAACTGTCGCACAATTGCATTCATCTCACACGCTAACAAATTAATGCTCAAAATTCTCCAAGATAGGCTTCAACAGTATGTGAACCACAAAATTCCAGATGTTCAAGCTGGACTTAGAAAAGGCAAAGGAACCAGAGATTAAATTGCCAACATCCACTGGATCATAGAAAAAGCAAAAGAATTCCAGAAAAACATCTACTTCTGCTTCACCAACTATGCCAAAGCCTTTGACTGTGTGGATCACAACAAACTGCAGGCAATTCTTAAAGAGATGAGAATATCAAACCACTGTACTTGCCTCCTGAGAAATCTGTATGCAGGTCAAGAAGCAACAGTTAGAATCAGACATGGATCAATGGACTGGTTCCAAATTGGAAAATGAGTACATCAAGGCTATATATTGTCATACTGCTTGTTTTACTTCTATGCAGAGTACATCATACACAACACTGGGCTGGAAGAAGCACAAGCTGGAATCAAGATTGCTGGGAGAAATATCAATAACCTCAGATATGCAGATGACACGATCCTTACGGCTGAAAGCAAGAGGAACTAAAGAGCCTCTCGATTAAGGTGAAACAGGAGAGTGAAAGAGCTGGTTTAAAACTCAGCATTCAGACCGTGAAGATCATGACATCTGGTCCCATCACTTCATGGCAAATAAATGGGGAAACAATGGAAACAGTGAGAGACTTTATTTTCTTGGGCTCCAAAATCACTGCAGATGGTGACTGCAGCCATGAAATTAAAAGATGCTTGCTTGTTGGAAGACAAGCTGTGACAAACCTAGACAGCATATTAAAAAGCAGAGACATTACTTTGCTGACAAAGGTCCATCTAGTCAAAGCTATGGTTTTTCCAATAGTCATGTATGAATGTAAGAGTTGAACCTAAAAGAAAGCTGAGCACTAAAGAATTGATGCTTTTGAACTATGGTGTTGGAGAAGATCTTGAGAGTTCCTTGGACTGCAGGGTGATCAAACCGGTCAATCCTAAAGGAAATCAACCCTGAATATTCTTTGAAAGGACTGATGCTGAAGCTGAAGCTCCAATAATTTGGCCCCCTGATGTGAAGAGCTGATGCATTATAAAAGACCCTGATGCTGGGAAAGATTGAAGGCAGGAGGAGAAGGGGAGAGCAGAGGATGAGATGGTTGGATGGCATCACCAACTCAATGGACATGAGTTTAAGCAAGCTCCAGGACAGCTCCAGGGAAGCCTGGCATGCTGCAGTCCACGGGGTCACAGAGTTGGACACGACAGAGCGACTAAAGAACAACAGTCTTTGTTTGCAGGAGGAACTTACATAAAATATTGGTGAAATTTTGCATTAAAGAAATCTTTTGAGAGAAGAGTCATATTTGCAAACCTACATAATGCATTTATTGAGATCGAGTTCAAAGGTGAAAATAAAAGTTGAAGAAGGAAGCAAGTTTTCACTTTTTGTTTATCTACTTCTGCTTTTTCTTTCAATGAGTATTTCATTTCTGTTTTCCGATGCAGTAACACATTTTTTAAGAATAATGCTGATTGACCTTCTTGTCTTTCTGTTTAGCCCTTGATCTGATCAGCTAATTTTTTCCTACTTATTATTCTGTTATGTATCTGCCCTAGGAATCCCTGTTCATCTTTCTCTTACTCTTTAGTTCTCCCCACTCTTGGCCACCAACTGTACTTGCAGGAACCCTGGCTCACCTCTAAATCGTCTGTGATGGTAGGTATGGGACTTGGTTACTCTAAAACTCATTTCATTCATTTCTAAGAGTCTCAGGTAAAGGAGTGTTTCTGAAATAAATGTGAAAACTCTCAGAATGCCCCTCAAATTCATTCAGCTTGTAAACTACATCATGACCGCATGGCTAACGATACAAACAGAAGGTAACAGGGATCTTGGAGACAAAGTATTCTTCTAAGTACTTCCTGTTTCATCTCCTTAACTTTTCTCATGGCCCTATGAAATACGTATTATTTCTATTTTTATCTTACAGATACGGAAACTGAGATTCCAAGAATTTAAGTGTTTTACACTAAGGCTTAGAGTCTCCAGAGCCCACTCATCCAGCCAGTATGCAGACTCTCCAAATACCTGTACATTAATATATTAAAACATTCAATAAGATGAATGAAAAAAGCCAATACACTTTCCAACTTCAATATAACTGACTCTTGTCTTCCTGAAGGTCTTGTCCATATTGAATAATGAATAATCACAGCTTCTACTTCTTTGTGACTGAAATCATTTTCTAGTTTTAGATTCCATTTCCTTGCAGATGGTACTCAATTTTACCAAGTCAATCCGGCTATCTCTCTTAAGGGACATATTCTACTTATGGTGTAACACAAACCTACCATCTTGCCAAATTCTCAACTTTGACTGGAAAAAATCAACTTCCTGACATTCTCTTCCAGCTGCACTTTTGAAGAATCTCCTTGTACATTTGAAAGAAATGAAGAAACCACCATCTTTTATGTGCACTTTGGTCATTTCTACCACCAAGCTAAGATTAGGATTCACTTTGCTCAAATTGTTTTCTGGACCAAAGCTGATTATTTCATCTTTGTTGATATGTTTACTATTTCTCTCTTTATTCCTGCTTCCACAAATAAATTTATATGTTGGCTTCTTTACAAACTCTTTGTGTATATTTATGTAGAACTTTAGACTTCTTTGTTCTAGCATCTATATAATTAGACTAAGATTGCTATACATTTATTATTTTTTATAAAAATACTTTATTTATATATGTTATTTTTTTAATTAATTAATTTTTTTTTACTTTACAATATTGTATTGGTTTTGCCATACATCAACATGCATCTCCCACGGGTGTACACGTGTTCCCCATCCTGAACCCCCCTCTCCCCTCCCTCCCCATTCCATCCCTCTGGGTCATCCCAGTGCACCAGCCCCAAGCTTCCTGTATCCTGCATCGAACCTGGAGTGGCAATTCATTTCTTATATGATATTATACATGTTTCAATTCCATTCTCCCAAATCATTCCCCTCCCCCTCTCCCACAGAGTCCCAAAGACTGTTCTATACATCAGTGTCTCTTTTGCTGTCTCACATACAGGGCTGTCATTACCATCTTTCTAAATTCCATATATATGCATTAGTATACTGTATTGGTGTTTTTCTTTCTGGCTTACTTCACTCTGTATAATAGGCTCCAGTTTCATCCACCTCATTACAACTGATTCAAATGTATTCTTTTTAATGGCTGAGTAATACTCCATTGTGTATATGTACCACAGCTTTCTTATCCATTCATCTGCTAATGGGCATCTAGGTTGCTTCCATGTCCTGGCTATTATAAACAGTGCTGCGATGAACATTGGGGTACAGGTGTCTCTTTCAATTGCTATATATTTATTCTTATTACTTTTACTCTATTATTACTGTGCATCTTCTGACCAGCATAATATCTTATAATTCATTTTGATGAAATTGAGCCTTATCATATTCTTAAAATTTTAGAGTTCTCTAGGAAGTCATCGTGTCTTCTAAAGTTCTGTGCACTCTATATTGATGAACACAGTTCTAAATGCTATAGCATTTAGATAATAAAGATTAAAGAAGCATAATAGATGCTTCAGGGCTTCCCTGTGGCTCAGATAGTACAGAATCCACTTGCAATGAGGGAGACCTGAGTACAATCCCTCGGTTGGGAAGATCCCTTGGAGAAGGAAATGACAGCCCTCTCCAGTATTCTTGCCTGGAGAATCCCATGGACAGAGGAGCCTGGCAGGCTACAGTCCATGGGGTTGCAAAGAGTCGGACGTGACTGAGTGACTAAGCACAGCATATAGATTCTTCAGCTCAGTCTCTTCATTTTACACAAAAAGAAGCTGAGGTGTATATATCAGAAATCTGGATTAATAGCATTATTTTCTCATTCACACACTTACTCATTATTTACATTATTAAGCACCTATACTGTTCCAGATATTTTTAAGATATTATCTTCAATTCCACAACCATCAGTGTTGTGGTCATTTACCACTACTTCTAGATGAGGAAACTGAAGCAGAGTTTCCTTGACCATGATCATACACTTAGTGGAAATCTGGGATGCAGTCAATTTGTCTGGCTCTATAACCTGGAGTAACTACTTTATTTCATTATACTTCTTATCTAAGATATCAAAACATCCATTTTACTAGCAAGCTCCTTTCTGGAAGTATCAAGTCATGTAAGACCACAGCATTCAGCATTTGAAGCCATTAGCCCTTTTAAGCCAATCCATAAAGCCCAACTAAAATTTAACCATTTAATTGAAAAGAAGATGAGTTCTTTCAGAATATATTTGCATGTCTTAATAAAAATTACTAAGCATTTTGTCCTAAGCAATTCAAAGGTGACTTTTCAAATGTGTTATTTTGCTAACTGTTCTGAGCTTATGAAATAATTGGGGAAGTGGAAGTATTCTGGGATAGATGCCCTTCATAATGTTCTTTCTTACTGCTTACCAAGAGTTCTAAGATGATCCCCCAGATTTCCTGCCTTAATCCTTGAGAACTGTCTCTGGTGATTAGGTTATGTTATATGGCACAGTTAACATTAAGATAGATTATTTAAATGGGCCTAACCTGATTACATGAGCACTTTAAAAGCTGAATTTTCCCTTGTTGGAAACAGAAGAGGAAGTTAGAAAGTTTAAACTTAAGAAGGATTTGACATTTCATTTCTGGCTTGAAAATGTATGGGGCTGTGTGCCAAAGAATGCAGTTGGTCTAGAATTTTAGAGCAATCTCTAGTTGACAGACAGTAAAGAAACAGAAACTTTAGTCCCACAACAATAAGGAACTGAATTTGGCCAATAACCAGGATTGGCTTTAGGTACATTCTTTATCAGGGCCTCCAGATGAAAACTCAACCCCTCTGGAAAACCTAGTGATTCCATGCCACTAATCTATAAAATCGTGAGCCAAAGAGATGTTAGTTTAAGTCACTGAATTTGTAATAATTTGTTACTCAGCAGCAGATGACTAATACACCAATCTTCCTTAACTCAATCAGCCTCCATTTCATCATAATAAGTGTAGGCTTTGAACAAGTATTTTAAATACATAAAAACATATTAAAAGGCATTAAAACACACTTTAATGACTTCTATTACAATTACATTATGAGCTTGTTTCTTTCTCATTTTTAGGAAAAACAAATAATCTGAATGTTGGAGAACATTCTACCTTCACTGACATTTGGCTTTGTGAGGAGGCATGTCTTTCCCTGCTGTTCTCTTAAGGCAGGATTGTTTTTGCTCCTATTTCATATGTAGATCAAGGACAAAACATTGGAGTGTATGGTCTCTTTGTTGTTCTAGTGACTTCCAGACTGTTACTACCATGACTATTTCTGCTTGAGTTCTTTTTTTTTTTTTTTTTAGTGTTTATTCTTATTGCATTTATTATTATTTTTTTTAATTTTATTTTATCTTTAAACTTTACATAATTGTATTAGTTTTGCCAAATATGTGACAACTACCCTATCTATGTCTATACCCCCTTCTTCCCTACTATAATCTTGGGCACACTTAATTATCCATTTCATATTTTATCTTTCACCTCACTGTCTAATTGGAGAAGGGAATGGCAACCTAGTTCCATATTTTTGCCTGGAGAATTCCATGGACGCAGGAGCCTGGCAGGCTACTGTCCATGGGTTGCAGAGTCAGACACAACTGAGCACCTAATACATTCACTGTCTAATACTATTCCCAAAAGTCTGCTATTGTTCCTGGTGACTTGAAAATCCACAGAGATGAATATATCAACAGTTTAGAGGTCCAGTTCCTCAGCCTCATCTTCTCTATCTTTTGCTTCATTCTGCCTAAGTAGTTCTCACATTTGTATCTTGAACTTCGCCATAAATAGATACTTAACTTCCAAAATCTGTGTTTCAAAAATTCAATTTCTAGCCCATTTGCTCAAGCACTTTCACTATAACTGTCCCTTTACCTCATGATCCTCCCAATGCTTTCTCACTAGTCTCTGCTTTTCCCCATTGCATATTCACCCCTATTTAGCCTAAAATCTAAGACTTTTCATTCTAACATAACCTTGAAAATACCCTCTACTTCCTGATTTCTCTCCTTTGATTGTTCTTGTCTTGCAAAGCCTCAATTTTGAAAAAAACCTACCATCAACCTTCTGTATGTCTTCATGGGAGCAGTTATACATTGCTATACATTGCAAGGAGATCAAACCAGTCAATCCTAAAGGAAATCAGTCTGGAATATTCTTTGGAAGGACTGATGCTGAAGCTGAAATTCCAATACCTTGGCCACTTGATACAAAGAACTGACTCATTGGAAAAGACCCTGATGCTGGGAAAGATTGAAGGCAGGAGGAGAAGGGGACGACAGAGGATGAGATGGTTGGATGGCATTACCGACTCTATGGACATGAGTTTGAGTAAGCTCCAGAGTTCGTGATGGACAGGGAGGCCTGGCATGCTGCAGTCCATGGGGTCACAGAGTCAGACATGACTGAGTGACTGAACTGAAGTGATACATTGCTAGAAAAAACCACCCTGTCAAAGCTGGCTGGTTTCACTTTAAAACTCAAAGATCAAAGTGACATGCAATAACATCCAGTCATCTTATCATGTTTCTATAGAAGGCATACTTTTCCTACACCCTAAAAAGACTATACATTCTCTCCTCTCTTCAAACATTCCTCACCCCTATTCTACTCGTTACAACCTGATGAATTCATTTCATATTTTATTGAGAAAACAGAAGGCATTTGATAGGAAATGCTTCATGTTTTCCCCACCATCTCTAAAATCCCAACTGTGCTGAAATCTACCTTCTTTTGTTTCCCTCTTATTTCAGTTGAGGGTGATCGCTCCCTGTCCCCCCATCATCAAATGAAAGCTCTTCCTCTGGACCTCAGTCCCTCTTCTCACAGTATTCATGACTCTAGCTTATTTAGTTTTCTCTTCCTTTCTACTAGATCATTCCCATCAGCATATAAACACAGCCTAGAATCTTCCATCATAAATAAAAATGCATCCTTTTTCCTCACCTATCATTCCATTTCTCTGGACCCCTTCAAAGTTAAGCTTAAAAGCTGTATACAACAGTTGTTTACATATCTTAACCTCCCACTACAGAGTGATTTTTTTACCCAATAATTCCACTGAAACTGCCTTTATCAAGATCACAATGACACTGAGTGACCTACTGTAATAGACCACTTTCTGATTTATATTTCTTAGACTTTCAGCAATCTTCACCAGAGTCAACCACTCCTTCCTTCTTGAAATATTGCCCTCTTTGAACTTTCCCAACAATGCTTTCCTGGTTTTCCTCAACTCAGTGCCTACTCCCTTTTTCTGTTTCTCTTCTTTTTCTTTTTGCTTCAAAATGCTTGAATTCCTTACTGCTCATTATTGAGTTGTTTTTTTTTTTTTTTTCCCTACATGCTTTTCTTGGAGATTTTACCCATCTTCATGCTTATGGCACTCTATGATTCATCCTCAGCCCATATTTCTCCTGCAAGGAAGACTGGGGTTTCCCCAGTGGCTCAGTGGTAAAGAATCTGCCTGCAGTGCAGATGTAGGAGACGCAGTTTCCATGCCCTGGTCAGGAAGATCCCCTGGAAGAGGGCATGGCAACCCACTCTAGTATTCTTTGCTGGAGAATGCCATGGATAGAGAAGCCTGGTGGGTTATGGTCCGTGGAGTCACGAAGTCAGACACGGACTGAAGTCACTTAGAATGCATGCACGCTCAAGGCTGTAGCAATGCTTCCTGAAAATGCTACAGGCAATGACAGCTGCAGAATGAAGACAACCACAACTTTTGAGGCTTCTTACAAAAATACTCTTAGCTTTAGGATTAAAGAGCCCAAACGAAAATTCAGAATTTTGGAATTCAAATTTCTAGAAACAGAGCAGATGTTTCTGGCACAGTTCCTAAGAGTGACACCAGGCAAGAGCACAGGGCAAGACCCCTTTTTCTGTTACATTTAAGAAAAATGGTTGGATATCAGGATAACTGTGGCTGACTGCAATAGCCAGTGCCCATGGGTTTGGAGCACTGGTTGGCACTTCATCAATAATGACAATGATGCAATCACACTGGTAAGAAGTTGGAGGTGAGTCATGACCTACAGTATCCCACTTATTAATAAAAATATAGAAATATGATTTGATGCTCTAATAGACAAAAGATTTATATTTGAAAAAACTTTTCACCAATTTTGGGTAGGGTGGAGGTTAAAGCAAAACAGGAGGCAAAGAAATTGGAGATGAATTTGATACAACAAATTAGCTAAATTCCACTTGGAAAAACATTTATTTAAACTTTAGTATCAACTACAAATATATTTAATTGACAATTCAGTTACATATTTGATAGCTGAGGTCCAAAACAGATTTTTCTACAATCTCTGTCTAAGGAAAAGACATGAGTAATGTATCTGTCATCATTTCTTTGGTGTTTGTTTAGTCACATTCATAAAAGGGCAGAAGTATCCCTATTTATTTAGAATCTTTTTTTCAAAGTCATTTTTCCATAAAATACCTTTATATTAAAAGATAACTAAAATTGAAAAAGACACATTAAGTATATAATAATTTTAGAAAATATTATTTATCTTTTTCTGACCTCCTTAAAAATGGATTCTACTACACAAAGGAGAATAGGAATACAAGAAAACATTGTAACTATATTTAGCAAGGAAAGATACATCACTTTATGTTCAGTAACAGATTCAATATTCTCTTTTCCCAGATTAAAAATTAATCTTTTTCACTTTTATGACCTGCACATTATAGATTGCATAGTATTTTAAAATACTATGCAAAATTAGTGAAAGTTTTTATTTTTTATGTTTGGAATTATGTCTTAAATTACAAAGTACAACATTATTTATTAAAGAAATAGTTTCCATAAATGTGGATATTACTCTTTTGCAACAGTAATTTTGAAGCAATAATTTTTAGCTGTTTTAAAGTAAGAATATTTTTAATAGAATGCTTTTGGCTAATGCTTTATATTGTACGTTGATTGATAAATTAATGTGCCAAACCCATAAACTCAAACTTTTCTGAAGATAAAATTTTAGGGTAAATTATATAATCAAAATGCTTTTTTATCCAGAATAATGTCCAGAAAATAAATCTATTAGAGGGGATAGAAGATTGGATTTAGCTTCTTTTTTTTTAAAACTCCAGCTCTTACCAACAATGAATGTGAAGATGTATTATCCAATATAATAGAAGGTTAATGTACTAAACCACAGAGCCAACCTATTAATTTACCAGTGGGGCCAACGTTATCTGCAGAAAATGAGCACCCCTCATTTGTATGCCACAATCCATCTCATAGTTTCCATCCATGCTTGTGAATTTGGAATTAGGGCTAAGAAATTTGTGTCATCTCAATGTCAATTTTTACAAAGCCTCAGTGGTCTGCTGTCCTTTTTTACCATGGCAATGTTGCTGTTTAAATGACTCAATCTAAGATCTGAGATCATTTTTCACAAGCACTGTTTGTGTTCTCCAACACTTGCATTTCTGGATTCCTCTCCCTTGGAAGCATTACTTTGCCTGCCTTTTTTCTTCATGGCACAAAATAATTCCCCAGATTACAAAGTACTTTATCTTATTATATTTTATAGACATTCTTTATTGATGTCCTCAAATGTATTGAACATTTATTCAAGTCACAAAGTAGATAGGATGCAACAGCCAATTCTGTCCAGGATGTGTTGATGTGAATATAGAATAGCTGCTTTGGAATAAATGGAGTAAAATCAAAGCTAGGTAATGAGGTAGTAAGTCTATTATAGTAAACTTATTATTTTAAAATTATAGTTTATTCTCAGACACCCTGCAATATATGTGATAGTCATTCAGTCATGTCCAACTCTTTGCGACCCCATGGGCTGTAGCCCACCATGCTCCTCTGTCCATGGAATTCTCCAGGCAAGTATACTGGAAGGGGTAGCCATTCCCTTCTCCAGGGGATCTTCCTGACTTAGGGATCAAACCCAAGTCTCCTACATTATGGGTGGATTCTTTACCATCTGAGCCACCAGGGAAGCCCATACTGCAAGCATCCCCCTTAATTTCTTTCTGAAAAGAAAACTTAAAACCTCATATTTAGAGTGACATAGTAAGCTGAAATGTGATATTAGAGGCTCAGTGTATAATCTCTAAGATGTTTCAGTAACAGAAGAAAGGGATAGGTATCCAAAGATGAAAAATGTCACAATATTTTAAAAATTAGACAAGTTTAAATGATAGAATTTTATGCTTAGTTAATACATTTATTCCCATGGGTGCTTGCTAAGTCGCTTCAGTCATGTCCAACTCTTTGTGACCCTATGGACCATAGCCTGCTAGGCTCCTCTGTCCATGGGATTCTCCAGGCAAAAATACTGGAGTGGGTTGCCAGGCCAACCTCCAAGGGATGTTTATTTCCAATCCACTATTAAATTAACACCTATTTCATCTTTTTCTCCCATTTTTGGTGTTGTCTTTCTTACAGTACCTCCATGATGCCGTCATACTTTCCAGCCCCTCAGTTATACCACCTCATGTTCCCTTTCCTTACTTAAGTCTTGCAAGACCTTTAGTCTTATCTGTTTCCAAGGATAAGTCTGTATCTCCTTTAACATGGTTTTTGTCTCTCACCAAAATGTATTCAAACTGAGGATCAGTTCAGTTCAGTTCAGTTCAGTCACTCAGTAGTTTCCGACTCTTTGCAACACCATAAATCGCAGCACACCAGGCCTCCCGGTCCATCACCAACTCCCAGAGTTCACTCAGACTCACGTGCATCTAGTCAGTGAAGCCATCCAGCCATCTCATCCTTTGTCATCTCCTTCTCCTCCTACCCCTAATCCCTCCCAGCATCAGAGTCTTTTCCAATGAGTCAATTCTTCACATGAGGTGGCCAAAGTACTGGAGTTTCAGCTTTAGCATCATTCCTTCCAAAGAACACCCAGGGCTGATCTCCTTCAAAATGGACTGATTGGATCTCCTCGCAGTCCAAGGGACTCTCAAGAGTCTTCTCCAACACCACAGCACAAAAGCATCAATTCTTCGGTGCTCAGCTTTCTTCACAGTCCAACTCTCACATCCATATGTGTCAAGGCTGTATATTGTCGCCCTGCTTATTTAACTTATATGCAGAGTACATCATGAAAAACACTGGCCTGGAAGAAGTACAAGCTGGAATCAAGATTGCTTGGAGAAATATCAATAACCTCAGATATGCAGATGACACCACCCTTATGGCAGAAAGTGAAGAGAAACTAAAAAGCCTCTTGATGAAAGTGAAAGAGGAGAGTGAAAAAGTTGGCTTAAAGCTCAACATTCAGAAAACAAAGATCATGGCATCTGGTCCCATCAC
>NW_011494950.1:5147289-5147979 GCF_000754665.1 Bison bison bison | reverse complement strand
ATGAAAAAATGGCCCAGCTTTGTTACATTTTTTTTTTTAAGACCTATTAAGGCATAAGAATGGGGCTTTCCAGGTGGCTCACTTGTAAAGAATCCTCCTGCCAATGCAAGCGACATGGTGGGTTGGATCCCCGGGTTGGGAAAATCCCCTGAAGAAGGAAATAGCAAGACACTCCAGTTCTTGCCTGGATAATTCCATGGACAGAGGACACAGACGGGCTATATAGTTCACAGAGTTGCAAGAGTTGGACATGACTTAGCGACTAAATAACACAATAACAAAGGTATAAGAATACATCTTTAGCCACTTTTAAATTCTTTCATAGGATTTTGAAGAAAACAGTTGGCAATGAAATGTGTACAGTTTCACAATTTTCTGTGTGAATCACATAAACTGCTTGCATTTTGTACCTCTATATTTTAATACTAAAAATATTTAAAACTTTATTTTTTAAGGACATTACATCATAAAATTCTAGAATATCTAAAGGCATCCTTGATATAGAATGTTAGATCCCATCCCTGTATGCTTTAAGAACATTTTAGAAGAAAAGAAATATAGAATGTTAGTTTCATTGTAGAAACTTATCTTTTTATCAGCATTTTACTATCTACATTATTTTTCCAAATTTCAAATATATCATATTGCCTTTGAAGTAATAGAATCTCTGCTAAGTCACTTCAGTCATGT
>NW_011494950.1:5142200-5147189 GCF_000754665.1 Bison bison bison | reverse complement strand
TATAGCAGAAAGTGAAGGAGAAACTAAAAAGCCTCTTGATGAAAGTGAAAGAGGAGAGTGAAAAAGTTGGCTTAAAGCTCAACATTCAGAAAACAAAGATCATGGCATCTGGTCCCATCACTTCATGGGAAATAGATGGGGAAACAGTGGAAACAGTGTCAGACTTTATTTTTCTGGGCTCCAAAATCACTGCAGATGGTGACTGCTGCCATGAAATTAAAAGAAGCTTACTCCTTGGAAGAAAAGTTATAATCAACTTAGATACCATATTGAAAAGCAGAGACATTACTTTGCCAACAAAGGTCTGTCTAGTCAAGCTGAGGACATGGCATTTCAAATGAGTGAGTTTGAGTGCATGCTCACTCATGTCCAACTGTAGCCCACCAGATTCTCTGTCCATGGAGTTTTCCAGGCAAGAATAGTGGAGTGGGTTTCCATTTCTTTCTTCAGGGTATCTTGCTGACCCTGGGATAGAACCTGCGTCACTTGAATTTCCTACATTGGCAGGCAGGTTCTTTACTAGCTGAGCCACCAAGGAATCCCCTGAGGGCCTGGTACCCCAAATCAAAATGTAAGGCTAAAATTTAGATAAGAGGTGAGGCTAACTATACAGAGCTATGATACAGCAATGATGAAGGTAATCACTGAAGCACTAAGTCTTGATAATTTCCTAAGATGAGAAATAGAGATGAGCCTATAAGGTAAGTATGGAGGTTTAAGTAATTCCTACATTTATGGGCACATTTAAATTTCCTCTAAAAAATCTTGAAGGAATTTGCTAGGAAAAGAAGAAAATGAGCTTAGTTCATATTCTAGCTAAGGAAGAAATATATTTCAGCAAGATTTATTCCAGTAGTGCAGCAAATATAGCGGAAATATTTAACCACAGTGGTAATCCAAGAAAAAAATATATATATACTATACTGACATATACAGTTATTTTTTTCACTTTATATTTACTTATTGTATTTTTGGCTGTGCTGGGTCTTTGTCACTGTGCAGGGGTTTTCTCTAGTTGTGGGGAGCAGGTGCTACTCTTTGTTGAGGTGTGTGGGCTCATCATGGTAGTTGCTTCATAGGTGCATGGGCTCAGGAGTTGTGGTACTTGGGTTTAGTTCCTCTGAAGGACTTGGGCTCTTCCCAGAGTAAGCTTCAAATCCCTGTCCTCTGCATTTGCAGGGGATTCTTAGCCAGTGACCCACCAGGGAAGTCCCCAGTTGCTTATTAGTGGAGATTTTCTAATGCTGGTAAATGGGCAGAGAAATATTTATTAGAAAAAAAATCACTGGGGATTATATTCTTAAAACAGATATTAATAACTATGAAGAGTTCATATTCTTTGGTCAAACCTGAAAGAACACTTAAATTTTTTGATAAGTTATTAATAAAGTTATTCATAACTTTGTTATTTAAAATAGCCCCAAACTGGGAAAAATCTCAGTTTCCAACAAAAGTGAATTTTTAGATTGTATTTCTATAATGATAAATACAAAAAAGATCTTCATGATCCAGATTACCACGATGGTGTGATCACCCACCCAGAGCCAGACATCCTGGAATGAGAAGTCAAGAGGCCTTAGGACGCATCACTACGAACAAAGCTAGTGGAGGTGATGGAATTCCAGTTGAACTATTTCAAATCCTAAAAGATGATGCTGTGAAAGTGTTGTACTCAATATCCCAGCAAATTTGGAAAACTCAGCAGTGGCCACAGGACTGGAAAAGGTCAGTTTTCATTCCAATCACAAAGACAGGCAATGCCAAAGAATGTTCACACTACCGCACAATTACACTCATCTCACACGCTAGCAAAGTAATGCTCAAAATTCTCCAAGCCAGGCTTCAACAGAATGTGAACTGTGAACTTCCAGATGTTCAAGCTGGATTTAGAAAAGACAGAGGAGCCAGAGATCAGATTGCCAACATCCGTTGGATCATTGCAAAAGCAAGAGAGTGCCAGAAAACGTCTATTTCTGCTTTATTGACTATGCCAAAGCCTTTGACCGTGTGTATCACAATAAACTGCGAAAATTCTTAAACAAATGGGAATTCCAGACCACCTTACCTGCCTCCTGAGAAATCTGTATGCAGGTCAAGAAGTAACAGTTATAACTAAACATGGAACAAAAGACTGTTTGCAAATTGGGATGCGAATACATCAAGGCTGTACATTGTCACCCAGCTTATTTAACTTATATGCAGAGTACAGCATGCAAAATGCCAGGCTGGATGATTCACAAGCTGGAATCAAGATTTCTGGGAGAAATATCAATAACCTCAGATATGCAGATGACACCATCCTTATGGCAGAAAGTGAAGAACTAAAGTGCCTCTTGATGGAAATGAAAGAAGAGAGTGAGGAAGTTGGCTTAAAACTCAACACTCAGAAAACTAAGATCATGGCATCCGGTCCCATCACTTCATGGCAAATAGATGGAGAAACAGTGGAAACAATGAGAGAGTTTATCTTCTTGGGCTCCAAAATCACTGCAGATGGTGACTGCAGCCATGAAATTAAAAGATGCTTGCTCCTTGGGAGAAAAGCTATGACAAACCTAGACAACACATTAAAAAGCAGAGATTACTTTGCTGACGAGGTCCATCTAGTCAAAGCTATGGTTTTTCCAGTAGTTATGTATGAATGTGAAAGTTGGAGTATAAAGAAAGCTGAGTGCCAAAGAATTGATGCTTTTGAGCTATGGTGTTGGAGAAGACTCTTGAGAGTCCCTCGGACAGCAAGGAGATCCAACCAATACATCCTAAAGGAAATCAGTCCTGAATATTCATTGAAAAGATTGATGGTGAAGCTAAAACTCCAATACTTTAGCCACTTAATGTGAAGAACTGACTCAGTGGAAAAGACCCTGGTGCTAGGAAAGATTGAAGGCAGGAGGAGAAGGGAATGACAGAGGATGAGATGGTTGGATGGCATCACCAACTTGATGGACATGAGTTTGACCAAGTTCTGGGGGTTGGTGAAGGACAGGGAAGCCTGGCGTGCTGCAGTCCATGGGGTCACAAAGAGTCAGACATGACTGAGCGACTGAAGTGAACTGAACTGAATCAGAAATTACATAGTCTAAAACTATGCTTAAGATAACAACAATTAGAAGCCTATTTAAACATAATCCTTGATTGCTACAGATTATCACACAAGTGGACACATTACAAACCATGTAAACACGCCATCTCCCACCTGTTCTGGGTTTTCTCGAATGCCTGGCAGTATTTCTCTCTCATGTTACCCTCAGTGACTATATAGAAATTCTTAAATGTCTTGACAGTCCTGTCCTACAGCCTCTCAGAACCTTCTCACACAATTTGCAATGGAAGCAGTCAGATTTCTTCAACTTGTTTTCCCAAAGCATCCACAATTTTTCAGCGGCTGTACTGGATCCTTTCCTTCTTATTTCAAGTTAGTCTAGAAAAGAATCCCATTGTCTAGCCTAACATTAGTCCTTTTCTAGCTCTGAATTTTACCACTTCCTTTCTATTTAGCATCCTCACTTCTCTTCCTGTCATCCTCCTTCGTCCAATTGTTTTCTCCAATGACACAATGCTGTCAGTTTTAAAAATGATTATCTCTCCAATTTTAAAAATGGTAACAAAAAAAACTTTGAAGACTTAAAATTTCTTTATAGTCAGACTTGAAAGAATTGAACATTCCTTCAACTGCCAACCTGCTGCAATCTGGCATCCAGTCTTTCTTTTTGCATCTCAGTAGCACTAAGAGCTCCCACCTCCCTCTTGGGTTGCTCTTTCCCTGGTTTCTGTGACACTGCTCAATTCTACCTTCCCTCCTCTCATTCTAACCATTAATTGTCTCTGTTGCCTCCTCTTCCTATGATTGAGCCTTAACAAAAGCAGAGACATCACTTTGCCCACAAAGGTCTGTGTAATCAAAGGTATGGTTTTTCCAGTAGTAGTGTATGGATGTGAGAATTGGACCATAAAGAAGGCTGAATGCCAAAGAATTCATGCTTTTGAATTGTGCTGGTGAAGATTCTTGAGAGTCCCTTGGACTGCAAGGAGATCAAACCAGTCAATCCTAAAGGAAATCAACCCTGAATATTCAGTGAAAGGACTGATGCTGAAGGTGAAGCTCCAATACTTTGGCCACCTGATACAAAGAGTCAACTCAATGGAAAAGATCCTGATAGTGGGAAAGATTGAGAGCAAGAGAAGAAGGTGACAGAAGATGAGATGGTTGGATGGCATCATCGACCCAAAGGATATAAGTTTGAGCAAACTCCTGGAGACAGTGAAGGATAGGGAAGGCTGGTGTGCCGCAGTCCATTGGGTCGCAAAGAGTCGGACATAACTTGGCCACTGAACAACAATAAAGTGTTTCTCTGGAGCTTTCTGGGGCACCTTCTTCTCTTACTCTGTGTACTCTGCCTAGGTGATCTTTTCTACTGCATTCACTTCAAAAATAATTTGTAAGAAGATGAGACTCAGGTCATTACCTCCAGCCCCAATCTCTTTCTCCTGTAAAGATGATATCTAAGTAGTTAGTTGGAGAAGGAAATGGCAACCCACTCCAGTATTCTTGCCTGGAGAATCCCATGGACGGAGGAGCCCGGGGGGCTACAGTCCATGGGGTCGCAAAGAGTCGGACACGACTGAGCGACTTCACTTCACTCACTCAAGTAGTTAGTAGACATTTCCAAATAGATATTCCACAGGCACCTCAGACAATATATTACAACTTCTCTTCCTAGTTCCTCTCAGTTCAGTTCAGTCACTCAGTCGTGTCCAACTCTTTGCAACCCCATGAATCACAGCACACCAGGCCTCCCTGTCCATCACCAACTCCCGGAGTTCACCCAAACCCATGTCCATCGAGTTGGTGATGCCATCCAACCATCTCATCCTCTGTTGTCCCCTTCTCCTCCTACTCTCAATCTTTCCCAGCATCAGGGTCTTTTCAAATGAGTCAGCTCTTCGCATCAGGTGGCCAAAGTATTGGAGTTTCAGCTTCAACATCAA
>NW_011494950.1:5141271-5142100 GCF_000754665.1 Bison bison bison | reverse complement strand
AAACTTATAAGCTTTTTTCACAGTAAAGGAAATCATAAACAAAACAAAAAGACAATCTACGGAATGGGAGAAAATATTTGCAAATGATGCAACCAACAAGGGATTAATCTCCAAAATATTCAAGTAGCTCAGATAGCTCAATATCAAAATATCATCCAATCAAAAAGTGGGCAGAAGAACTAAATAGACCTTTCCTCAAAGAAGACATACAGATGGCCAAGAGGCATATGAAAAGGTGCTTAATGCTGATAATAATTAGAGAAATACTAATCAAAGAAAAACAAATATAGTACAAATCAGTGAAGTATCACCAGTCAGAATGGCCGTCAAAAAATCTATGAATAATAAATGCTGGAAAAGATGTGAAGAAAAAGAACTCCACCTACACAGTTGGTAGGAATGTAAATTCATGCAGCCACTATGGAGAAGAATATGGAGGTTTCTTAAAAATTTACTATATGACCCAGCAATCCCACTTCTGGTCATATATCCAGAAAAGATGAAAACTCTAATTTTAAAAGATATATACACACCAGTATTCATAGCAGCACTATTTATAATAGCCAAGACATGAAAACTAGATGTTCATTGACAGGTACATGGATAAAGAAGATGTGGTATATATAGATAGAGATATACAATGGAATATTACATAGTCATGAAAATGATGAAATATTGCTGTCTGCAACAACATGGATGGACTTAGAGACTGTCATATTGAGTGAAGTAAGTCAGAGAGAGAAAGAGAAATACCATGGTGTTACTCATATGTGGAGTCTAAAAAAGTGATACAAATAAACTTAATTACAAAACAGAGACTCACAGACAT
>NW_011494950.1:5133501-5141171 GCF_000754665.1 Bison bison bison | reverse complement strand
GAGAGTCTTCTACAACACCACAGTTCAAAAGCATCAATTCTTCAGTGCTCAGCTTTCTTTATAGTCCGACTCTCACATCCATACATGACCACTGGAAAAACCTTTACTTACAGCTAAATGAGCTTCTTTTTTCATGTGTTTGCTGTTATAGTAATAATAACATTGTGCATTGGGTTATCCAAGTCAAAAGTTTGAGAGTAGTTTTAACTTTTTTCATTCCCTTAATCCAATATCCTTTCAATCACCAAATTCTGTGTTTCAGTAACCTAAATATTTCACAAGTCTCTTCATCTTTAGTCTGACTAAAGTCAGATCTAACTGGCTTCTCTACATCTTTTCTCCTTTTTCTATCAGTGCTGTGCAAGTTAATGTCTTACAATCACTTCTGAAGAAAGAATAAAAGCCTTTATTTGTAGGCCAGTTTCCATGTGGTAAATAGTCACAGCACAACTAGTTCTAAACCGCTAATGTGATGTCAGTGAATACTGAGTTAAGTTAAATTAAGTTAGTTAAACTCTCTTGAGATTATGAGTTAGTTTTAGCACACAACACTTTCTTTTGTTTTGTTTTAATTAATTTATTTTAATTTGAGGCTAATTACTTTACAATATTGTGGTGGTTTTTGCCACACATCGACATGAACCAGTCATGGGTGAACATGTGTTCCCCCCATCCTGAACCCCCCTCCCTACCCCATCCCTCCGGGTTGTCCCAGAGGGATGCCCTGCTTCTTTGAGTGCCCTGCTTCATGCATCAAACTTGCACTGGTCATCTGTTTTATATATGGTAATATACAAGTTTCAATGCTAATCTTTCAAATCATCACACCCTTGCTTTCTCCCACAGAGTCCAAAAGTCTGTTATTTACATCTGTGTCTCTTTTGCTACCTTGCAAATAAGATTGTTGTTACTGTCTTAAATTCCATATATATGTGTTAATATACAGTATTGGTATTTATCTTTCTGACTTTATCAGTTTCATCCACCTCATTAGAACTGACTCAAATGTATTCCTTCTTATATCTGAGTAATATTCTATAGTGTATATGTACCATAAACTTCCTTATCCATTCATCTGCCGATGGACATCAAGGTTGCTTCCATGTCCTAGCTATTGTAAACAGTGCTGCAATGAACACTGAGGTACATGTGCCTCTTTCAGTTCTGGTTTCCTCAATGTGTATGCGCAGCAGTGGAATTGCTGGGTCATATGGCAATTCTATTCCCAGTTTTTTAAGGCATCTCCACACTGTTCTGCATAGAGCACACAACCCTTTCTCATCAAGTGTTTCTCCATCCTGGCTGCATAAAAATAATCCAATATTTACTTCCCAGGTGGCACTGGTGATAAAGAATCTGCCTGTAAATGCAAAATCCCTAGGTCAGGAAAGTCCCTTGGATGAGGAGCATGGCAACCTACTCTAGTATTCTTGCCTGGAGAATCCCATGGACAGAGCCTGGTGGGCTACAGTCCACGGGGTTGCAAAGAGTCACATATGACTGAAGCGACTCAGCATGTGCATTTACATATATAGTATATGTGTATGTAAACACACAAACAGACACACAGATCTTGTTTCCAGAATTGAATCAGTTTGACTCCCAATCAGTGTGGAGCCAAAATATCTAAATACTGATATATATAAAACTTCCACAAGTCTTTGAATGTGCAACTGTTAGTGTCAATTCTGTGCACCTAAGTGATATTCCTAAAATCAAATATGACCATGACCTTTAATCATTCCTCCACTGTGTGTGCATACATGCTCAGTCACATCAGACTCTTTGAGACCCCATGAACTACAGCCCACCAGCCTCCTCTGTACATGGGATTTGCCAGGCAAGAATACTGGAGTGGGTGCCATTTCCTCCTCGAGGATCTTCCCAACCCGGGGATCGAACCTAGGTCTCCTGCATTGGCAGGCAGATTCTTTACCACTGAGCCACCTTGGAAGCTGATGCCCAATTAAATCAATTAATTGCCTTCAAAATAATAGATTCTTAATAAAACTTTTAACACCATATGATCTGGCCATATTTTTGTTTTCTATGCCTAAAGTATCCCCTCCTTCCACCTGGTTGACTTTCCCTAAGTTGTCGAGCCTAAATTTAATAACACTTCTTTCAGGCTGCCAATCAAGGCTGGATGTGGTTCTCTTGTTGCGCCACAGCACTTCAGATCCTTTGCTAGTTCCATGAAGGCCATGATCAGGTGTGTTTTATTTTTCACTGTATCCTCAGAGTCTAGAACCTAATACTTAAGTGAAATTTCAATAATAGATTTTAAATGAAATAATTAAGTCTTATTTTCTCATTTACCTATTAGTGTAAAGTATTTATTAAAAATAATATGACATAAAAATTAGAATATGTAGAAAGTCTGAAATAAGGTTACCCGTAGACCTACCTTCTATAAATCTATCCACTCAAAGATATATTAGTATATATTTCTTCAATCTTTTTCTTGTCATTGATAATTTATCAATATTTATCTCTAATGTCCATGCATGCTAAGTCACTTCAGTCATATCTGACTCTTTGTGACACTTTGGACTGTAGCCCACCAGGCTCCTCTGTCCATGGGATTCTCCAGGTAAGAATACTGAATGGATTGCCATCCCTTCCTCATCTTCCCAACCCAGGAATCATATTATCTCTAATATATCTTAACAAAGATTAGCATCAATAATTAGATCCAGTGTGTTTAGGTTAACTTCTAACTTTATAGAAATAAAATAATCAGAATGGAATACATACAGTAAATCTCCCCTATTCTTTGCTTTTGTAGGGAAGCTATGATTCTTTGCTTTTGAAAATTAATGTGACCTAGTAGAAAAAGTTGAATTCAAATGTGGTCCCACTTCTTCTGTGCTATCATTTAATTCCTCTGAATGCCAATTTCAGAAGTGAATAAATGGGTTAATAACACAAAATTTAAAAGTTTATTATGAGAATTATAAGAAATTACAACTGTACAACATATAGTTTTATAGTTTGATAATGTTGAATGCTACAAAGTTTTGGGGAGAATCAGGATTGAGAAAAAAATGAGTGTGCCAGAAGAGGATCAGTCACTGCAGTCCTTCTAGAGTGTGGTTCCATAAGGGGATGGAGGTCAAAGCCAGGTTGTCAGTTCAGTTCAGTTGCTCAGTCATGTCCTACTCTTTGTGATCCCATGGACTGCAGTATGCCAGGCTTCCCTGTCCATCACCAACTCCTGGAGCTTGCTCAAACCTCATGTCCGTCCAGTCAGTGATGCCATCCAACCATTTCATCCTCTGTCATCCCCTTCACCTCCTGCCCTCAATCTTTCCCAGCATTAGAGTCTTTTCAAATGAGTCAGTTTTTCCCATCAGGTGGCCAAAGTATTGGAGCTTCATTATCAGTCCTTCCAACAAATATTCAGGACTGATTTCCTTTAGGATTGGATCTCCTTGCTGTCCAAGGGACTCTCAAGAATCTTCTCCAACACCACAGTTAAAAAGCATCAATTCTTCGATGCTCAGCTTTCTTTATGGTCCAATTGTCACATCCATACATGACTACTGGAAAAACCATAGCTCTGAACAGACAGACCTTTGTCAGTAAAGCAATGTCTCTGCTTTTTAACATGCTGTCTAGGTTTGTCATAGTTTTTCCTCCAAGGAACAAGTGTCTTTTAATTTCAGGGCTGTAGTCACCATCTGCAGTGATTTTGGAGCCCAACAAAATAAAGTCTGCCACTGTTTCCATTGTTTCCCCAACTATTTGCCATGAAGTGATGGGACCGGATGCCACATTGTGAGGACTAATAAAGTAACTACAGGCCATCAAAGTGAACCACTCCTCAGATAACTTTGACAAAGAAAGAAAGAGAGAAATATGTGATATCTAGAGGGGGCAGCAGAGTCAAGTGAAAGTTTTTCAAGTTAAGTGACAGCAAAGAAATCAGTGGCAGGGAAGAATGTGAGGAAGAAGGAGAAACACACCTCAAGCAGGAGGTTGGAAAGGTCCCAGTATGGGAGCCAGTGTTAGACTTGGTACCTGGTACCCAAACTTCATCATTGGAAGGATAACTTTCCTTTAGACTTGAGGAAATTCAGATTAAAATCAGTACAATTGATATTATTTTTAAGACCTGAGTTTCATCTCAGAAAAAGAAATACTTATATTAAAATGTACCACAAAGCAATGTTGATTATTAAAAAACATTTGATGGAATAGATGCTTAATGTTTCCAGTTACTGGCAATTAGCTGCTATATCATCTCAGCATTTATTGACCATTGGTCAAGTTTAAGCACACAAATACTTGGCAGCCAGATTTCATATTCTCAAAATCATTGTTATTGTTTTTGCTCAAAGTAAGTTTGAGAAATCAAGCAGTAATTTATTTTAAAACATTTGACATAAGGGAGACCTGGAAAGCATCACACTTCAAACATAATACTAAGAGTTTTGGTGACTTTTTGTTTACCTTCACTCAGCTTGTTTTTCATGGCAAGTGGACAAAGTTTCTGCTCTCGTGGAATTTACTTGTTTTTTTATTTTTTAACTTTTTGATTTTATGTTGGAGTATAGTTGACTTACAATGCTGTGTTTGTTTCAGGTGTTCAGCAAAGTGATTTGTCATGGAGTTTACTTCTGAACAAGGGAGTCTGATGAGACAGAAGTAAATAAGAAACTGCAGTGTCACAATGTGATAAGTGCCCGAAGGAAAGCAATGCTGGCAAATGCAGTAGAGTGCTGAAGGGTGCGTTGCATTACTATAGTCAGCTGGGTCACGAAGGCCCTCCCTGACAACATGACATTTGAGATGAGACCTGACTGGCATGAAGCGGAGCCATGGGAAGGTCTGAGAATAAGGTATTCTGAGTTCAGCAAAGTCCACTGTCTTAAAGTGGACAAGTCAAACGTGAAAAGCAGGTCAGTTGTAGATAGAAGGTCAGGATAGTAAGTGAACGCCAAGGAGAGAGCAAGGTGAGTCTGGGACTTAGGCAGGTGACCTACAGACCATGTCTGCAAGGAGTTTAGGCTGGAGTTTAGACTGATTGTTAGTCATTGCAGGGTTAATCAGAAATAGGATCTGACTTCTATGTTATAAAAACCCTCAGGACACTGTGTGAAGAATAAAGAATGCAACTTGATCATATTACTACTTACTACTGCTGGTTACAGGATGAGTAAATGTCAATTCATTGGCAACCTGTTTAGAAAAAATCTCACAAGATTTTGATGAAAAGTGTTTTTAAGAACTCTCTAGCAGTTTCTTTAATTTCTTCATTTTACAGATGATCTTAAGTCCTATCTGTGAAATAATGGACCCAGGGTCATCCAATCAGTAACTAGTTGAACCAGGATTAGAACAGGATTCCCTACCTAGTGCTCCTTCCACAGTGACTGACTTTCTCTCTTAGTTCTACCACACTTCATACACACAAGGTGCTCACTCCGTAGATGTGGCACTACAGAGGACACCAGCTTTGGGTCATTTCAGTGACTCTCCCAGGAAGCACGGAGAGTGCTGCCTAGTTACACACCACTGACATCAGTCACCTAGGTTACTTGTCACATTTGCAGCTACTGATACTGAATGTCTGTGAATGAGACCTAGTTATTGTTCCCAGAAGAAAGAAAAACTGGATAAGTCTGGGAGTTGTTCAGTTTTCAAGATGGAGCACTTGTCAGATTAAAGCAATGTGATTCTATTCTCTCTACCGGACATTCTTTCAATGCATGAGAAAAATCCACTTTATTTCATTTCTTTTCTCACCCTACCTCTCAATACAGTTTTAACAGATTGTCTTAAAAAAAAAAGAAAGAAAGAAAGAAATCATCTTGTGAATGAAAATAGCCCCTAAACCCTATATAGTTCTATGGGCAAATCCACAAGTCTAGGACAATGGCTAATCAAATTACTAAGAATCTGGTATCATTCATATAAAGGGATTTAGATATGGTGTATACTGGTTAGGAAGGAGGGGCTTCCCTGATGGTTCAAGTGGTAAAGAGTCCGTCTGCAATGCAGGAGATGCAGGAGACACAGGTTCGGGTTGGGAAGGAGGGAAACTGCAATATATTTTAGCAATATGTCCATCAAAATGGTTATTTAAGCAGTAGGATTTGACATATGGAAAATTCTTTTATATTAAACATTCCATCTGCCTGATGGGGTATGAAGTGTTGTTAATAATGTTTGTCTTTTATCATTGGGAAACATTTCTAGTTGGACTGTACTTGATTATGTGTGTGTGTGTATGTGTGCATGTGGGTTCAGTCGTGTCCAACTCTTTGTGACCCCATAAACTGTAACCTGCCAGGCTCCTCTGTCTGTAGAATTTTCCACGCATGAATACTTAAGTTTATTACCATTTCCTCCTCCAGGGGATCTTCCTCACTCAGGGATTGAATCCGCGTCTCTTGTGTTTTCTGCATTGGCAGGCAGATTCTTTACCACTGTGCCACCTAGGAAGCCCAATTGCTTCTTATAATTTTCTTGCTTGTGAGTCAGAAATCTTGCTTTGTACATTTTAAAGTTTAAGTTTCACTTGCTTTCCAAACCCATGGGCTTCCCAGGTGATTCATTAGTAAAGAATTTGCCTGCCAAGCAGGAGATGAGGGTTCAGTCCCTGGATTAGGAAGGTCCCTGGAGAAGGAAATGGCAATTCACCCTAGTTTTCTTGCCTGGGAAATTTCAAGGACAGAGGAGCCTGGAGGGTGACAGTCCACGGGGTCACAAAAGAGTTGGACACCAGTTAGTGACTAAACCACCAGCTAATAGGAGGTAACCTTAAGGATGGGGCAACAGCTCTTGAAGGACATTAAGACATTAATAGTAAAAATGGCTGCCACTGGTTGAATTTTTACTTCATCCTAAGGGCTTGGGACCAACTTTATGTGTATTATCTTATACAATCCTCTCAAAACCCTAGTGAGTGTGTATTAGATCCATTTTATAAGAAAAAATAGAAACTCACTACTATTTTACTCAGTGTTCATTCACACTGAGGAGTTAATATCAGTCTCCTGAGTAGCAGAGGAATTGTCCCTGGTTTTTAGGTGAGGAATCGATCTATGAGTATTGCCAAAGTTGAGGAGAGTTGCTCCAACCTAGTAAAGCAAAACAGGCTGTAGCATATGCTACAGATTCTTTCATTTTCTATATTTTTGAAAGTTTTCATAAGAAGAAATTGGAGAAAAATCATATAACCTTCCTGATAGACACAAACAAAGCAATTAATGAAACTCAAGATTGATTTTTTAAAATATTACTAAACTACTATCAAATTAGTAACAGAAGTTACTAATAGGTAACTAGGTAAACTCTAACTAGGTAAACTGTATTTAACAAAACAACTTCACCTGACTTCCCAGTTTTGACAAAATATTGGAAACACTTCCAAATTAAAATCAGGAACAAAAAGAGAATGGCTACAAAATGACAATTCTCAAGATGAAGAGAAAATTAAGAAATAACATATGTAAGATTTGAAAAGGAAGAAACAAGGCTATTATCACTTGCTGGCACTGAATTAGGTATACAAATTAGAAAAATTTATATACCTAAAATAGTATATAAGCTAATAAGACAAGGTTATCATAGGTAGCAGAACCCCAAATATTCTTATATTATATAAGAAATGTTATGTTCTAATATAACATAAATAACCAATAGAAAAATGCAGTGAAAAA
>NW_011494950.1:5131521-5133401 GCF_000754665.1 Bison bison bison | reverse complement strand
ACATATATAAGAATTTATGTACCATAGAAATAGGGGGAAAGATGGACTAAATAAATAATGCTGAAACAGCTGACTTTCTACATGGAAAGAGGCAAATTTGATCCTTATATAAAATTGTAAAATAAAATAAATTACAGATGGACTCAATTTCAAAATGTCAAAAAAAATCTAAAAAAATTGATAAACATTTAGAAGAACATGTTTTGAAACTTGGGATAAGAAAGGATGTCTTAAGAATTATACAAGAGGTCTGACTTCTAAGTAAGTAGGTTATTATATTTGCTTATATTGAAATTTGAACTGCAACAAATGAAACTATGACAAAATTTAAAACAAGGCACATACAGAGAGAAGAATTTATAAAGGCTATTACAACAAACCTCTGACAATTAAAAAGAAACAAAGAGGAGGATGTGGGCGGAAGGAATGGAAGGAGGAAAGGAAGAAAAGGAGAAAGAGAAAGGAAGAAGGGAGGGAGGATGGGGAGAGAGGAAGAAGGAAAGAAAGTAGCCAAGAGAAAAATGAGTAAGGGTCAAGAACAGTACCCTCTGATTGAAGAGAGAAAAACGCAAATGAGCCACAAGGAAATGAAAGACACAGGATTTAACAAATGACAATCAGAGAACTGTAAATTGAAACCAAACTGACTATGAAAAATAATGTATATGTTCAGTTGAGTTATTATGCTATGCAAAATAAATTACCACTGTATTGAAAATCAACTGTATTTTGATACAATTAAGAAATAAAACTATACTGCAAAATCATTCTGAAAAGAAAGTGAAAGTGAAGTTGCTCAGTCGTTTCCTACTCTTTGCAACCTTATGGACTGTAGCCCACCATTCTCTGTCTATGGGATTTTTCAGGCAAGAATACTGGAGTGGGTTATCATGTCCTTCTCCAGGGGATCTTTCGGACCCAGGGATCAAACCCAGGTCTCCTGCATTGCAGGCAGACTCTTTACCATCTGAGCCACCGGGGAATCCCTATAAGATCATTCTATAGCCATCATACTGGCAAAAGAAAAGTGAAGGCTGACAAAGTCAAGCACTGATAAGGGTATGGTACTATGGAAACAGGCATATTCTGCCTACAGGATATACATTGGTACAACTACTTTAGAAAATATCTTGACACTATTTATTGAAGCTGAGTATGTACACATCCTATGGCTTATGTACCAGAACATTCTTTGCAGCACTGTTATAACAGAGAAACAATGACAACATAAATGAGTGTCAGTAATAGAGTGGGTAAGTAAGTTGTGATATATTTGTATCATGACCAGCAATGGTAAATTAATCTATCAGAGGAGTTACAAAAATATATACTGCCAGGTAATTTGCTGAATTATACAAAGACTTTAATGGAAAAAACGTTTAAAACACAGAAGACAATACAATATATTGTTGGTGGAGATATACAAGGTAAAAAACACAGATTCTAATTAGAACATAGATGCTGGAGAAGGGATAAGCTACCCACTCCAGTATCCTTGGGCTTCCCAAGTAGCTCAGCTGGTAAAGAATCTGCCTGCAGTACAGGAGACCTGGGTTCGATCCTTGGGTTGGAAAGATCCCCAGGAGAAGGGAATACCCATTCCAGTATTCTGGCCTAGAGAATTCCAGTGACTGCAGGGTTGCAAAGAATGGGACACAACTGAGCAACTTTCACTTTCACTAGAACATAGATATAAAAACATTAGAACATAGATTGATTCAAGCAATCTAATCAATATCTTGGCACTGGTTTGGGGAGAGAAGAGTGGGTATTGGATTTAAGGAAAGCAGCAAAGGGGAACTTTTATGTATGCTATATTGTTTTATACAAAGTATAGACCATTCAATGTATATAAGTGTCCATGTGCATGTTTCCATGTG
>NW_011494950.1:5118802-5131421 GCF_000754665.1 Bison bison bison | reverse complement strand
TGATTGATTTGTGGATATTGAAGAATCCTTGCATCCCTGGGATAAAGCCCACTTGGTCATGGTGTATGACCTCTTTAATGTGTTGTTGGATTCTGATTGCTAGAATTTTGTTAAGGATTTTTGCATCCATGTTCGTCAGTGATACTGGCCTGTAGTTTTCTTTTTTTGTGGGATCTTTGTCAGGTTTTGGTATTAGGGTGATGGTGGCCTCATAGAATGAGTTTGGAAGTTTTCCTTCCTCTGCAATTTTCTGGAAGAGTTTGAGCAGGATAGTACTAAACTAGTATCAAATTAGTAACACAAGTTACTAATAGGTAACTAGGTAAACTCTAACTAGGTAAACTGTATTTAACAAAACAACTTCACTTGACTTCCCATTTTTGACAAAATATTGGAAACACTTCCAAATTAAAATCAGGAACAAAAAGAGAATGACTACAAAATGACAACTCTCAATATGAAGAGAAAATTAAGAAATAACATATGTAAGATTTGAAAAGGAAGAAACAATGCTATTATCACTTGCTGGCACTGAATTAGATATATAAATTAGAAAAATTTATATACCTAAAATAGTATATAAGCTAATAAGACAAGGTTATTGTCTTTATACATTCCAGTATTCTGGCCTAGAGAATTCCAGTGACTGTATAGTCCATAGGGTTGCAAAGAGTTGGACACAATTGAGCAACTTTCACTTTCACTAGAACATAGATATAAAAACATTAGAACATAGATTGACTCAAGAAATCTAATCAATATCTTGGCACTGGTTTGGGGAGAGAAGAGTGGTTATTGGATTTAAGGAAAGCAGCAAAGGGGAACCTTTATGTATGCTATATTGTTTTATATAAAATATAGACCATTCAATGTATATAAGTGTCCATGTGCATGTATCCATGTGTATGTACCTGTCTCTATAATCTGAGTTTAAAATGACAAAAATTAACATTTGCAATATTGAATGACAGTGCCTTTACATCAAAATTTGCATTTTCCTACTTTTTAATGTTAAAAAAGAAAAACCTAACTGCAAATCTAGTACTAAATTACAATAGTCTGGGGTCAAAGGACTACCAGAGGTATTAGAATCTTAAGACAATAACTGCAAAACACTAAGCATCAAAAATGGTAATTTAGCTGCCCCCTCCAGGGAAAGTCAAATTGCAGTGGTAAGTTCCAGCTGTGCTAACATGGTAATTCTGGCTCTAAGAGTCAGGCTCTGAGTGTTTTTTTGGAGGAAACCCTTGAGGACACAGAGGCAGTTGTCACTGTTGTTCAGTTGCTAAGTTGTGTCCGACTCTTTGCAACCCCATGGACTGCAGCATGCCAGGCTCTGCTGTCCTTCACTATCTCAATTCATGCCTATTGAGTCTGTTATACTATCTAAAGGCTTTCCTGGTGGCTCAACTGGTAAAGAATCCTCCTGCAAAGTGGGAGACCTGGGTTCAATCCCTGGGTTGGGAAGATCCCCTGGAGATGGGAACAGCTACCCGCTCTAGTATTCTGGCCTGGGGAAAACCATCTCATCCTCTGTTGTCTCCTTCTCCTCCTGACCTCAATCTTTCCCAGCATCAGTGTCTTTTCCAATGAGTCAGCACTTCCCATCAGGGTGCTAAAGTATTGGAAGTTCTGGGGAAATGAGACCAGAGAAGGTGGAATTCGAAAATGTATTTTCACACGGCCAGGGGAGGTCAGCAAAGCAAAGCAAAACAAAACAACTGTATGAAATCCCGACAGGTTGACTACAGAAGAAATATTTTCTTTTTGGAGGTTTCCCTACAGTTCTCTCTTTAGCCCCATCTCTTTGCTGTCTCCTTCTCCCTTCTTTTATACTATTTCTCCCTCTCCTTCCTTAGCCTCCTCTTCTTCTTCCCACCCCCATCTTTCTCTCTCTCTCTCCTCATTTACTCCTTCTTCCTTTTTCTTAGATTTTATGCTCTGGGTCTACATAGCAGTCAAATGTTATTGATCATAAGACATTCAATTGAAGGCTTTCTTGTCTCTCTTCATGACCAGATCAAAGGATTTTGGAAGATTGTCTTTGGCTGTCAAGTTTTCATTTCTAGTGCTTCTGTATACCTTAGGTATAAAATTTATACCTACAGTTGCTTGTAGAAAAATCATTCACCACAGATGAGAAATGATATTTGTGTGTATGTTGGGGTTGGGTGTTATGTCACCTGTGTTCAAGAATAGATGATCTTCTGATTATTTCCAAGTCTCTTGAATAGAAATTATGGTTGTATATACACAAGAAGAAACCAAAAGAATGTGGAAGCTAAAGTGTGAGAGAAGGTCACTCAAGCAATTTATATTTCATGTTTTGATTTTTGTACTTCCCCAAATACTCCACTTGCTATTACTATTCTTTCTTTCCCCAAAGCAAAAATTACTGAGTACTTCTAAATCTTTTTAACTTGAAGTCAAAGTAAACTGGGTTTTGTGGCTTAGAAGATAGCACTTATTTGTTTACTTATTTTTGACCATGCAGCATGAAGGATCTTAGTTTCTTCCTGACTGGGAATAGAACCTGGGCCCCTGCAGTGGAAGTATGGAGTCTTAGCCACTGGACTGCCAGGGACTTCCCAGTTACCATTTTATATCTGTGTAAAATATTTATGTGAACCTGAAAAAAATCTGTTTTCAGGTAAAAGTAGTTGTCCCAACTTTAGATATCCAGTACTAAGAACAGCATGTTCCTTTTCAAAGTGTAAAATGGAATATACATCTTTTTTTTTCTGAATACATCCCTAAGTTGTTGGAAAGTTCCTTTAAAAATTACTAGCCTCAACACCAGTAATCACTGGGAAAATGTAAATCAAACCCACAATGAGATATCACCTCACACTTGTCAGAATGTCTGTTATCAAAAAGACAACAAATAAGAAGTGAAGTGAGGATATGGAAAAAAGAACACCCGGCTGCACTGTTGGAGAGAATGTTAATTGGTGTAGTCACTATAGAAAACAGTATGGAGATTCTCAAAAAATTCAAAATAGAACTACTATATGATCCAGCTACTCCACTCCTGGGTATATATCTGAAAAAAATGAAAACAATTATTGGAAAGATATATAAAGCCCTACGTTCATTGGAGCACTATTTACAACAACCAAAATATGGAAGCAGCTTAAGTGTTCACTGACAGATGAATATATAAAGAAAATGTGGTATACACATACAATGAAATATTGCTCAGCCACAGAAAATAACGAAATCTTGCATTTGTGACAGCATGGATGGACCTAGATGGTATTTTGCTAAGCGGAATACGTCAGACAGAAAAAGACAAATACTGTACAATTTCACTTACATGTGGAATGTAACGAACAAAAAAAGAAAAACATAACAAAACAGAAACAGACTCACAGCGATAGAGGGGAGGTAACTGGTAGGATGACAGAAAGAGGTGAGGGAGATAAAGAGGTACAGCCTTCCAGGTACACATAAAGGAGTCATGGAAATGTAGCATACAGTGTGGGAAATACCGTCAGTAATATAAGAACTTTATATAGTGACAGATGGGAACTAAACTTATTGTGATGATTATTTTGTAAGGTATAGAAATACTGAATCACTTTGTTGTGCATCTGGAATTAACATAGGGTTGTAAGTCAGTTATGGGCTTCCCTGGTGGCTCAGCAGTAAAGAATCTGCCTGCAGTGAAGGAGACATAGTAGACAGGGGGTTGATCCCTGAGTCGGTAAGATCCCCTGGAGAAGGAAATGTCAATCCACTCCAGTACTCTTGCCTGGAGAATCCCATGGAGAGAGGAGCCTGGCTACAGTCTAAATGGTTGCAATGAGTCAGACATGACTGAAGTGACTTAGCCTCAGGAAGTCACTTATACTTCAATGACAAGCAACAAATAAAATCTACCCTTCTAAATAAATAAGCATTTAAAATAAATAAGTAAAAATAAGTAAGTAAAAATCACTAGCAATATATGGTCAAAAGTGACAGAAAGTATTTTTGCTTTTCGTAGAAACTTTTGCTATATAGTTGACCACTGAATAAGAGGGTTAGGACTACCCACCCTCTTGCACAGTCAGAAATCTGAGTACAGTTTTACAGTTGACCCTCCTTAAATGCGGTTCCACATCCCTGGGAACCAACCACGGATTGTGTAGTACTGCAGTAGGTGTTTAATGAAAAAAGAATTAGCATGTAAGTAAACTCATGCAGTTCAAACCCTTTGAGTTAACACCAAACTTTAGTCGACTATGACCTTTGTGTTATTCAAGGTTGCTTTTGACCCATGAAGACTCTTTCTGGGTTTGCCTCATAATCTTCTTGGTTCTGGACAGAGCTTAGAATTTCAAGAGAAGATTTCAAGAGAACTGTTCTTCATGAAGTTCAAGTTTTCCAACTGAAATGGACAGAGAATTCTCAGAGTCTGGGCTCTTGCAGCAGGTGGGTAATGAGCATCTCTTGGACTGTGCTGTGCTGCTTCTTCTGGCCCTCATCTGGGCAGCATTTCCCTGCTCACAATTCCTTTACTGCCACAGTGATATCTATGCCATTTTTCTACCTACTAAATCTCACTAGAAGTGATCCATCTAGTGCCAGAATTCCTTTAAAACATATGGTTGCAATTTTCAGATTGAAATGACTGGATCACAGTTTGCAAATTCTAGAATAAACACATATGTGGACTACACCTGCCAATAAGAATAAAACTATTTTTTCTATTCCCTAATGAAAACATTTACAAGCAAGATATAAATTTGGAAATCTGCCATTTGACTGAAGTAAATACACACACACTCACACACATGGAGCTAACACTAACTTGTGTGACACAGGATAAAAATATTTGCTTACAAAAACTGACAACTGCATACCCTGGTGCTACTCTTGCCTTCTGAAATGGCCACATTCTGTCTGTAGAGTGTGTTTCTCTCTAAATGAATCCACTTCTTATCTAAAAAAAAAACCTGCTTAATACCTGAGATAGAATGTTTAATTATTATGATCACATTTATTAAAAATATGAAAGAAAAAAACTAATTCTTTAGAATTTATGTGGAATCTTTTGTAATAACTGATGCTAACAATCTAAGCAAGTTCTTCAATTCATTCAGAATATAAACCTGTTACTGTCTATAGATTAGCTAAGGATAGTTCAAAGCCATAAGCAGGTACTTAGTGGAGTTAAAGTGAAAGAGAAAGTAGCTCAGTCGTGTCCGACTCTTTGCGACCCCATGGACTATAGTCCATGGAATTCTCCAGGACAGAATACTGGAGTGAGTAGCCTTTTCCTTCTCCAGGGGATCTTCCTAACCCATGGATCAAACCCAGGTCTCCCGCATTGCAGGTGGGTTCTTTACCAGCTGAGTCAGAAGGGAAGCCCACATGTAGAGTTTACAATTTCTGCTAAAGCAAAAAAAATTTTTTTATGAATTAATTAAACAAGTTGGTTTGGTAATGATTCTCATGCAAAGAAGCATCAGTAGTGTTTTGACTTGTTCTGTCATTTAAATTACAGGAACATCAGTAGTGGAGTTGAAACCTAAACCTGCATTTGTTTGATCTTAAAATCTATACTCTATTACCTGGCAGGGTGAAGAAGGGAAGAAAGAATCCCTCAGGTAAAGAGAATGGTGCTAGCAAACTCCTGAAGACTTGAACCACTGTAGTGTGAGCAGAGAAATCCAAGTGGCTAACACATAGCTACAGGTTTACTCCTCGGACACAAACTTCACTTGCCATGCTAATGAGGAAACCATGAATTATGAATGGTAGACAGTCAAGAATGAGTTTTAAGCAGATAGGATACATGGTAATATTTGCCTTTCAAATAACAGCAGTCAAAATAAAAAGGATGAATTTTAGGAGATTATTGAAATAATCCTGGTTCTCATCTAAAATTCTGCAGGATATGAGGTTGGTAGAATGACTCTGAAGAGAGAATTTCAGAAGTACTTAGAAGGTGAGATGAGAAGGAGTTGGCGATAGGCTAGTTGTGGGGAAAAACAGTAAAAGAGGAGGATGAGATACTTGTCAGTTCCAAGGGTCAGGCTTGGGGGACAGGAAGCTGGAGATGCCAATCATGAAGAGCAGGGGCTTAAGAGGAGGAGTAACCAAGGGTGGACAGCAACAAGTTCAGCTGGGGAAATCATGCTCCCTGTCCAAGGGCGAGTTGGATATGATGTTTAGGGAAAGTGGGCTGGCATTTTCTAGATAAAGCCATTAATAGGGATACAATTGAACAGAGGCAAGCTGTGGAGTAGGAACTTCCCAGGTGGCTCAGTGGTAAAGAATCCACCTGCCAGGACAGGAGGGGTGAGTTTGATCCTTGGGTCTGGAAGATCCCCTGGAGAAGGAAATGGCAACCTAATCCAGTATTCTTACCTGGGAAATCCCATGGACAGAGGAGCCTGGGAGGCTATCTCGCAAAAGTGATAGACACAACTTAGTGACTAAACAACAATCTATTTATCGAGAGAAACAGAGATATGTTTATGCAACTATGCTGGGCTGTTGTTCTTCAGTTGCTCAGTTGTGTCCAACTCTTTGTGACCCCATGGAATGCAGCACACCAGCCTTCCCTGTCCTTCACCATATCCTGGAGCTTGCTCAGACTCATGTCCATTGAGTTGGAGATGCCATCAAACCATCTCATCTTCTGTCCTTATCCTGTCTTCAATCTTTCCTAACATCAGGGTCTGTTCCAATGAGTTGGCTCTTTACATTTAGGTGGCCAAAGGATTGGAGCTTCAGCATTAGCATCAGTCCTTCCAATGAATATTCAGGATTGATTTCCTTGAGGATTAACTGGTTTGATCTCCTTGCAGTCCAAGGGACTCTCAAGAGTGTTCTCTAGCACCATAGTTCAAAAACATTAATTCTTTGGCACTCAGCTTTCTTTATGGTCCAAGTCTCACATCCATACATGACTATTGGAAAAACCATGTGTCTACTATAACTGTAGTCTGCTACACCACACACACATACACACCACAAAGAGCAAGAATTGAGTTGAATACTTGGATGAATGCTAATAGTCACAAGAAATAGAATAAATGAGAATTTGTTTAAGACTGGGAATTCTTTCAGCAGATTATCTGAGTCTTCAGCTTTTACCATTAGCAAAAAATTGGCATGTGTGTTAAAAAGATGAATAAATTACATTCTGATTTCAAGAGTTACTATTTTTTAAATTTCTTTATAGACATCAATTTAATCTAATAGACTTACTTACAGGCATATTATTCCATAGGCATTCTAATTTTGCTGAGATAAACAATACTATAGTAAGATACAGATCACGCATTAAAAGACTATATTGTTCACTGTGAATAACACACATGAAATGCAAATAAACAGTGATAAAAACAATTCTAGAAATATATGCAATATTTAGTAGGAACTTGGAGGGAAGGTGAATTTATTAGTTACTTTTACTAGTTCATTTATTCCTCATTTATTTAAAAATGGATTTAAAGTGGTCTGAAACAAGATGAAATAAAAGGCAACACAAATAATGAAGTGGATTTGGAGGGGAAAAAAAGTTTTAATGGTTAATTTGAAGTCAACAGCAAATGGCTATACAGAATAGTATAGCTAAGATCTAGAAAACTCTAGAACAAGCCACCAGTTGGCTTTTCTGGTTTCTGAAGAGGATAGAAAAATGAGAAAATTAATAACATTATTCATATTACCTCCAAAGAAAATTAAAACAAAGGTATGCTTGGTGCCAAAACTAAAGTGTTTTTCCTCATAGATACTGAAATAACAACAGTACACCACTCTTAACACACCTGTATACTAAATGGATTTCATGGCTGACTTTCTTACAGCGGCTTTAAGCATGGGTCAATGATGACATAATGGCCAATTACATTTAATAAAAGCAGTTTTACAAGAGAATGAACCATATGGTCCAGATGTATGAAGATCTGCTTGTGTGGCTCATTTCAAGTATGAATTGCTTTGGATCTATAGAAACACATGGATTGTATTTCACTCAGGCAATCTTTCACAAATTTATATTGTCTGACCATATATTTGAATATTAAACTGCAGTAAGTTCAAGATTAGCCTTCTTGACATTCACTTAGGTGCAGCTATTTTAATATACTGATTAAATAACGGAAATGCATAACTCATCCTGGGAATGGGAAGGGTACAGAGAAAAGGAGACTGGAATTTCAGTTTTTTTTTTTTAATTTTGGCGAAATACACATAAGATGAAGTTTACCTCCTTAACTAACTTTAAGCATGCAGTTTAGTGGCAGTAGGTATATGCACACTGCGGGGCTACCATCACCATCAACCCTCCACAGAATGTTTCACTTTGCAAAACTGGTATTTCACCTACTGAACAATAACTACCCTCTCCTCCTCCACCCTAACCACTTTTCTCTTCTCTGTCTTCATGATTTTGACAACTGCATGTACCTCCTATGAGTGGAATCACACAGTATGAAAACACAGAATTCTTCACAGATTTGCATGCCATCTTTGTCTGGGGGCCTTGCTCATCTCCTCTGTGTGGTTCTAATATTACTCTTTGTGCTGCTGAAGTGAGCATGTTAGCTGGTGTTTGAAGGGAGAACAGGAACTCATCAGACTTAACATGGGGGTAACAACTTATATATGAAAGCAGAGTATCTAAAATTATTTTCTGTGTTGTTGAAGACTGAGGTAAGGAAGCTGAAAAAGATGAGGCTAAAGAGATAGGAAGGAACAAGAAGCCAAAGGGCATTCTAAGCCCCTTTTAAGAGATTGATTTTTATAAGCCCCTTTTGACAGCTTCCTTGGTGGCTCAGATGATAACGAGTCTGCCTGCAATGCAGGAGACCTGAGTTAGACCCCTGGATTGGGAAGATCCCTTGGAGGAGAGCATGGCAATCCACTCCAATATTCTTGCCTAGACAATTCCATGGACAGAGAAGTCTGACAGGCTACAGTCCGTGGAGACACAAAGAGTCAGATGTGGCTGAGCAACTATCGCTTTCTCAAGAGCTTGGACTTACATATAATGAGATGGGAATAGAGAAATAAAATTCATATTTTAAAAAAATTAATTCTGGAAAAAAAAGGAGGCCTGAAAGAAGATAAAATTTGACATAGACTTGTTAGAAGGTAGTGACAACTATGTAGGTAAAGGTTTCCTTTTTATTATTTTTTGCAGAAATTTTGGAGTCTTACAGAGAGTATTCAGAATTGTAGATCATGAGGAAACAGATGTCTACACTCTGGATCTAGTGTCCACACAATCTTCCTCTCCCAGCTTAGAATAAAACTATTCACATTTTAGAAAATTTTCTACTTTAGCAAAGCATCCAGACAACTCAAAGTCTAAATTCACATTTTAATCCATGAAGCACCTTTTTCCTCACTGATATCTCCTCTCTCTCCTTTTCCTCTTCACGTGTTTTAGAGGAAGAGTACATTCAGAGGGAAAGATTAGTAGAGGGTGTATTGAGACTGGCAGACAAAAGTGCTAAGATAACCGGAAAGGTTTGGAATAAAAAATTGCATTCTAGGTGTCTAATTTTGGCTTGGTTAGCAGGGGTGTTTCTTCCTACTATAATATAGAATTGTTCTTAAGATAGCAAGAAACTGAACTATAAGAAGGCATAATTAAATTCAAAACAAGGATAATTTATTAGAGATTATCTACATAGAAATTTGTTGCTTTGTAAACATAAAGAAAGGAACCATGATTATCTAAAAGCAACACAATAATCTCAGTTCCTTTCCAAGGCAAACCATTCAACATTACAGTAACCCAAGTCTATGCCGCAATCACTGATGCCAAAAAATTGACTCTTTCAAGAAGACCTACAACATCTTTGAGAATTAACACCAAAAAAAGATGTCCTTTTCATCATAGGGGCTTGGAATGCAAAAGTAGGAAGTTAAGAGAAACCCAGAGTAACAGGCAAGTTAATAATAGGGCAAAACTTAACAGAGCTTTGTCAAGAGAACACATTGGTCATAGCAAACATCCTTTCCAACAACCCAAGAGACAGCTCTATACATGGACATCACCAGATGGTCAAAATCAAAATCTGATTGAATATGTTCTTTGCAGTCAAAGATAGAGAAGTTTTACACAGTCAGCAAAAACAAGACTAAGAGTTGACTGTGGCTCAGATCATGAACTCCTTATGGCAAAATTCAGACTTTATTTTAAGAAAGTAGGGAAACTACTAGACCATTCAAGTATGACCTAAATCAAACTCCTTATAATTATACAGTGGAGGTAACAAATAGATTCAAGGGATTAGACCTGGTAGACAGAGTGCCTAAAGAACTATGGATGGAGGGTCTTAACACTGAACAGGAGGCAGTGACCAAAATCATCCCCGAGAAAAAGAATGCAAGAAGACAAAGTGGTTGTCTGAGGAGGTTTTACTCCTCCTTCCTGAGGAGCTGAAGAAAGAAGAGAAGCAAAAGGCAAGGGAGAAAGGGAAAGATAAACCCAACTGAATGCACAGTTTCAGAGAATGGCAAGGAGAGACAAGAAGGCCTTCTTTAATGAACAAAGCAAAGAAGTAGAGGAAAATAACAGAATGGGAAAGACTGGAGATCTCCTCAAGAAAACTGGGGGTATCAAGGGACACTTCATGCAAGGATGGGCACGATAAAGGACAGAAGCAGTAAGACCTTACAGAAGCAGATCAAGAAGAGGTGGTAAGAATACAGAAAAGAACTATACAAAAAAGATCTTAATGATCCAGATAACCATGATGGTTTGGTCAGTCACCTAGAGCTGGATATCCTGGAGTGTGAAGTTCAGGAAGTAAAACATTACTATGAACAAAGCTAGCAGAGATGATGGAATTCCAGTTGAGCTATTTATAATTCTAAATGATGATGCTGTTAAAGTGCTGCACTCAATATGCCAGCAAATTTGGAAAACTCAGTTGTGGTCACAGGGCTGAAAAGTCAGTTTTCATTCCAATCCCAAAGAAGGGCAATGCCAAAGAATGTTCAAACTACTGTACAATTGCATTCAACTCACATGCTAGCAAATTTACGCTCTAAATCCTTCTAGAAAGGATTCAGCAGTACATTAACCAAGAACTTCCAGATGTACAAATTGAGTTTCAAAGAGGCAGAGGAACCAGAGATCAAATTGTCAAAATTTGATGGATCATGGGGAAAAAAGGGAGTTCCAGAAAAATATCTACTTCTGCCTCATTGACTATGCTAAAGTCTTTGATTGTGTGGATCACAGCAAAGTGTGGAAAACTAAAACTCTTTTAAAGAAATGGGAGTACCAGACCACCTTATCTGTTTCCTGAGAAACCTGTATGCATGTCAAGAAACAACAGTTAGAACTGTATATGGAAAAATTGGTTCCAAATTGAGAAAGGAGGCTGTATATTGTCACTCTGTTTATTTAACTTCTATGCAGAGTACATCATGCAAAATGCTGGGCTGGATGAATCACAAGCTAAAATCAAGACTGCCAGGAGAAATATCAACTTCACATATGCCAATTATACACTCTAATGGAAGAAAGTGAAGACTAAGTAAAAAGTCTCTTGATGAGGTTGAAAGAGGAGAGTGAGAAAGCTGGCTTAAAACTCAATGTAAAAATAACAAAAACAAAAACAAACTAAGATCATGGCATCCAGTTCCATCATTTCATGGCACATAGGAGGGGAAAAAGTAGAAGAGGTGACAGATTTCATTTTCTTGGGCTCCAAAATCATTGCAGATGGTGACTAAAGCCATGAAATTAAAAGACGCTTGCTCCTTGGAAGGAAAGCTATAACAAACTTAGCATATTAAAAAGCACAGACATCACTTTTCCAACAAAGGTCCATAATGTCAAAGCTATGGTTTTTCTAGTAGTCATGTATGGATGTAAGAGTTGGACCATAAAGCAAGTTGAGCACCGAAGAATGGATGATTTCATAAGTGGTGCTGGAGAAGACTCTTGAGAGTCGCTTGGACTATAAGATCAAACCAGTCAATCCTAAAGGAAATCAGTCCTGGGTGTTCATTGGAAGGACTGAGGCTAATGCTGAAGCTCCAATATTTTGGCCACCTGATACAAAGAACTGACTCATTGGAAAAGACCCTGATGCTGGGAAAGATTGAAGGCAAGAGGAGAAGAGGACAACAGAGAATGAGATGGTTGGATGGCATCTTCAACTGGATGGGCATGAGTTTGAGCAAGCTCCGGGGGTTGGTGATGGACAGGGAAGCCTGGCGTACTGCAGCCCATGGGGTCACCAAGAGTCGGACATGACTGAGTGACTGAACTGAACTGATGTATAATTGAAGCCTCATAAAGAGAATAAAGGAAGAGAGAGACAGAGAATGAGAAAAGACCCTGATATTGTAGCTCATGAGGTTGTAAAGATACCGACATGACTTAGCGATTGAACAACAACAACGAGAACCTACTGTATAGCATAGCGGAACTCTACTCAGTGCTCTGTGGTGAACTAAATGGGAAGGAAATCCAAAAAAGAGTGGATGGATACATGTATAGTTGATTCACTTTGCTATACAGCAGAAACTAACACAACATTATAAACAAATATACTCCAATAAAAATTAATAAAATAAAATAAAAATATATCAAAAGTGAAAAAAAAATGAAGATTCCACTTAATTCATAATTTTTTTTTTTTTTTTTTTTTAG
>NW_011494950.1:5112634-5118702 GCF_000754665.1 Bison bison bison | reverse complement strand
TAGAATCTTTAATGCATAAAAATATTCATACATATATATAGACACACCCTTATAATAAACACAGAAGCACACTGTTCCCAGAATCTTTGGCTTGGCTAAAATATGATGATATTCTTAGTTCTTAGTATGGGGGAGAAAGCCTCCGAACACTCCAGGCTTTTTATAGCTCTGGCTATAAAGATTCCACTTAATTCATAATTAAAACTCCCAATTCACGCTCCTTTTTCTCCCTAGTCTTAAATGTCTTTCTGTCCTCTCTTCATCTCATCTAACCTGTCATTCAAGACCTAATCATGAACGCTTGGACCACGGTGGTCTCCATGCTCTTCCTTGTATCTCTGAAATCATATCATCAAACACACATATTTTTAAAAACACAAATCTGATCTTTTAATCAAGCTTTTTTACAATCATTTTCTTGGGAAGGAAGCTACAGTTTATGGAACTTAAATGAATGCTCGGGATCCTAAAGCTCTGAGGACCAGGCTGACTAGAGTTCAGGTCTCTCGGACTCTCCTCCAGAGACCTTTCACCACGTGTCACAGTCGTCCTCCATACTGCAAGTATATCTCAGATACTAACAAAATTATGCTGCCCCTAATACAGTAAAGTTTGAACAGAACACTGGGATTCTATTTTTACCTTTAAGACTTTTACCTTAAAATCTTATTTACAAAGTACATAAAGCTTGGTCTTATCAGCTGACAAACTTCAGTTTGGCAGAGCAATTGCTCCTTACATGTAAGTTGCCAGGTTTGTGTAAGTTGCCAATTTAAAAAATCATTTCCCTCTATTTGATAGCCTGTGTATTTAAATACGCAGAAAGAAACATTGTATTTTGTTTTCCTTTTGTTAACACTTTCATAGTAAACATATGTAACTCCTATATATTAAAGGTAAATACTTTCATTATGATTATATTAATGGTTTACACTTTCTTAATACTGTGTAAAATTTACAGTTATAAAGAAAACAGGAATATCACGTGTATTCATTTTCTACACTTCGCTCTAATTTCCATTTGATTTTCAAGTTAAAATTTTCCAAATTCTTCATTAAAAATTCATGATTTAAGGCAATGAATTTGAGCTACTTTGTTACAATGTTTATACATGCAAAATTATAATAAGACATGGGATGGATAAATATTTTGCTTTTAATATTAGTCAGCTCTACAAGATATTCTCATATAAAAAAGATTATTAGATTTATTGAAAATATAATTAGAATAAAATAAACATAACTGAATTTTACAGTTATGACTTTAACTTTCATTTTCAAGTTATTTCTGCTTTAAAAATATATTTAAAAATTAAAAGTGAAATTTCCTGATAGAAAGCTCAAGTAAGCATAATTTTTAAAAATTCCGTCTTTTTGTATATTGAGACAGCTAAGCTTTTTTAATATTTAGTTTTCTTCTTGTTTTTTCTATGATAATATAAGTGTTAAAGTACAACACAAGAATGTTCAAACTTGTTTTTTAAGTGATGTGATACTTTATAGTGAATAATATATGATTAAGTTTTGAGTTATACAAATATTTGCTCACTAATATCAAAATGTGTTTACACATGGATATACTATGATTCACTTTATTTCCTATTAATTTCAAAGTAAAATGATCACAACATGGTCTTAAAAATCCTAGCTATCACTTTTAAAACTACCTATCAGCAAGAAATAAAAACCTGCCATTGATGTGGACTACTTTCATTATTTTTAAAAATTGAATTAAATCCAACACACATTGTGAATTGTTTTTGCTTCTTCTTTTTAGAATTGTTACAAGTAAAATAACCAGGCAGCCTTATCTTAGGTGAGACTGCTTCGGCTTGGAAATAAACAAGGCTTTCTCTCGATGAGCTAGGTTCATTTCATATTTGTGTAATACCCTGGAAGAAATTAGGTTTCAATAAAGTCCATTTTTATCACTGCATGTAGCAATGAATATCACACCCAGCAGGGCACAGTGGCACCTGGCTGTCCAGACCCCAGTGAGCACAAACCATCTGGGGGTAATTACAACAAGGTATTCTTTAAGGACCAGATGGGACCAAGGAACAGAAGCCCCGACCCCTCCCAGCCATTTACAACATAATTCCTTTCAATGATATACTTAATCCTCCCACCAGCTATGCTTTTCAGCTTGCTGTTGTCACTGTTCCTTTATGTTAATTCAGTTTCAAGACCGAGAAAAAGAGGAGGAGAGAGAGAGAGTTCAAGAAAAAAAGAGAGACGGGGAGAGGGAGAGAGTGAGAGGGAGAGAGAGAGCCTCTAGGGACCGAAAGAAATTATTCATCCCTAAATTGTTTCCACCACAGCAAGTACAGTAACAATTTTTTTTTTAAAGAGGGCTGAAATTATCCTAAAGAAGGTCAATGCGACAGCCCTGTGTGGCACCAGCTGAGGTTTACTCAGCCACCTGTTAGCTAGAAAGCTCTCTGCACACACGCTTATGAGGCATTTAACCAGTTTAAAGGGTCTTTATTGTCAGGCCAGCCACCTCCATTCAGCTGGCCCGAGCCATAGGCCTGCTTTGTGGTCATATGTGGCGCACAAGCCTTAATTCAATTATGCTGTAAGCCTATCCAATCTGCATCACTGCCCTTTCACTTTTGTGCCATTTGTCTTGTGTGTTGTAAAGAATTTTACTTTAAAGACGGGAAGGCACCCTAAAATCCCCTTGTCTTTATTTCTCGTTTAAGGTTTGTGCCGCAGGTGCGCTCCCACCTTTCAGTTACCAAAATGATTCATCTTTGAGTGATACTGTAGATGGAAGCGTTATTTATTGTTTGGTGACAATGCTTTTCTGGTGTTGTTGAGTTTTATTTAGTTTTAATTAGGTGCTTTTTCAAACGCTCCACCAGATCGGCAGTCTCTAAACTTGAGGATTGAAAATTCAATCAGAAAAACATAAACGATAGATGAAAATGACAATTAGCCTTGTTCTACCATTTGTTTTCAAGAAATGCTTTTTGTACAATGAAAAAATATCAAATTTAGAATTTTTGGTTTCCCTTATGTTTCTGAGCCCCCGTATACCAGTTTATATGAATGAGGCTCAGTGAAGCTCTGTTATTGAAAACTGCTCATTTTGTTTGTATTCTGGGGCCTCCAGATTTCCTTAGCATTAAAGCAGTGCATATCATTTTAAATGCTTGGCATTTTCATAATAATTGATTGGCAATGAAAGCATAAAAAAGATTTCTCAAGTCAGGGATTTGGGTTTATTTCCATATCAAATTTTTTGTAAATGGAAAATTTGGCTGTTTAAACCATACTCTACCTAACATTCTTTTAGCCATCTAAATCCTACTTCCTGGTTTCAGTGTCCATATGAGGATATAGATCATTTCTAATCAATATTCCCCCAAATCAGTAAGGGACTTGTCATGGGAGATTGAAGGGACTTCAAAGGAAGGAGAGAATCTTCTTTGCTAATTCATATCTATTTCTCACCCAAGTCAAGGAAAGAATAATAACACTAAGTTACTAACCAGTGTTACTCACGTGTACACTGAATTGTGTGCATCAATTCTCACTGTGACTCAGTCGTGTCCAACTCTCTGCGACCCCATGGACTGTAGCCCACCATGGAATTCTCCAGGCAAGAATACAGGAGTGGGTTGTCATTTCCTCCTCTAGGGGATCTTCCCAACTCAGGGATCAAACCTGCGTCTCTTGTGACTCCTGCACTAACAAGTGAATTCTTTGTCACTGAGCCACTTGGAAAGCCCCAGTGCTCACTGTAGCAACCTCTATATGTCTTTTGTATGGAAGTCCTATCTCTAACTTAAATAACTGAATCAAAACCACAAATATGAAACATGCAAAATAGACTAAAATATTCTAGTTGGCAAGAAAAAGAATGAAGATATTTGCACATAATCTTCAAAATAAATAAGATTTCAAAAACTGATTTCTGTATATTTAACCTGTGTGTTTCTCCCAACAATTCTTTGCTCATTTACTTTGTGTTTTCCTATAGGTTCCCATTTTATAAACAAGAAAACTAAGGGTTAATAGAGAAACTAAGTGACTCACCTAGGGGTCAAAATTCTTCTGATTCCTTATTGAAGTCTTCTTCTATTCCATCATAAAATCTTCATATAATTATTTCATAAACATGATTTGGACCCATGCACAACTCCCTGTAGGTATATGTATTAGAGTAGCTTATTAATATTCTGTGAAGTAGGAATAACAACTGAGCAGACTTGTGTGTGTCATTTTGTGATCATAAATTCTAATATCAAGGAATGCTCACAGGACTCATATGTCTAGAGGAAAAGTGAAAAATCAAGTCAACTGTTTTTTTTCCCCTCTGTGCAGAATGCCAAATCAGTCAGTGATATGACTTTCTCCTTGAACTTACCATTTAAACATTGGCAAAGTTATATGAACATTTTTGTTGCTACAGCCAACACTTCTTAGTTTGGTATGGTAGCTATAAACAGGAAATAATATATGGCTTCAGGCTAAACTGAAGAATGAAGACAGGCAAATTCTCACTAATCCAAAGGGAGATGAAAATACTAGAATGAAAGCTAGAAGACGGATGAAATAATCTCATAATTACCTTTTATTCTTATTTTTCTACCATTCTAGCTATCTGAAAGAGAAATATGCTAGGTCAATGACAAATTTTCATCTTCAGGGACAAAAAACTCCTGGGTATCCTCTATTCATTCCTAAAATGGATTATAGATATCTGTTACTTCAACTTTCAGCTCTGCAACAATTTCTCAAGTAACATTTGATTCTGAGATTACACCAGAAGGCAGCCAGTACTGAATGGGATGTTGCTTTTTTTTTTTTTGCATTAAGAAAGTGGGGAAAGAAGAAAATGTAGATGTATTATCTGAGTAAGATGCTAAACTACAGATGACTGTGAGAGTGGGGAATAGGGTTTTATGAGATGATGCATTTATTAGTTTTGGTACTAAGAAGAGTGTTTATGAATGTTGAGTGTATGCCTGAATGTCAGAAACACACATGCATCCACAAGATACAGGAGATATTAGCATCGATTGGGTAATTGCAGATTTCAATGACATATTTTTTACTTATTTTACCTAAACAAGCATATTGAGAACTATTCAAACCAAATCATTTAATCTTTAACAATCCCACACCTTCACTGTACAAATAAGGGAACAGAACCTACAAAACAGTATAATTTATCAGGTTCACATTGCTAATAAAAATGAAAGCTGGGGTTTGAACCCAAAGATATCTGAGTCATGAGTCTTTGCTATTAACCACTGTAGATCAAGAATTAAACAGAGGTAGTAGCTATATGATATGTCTACAGTACTAATATATTTGCAAGCTCTTTTTCCCTTCCTGTTATTCTGACCATCCTTAGAAGTAGTCATATAACCTGGAAATTATTACTGGAGTTGCATTAGGGTAGTTGATCATCCATAGTACAGAGGCTTCCCAGTATCTCTCCCACACTCTGAAATGCTGCCTAACATAAATTGATTAATCAGCTACTTCTTTTGAAACAAAATATGTTTCTTGGAGTAAGGTTCTCAATTTCCCTATGCCTGGAAAAAAAAAAAAGAGTCCCCCTAACTATTTGCATAAATGTTTGAATGGATTAATGATTTAATCCATTAATAAATTAATGGATTAATTTATTTAAATAAAATAAATTATTTTATTTAATTATATTGTTCCTTAAGAATTGTCTACAGTTTGTTGTGAATCACACAGTCAAAGGCTTTGGTGTAGTCAATAAAGCAGAGGCATATGTTTTTTTCTGGAACTCTCTTGCTTTTCCCATGATCCAACGGATGTTGGCAATTTGATCTCTGGTTCCTCTGCCTTTTCTAAATCCAGCTTGAACATCTGCAAGTTCACGGTTCACGTATTGCTGAAGCCTGGCTTGAAGAATTTTGAGCATTACTTTACTGGTGTGTGAGATAAATGCAATTGTGCAGTAGTTTGAGCACTCTTTGGCATTGCCTTTCTTAAGGATTGGAATGAAAACTGACCTTTTCCAGTCCTGTGGCCACTGCTGAGTTTTCCAAACTTGATGGCATAATGAGTGCAGCACTTTC
>NW_011494950.1:5111208-5112534 GCF_000754665.1 Bison bison bison | reverse complement strand
TGCCTTTGAAGTAATAGAATCTCTGCTAAGTCACTTCAGTCATGTCCGACCCTGTGCGACCCCATAGATGGCAGCCCCCCAGGCTCCCCCATCCCTGGGATTCTCCAGGCAAGAACACTGGAGTGGGTTGCCATTTCCTTCTCTAAATAGAATCTTTAATAACCCCATTAATAAAATCATTATAATAAAATAATAATTATTTATATTAAGGTAGTAGCTATATGATATGTCTAATATAATAAAATAACCAAAGGAATAGCTATTAAAATTTAACTGTCCATTATACTTTTGTTACTAGCTCACTTTACACAAAAGTATGCAATTTTAAAAATTCACTTTGAATTTTTGGTTTCCAATAAAAATCATATATATAACTCTTTCAGAAAATACCTTATTTAAGGAAATGTTGAAGAAAAATAAAACCAGGTAGAAAAGCCAAAACAGTTACTAGTAGCCATGATGGCAATCCTATATATATGTGTATGTGGTGTGTGTATCTATATATAATATCTACATACATAAAAATATATGGTTTATGTAATCTATATACATATTAAATACATATACAGTATTTGAGAATTCAAACAGTACAGCTCACTAAATCAATTGAAGGACTAAAGAATAATCTTTTTATTCAGCAGCTAATATTCTCAAAAAAGTTCAAAGCTGAAATTTGAAAACAGATTATAATATCAAATTTAGAACACTGTAGGAATGTTATTCATTGTTTACAAACTCCCTCCCAGGAATCAAACCCAGGTCTCCTTCACTGCCGGCAGACTCTTTACCGTCTGAGCCACTGGGGAAGCCCTATATAAGAATAGTTGTAAGGGGAAAAAAAACTCAGATAAAAGGAAACTGATGATCTTCACACAGTAGTGGAACACAGTTTTAGCTTTCCACACAAATTCTGTCCAACAGTGGTGCCTCCTGAGAGTCAAATGTGTTTTGGAAAAAATTATTACTTTATATCCAGGACCTGCTCCTATGGACATCCTTTCCCTTTCAATGGGATTTTCAAAAGCATTTAATGAACACAGAATGGAGCATATGTGAATGTCTCTAAGTCAATCATACAGTTTAAGTTTAATAAACATACCCTTTACCAGATTTTCTACTTCATAAACATGCCTGAAACTATTCACCTATCTTGAATTTTCAAAATTTGTCTAAAAAATTCATGAGCAGACTTGTGTGTGTCATTTTGTGATCATAAATTCTAATATCAAGGAATGCTCACAGGACTCATATGTCTAGAGGAAAAGTGAAAAATCAAGTCAACTGTTTTTTTTCCCCTCTGTGCAGAATGCCAAATCAGTCAGTGAT
>NW_011494950.1:5110956-5111108 GCF_000754665.1 Bison bison bison | reverse complement strand
TGATGGACATCTAGGTTGCTTCCATGTCCTGGCTATTATAAACAGCGCTGCGATGAACACTGGGGTACATGTGTCTCTTTCCCTTCTGGTTTCCTCAGTTTGTATGCCCAGCAGTGGGATTGCTGGATCATAAGGCAGTTCTATTTCCAGTT
>NW_011494950.1:5070290-5110357 GCF_000754665.1 Bison bison bison | reverse complement strand
TCTGCATATTCTTGCCACCTCTTAATATCTTCTGCTTCTGTTAGGTCCATACCATTTCTGTCCTTTATTGTGCCATCTTTGCATGAAATGTTCCCCTGGCATTTCTAATTTTCTTGAAGAGATCTCTAGTCTTTCCCATTCTGTTGTTTCCCTCTGTTTCTTTGCATTGATTACTGAGGAACACTTTCTTTTCTCACCTTGCTATTCTTTGGAACTCTGCAGTCAAATGGGTATATCTTTCCTTTTCTCCTTTGCCTTTAGCTTCTCTTCTTTTCTCAGCCATTTCTAAGGCCTCCTCAAACAACCATTTTGCCTTTTTGTCTTTCTTTTTCTTGGGGATGGTCTTGATCACTGCCTCCTGTACAATGTCATGAACCTCCATCCATAGTTATTCAGGCACTCTGTCTATCAGATCTAATCCTTTGAATCTATTTGTCACTTCCACTGTATAATCCCACTGTAAGGGATATGATTTAGGTCATACCTGTATGATCTACTAGTTTTCCCTACTTTCTTCAATTTAAGTCTGAATTTTGCAATAAGGAGTTCATGATCTGAGCCACAGTCAGCTCCTGGTCTTGTTTTTGCTGTGTATATAGAGCTTCTCCATCCTTGGCTGCAAAGAATATATCAATCTGATTTCGGTATTGACCATCTGGTGATGTCCACGTGTAGAGTCTTCTCTTGTGTTGTTGGAAGAGGGTATTTGCTATCACCAGTGTGGAAAATTCTTAAACAGATGGGAATACCAGACCGCCTTACCTGCCTCCTGAGAAATCTGTATGTAGGTCAAGAAGCAACAGTTAGAACTGGACATGGAACAGACTGGTTCCAAATTGTGAAAGGAGTATGTCAAAGCTGTATATTGTCACCTTGCTTATTTAACTTATAAGTAGAATACATCATGTGAAATGCTTGGCTGGATGATTCACAAGCTGGAATCAAGACTGCTGGAAAAATATCAATAACCTCAGATATGCAGATGAAACCACCCTTATGAAAGAAAAGGAAGAAGAACTAAAGAGCCTCTTGATGAAAGTGAAAGAAGAGAGTGAAAAGGTTGGCTTAAATCTCAACACTCAGAAAACTAAGATCATGGCATCTGGTCCCATCACTTTATGGCAAATAGTTGGAGAGACGATGGAAACAGTGACAAACTTTATTTTTTTTTGGTCTCCAAAATCACTACAGATGGTAACTCTAGCCATGAAATCAAAAGACACTTGCTGCTTGAAAGAAAAGCTATGACCAACCTAGACAGCATATTTAAAAACAGAGACATTACTTTGCCAACAAAGGTCCGTCAAAGCTATGGCTTTTCCAGTGGCCATGTATGGATGTAAGAGTTGGACTATAAAGAAAGCTGAGCACCGAAAAACTGATGCTTTTGAACTGTGGTGTTGGAGAAGACTCCTGAGAGTCTCCTGGACTGCAAGGAGATCAAACCCGTCAATCTTAAAGGAAATTAGTCTTGAATATTCATTGGAAGGACTGATGCTGAAGCTGAAGATCCAAAACTTTTGCCACCTGATGAGAAGAACTGACTCATTTGAAAAGAACCTGATTCTGGGAAAGACTGAAGGCAGGAGGAGAAGGGGACGACAGAGGATGAGATGGTTGGATGGCATCATTCGATGGAGGTGAGTTTGAGCAAGCTTGGAGTGTTGATGATGGACAGGGAAGCCTGGCGTGCTGCAGTCCATGGGGTTGCAAATAGTCAGACACGACTGAGTGACCGAACTGAACCGATATTGTTCTTTACTACTTAGACATGAATGAACCCACCTATGGCAATGGAATTTTGATTAGATTTTTTGGAGGAGGCAAGGCAGGGAGAAGATGTTAAAAACTTGGGGAAAGGTGGTCCATGTGGAATGCCAGAGTAGAGAATTCAGGATGACCTGAAGGAACATGTGAACACACAGTGGGGGCAGGGCAGAGCTTCAGTAGACCTCAGCTTAGAAGAACATGGGGGACTGACAGTGACTTTATATACATGTATATATTTTATTTTTGCAAAGGTTCTCTAGCTCACTATGCTAGAGAACATTTGCAAAACATTTTATATATATACACTGTCTTTGATGTTGACTCATTCTCTTCTGAACTGTGGTGTTCTTCATCCAGGATGTACATTAGCTTCTGGAACTAAGAACAGACTTGTCTAACCATGCTGTCATCAAACAGAGCAGACTGCCATATAAGCACGACCGTAATACTCTACCTTCACTGTCATTTTGACTAAGTCAAGAAAAATTCTGCCCTTTGTCTGAAGGCTTTTTCTTCCAGTTTCCAGTGTTTGAATATTTTCCCTATATTTTTGTCATCCATATGCACAGCGTGAGAGAGATGATAGTATAATATCAACCCTCTCAGCAACTAACACAGGTTGCTTAATTGCTAGGTGCAGGCACTCTGCCAAATACTCCACAATTTTTTCTTCCAAGGACTCCAGAGAAGATTTTATTACTATACCCACCTGACAAATAAAGGAGCTGAGTTTGAAATCATTGACCCAAGACACATATAGAACATAACACAACTGGAATTTGAATCCAAACAGTCTGACTTTGGAACTACACTCCTAACCACTGTACCAGACTCTTGCCATAGGTTTGCTCATTAAAAAACTAATTGACTCATCAAAACCACTGAAGGTTCTTGGAACTATGCTAAGCCCTGGAGGGTACAGAAATGAATGGAACAATGGAACAGCTGCAGCAGCACAGCTACCTTTTGCTGGCCTGGACATCACGGAGAATGTAACCACATGAATTCTGAAGAATGAATAAGAGGAAAGCGAAAAGAATGTGAGACTGGGAGACGTGGTCTAGGCAGGAAAATACTGCTTAAAGCAAACAGGGAAAGAGTATTTGCCCTGGCCTGACTCGAGCATTTCTCTGTCACATGTACCCTTTCCTTTGCTTTTGCTGATTGAAACTTCATTCTCCAAGACTCATCTAAAATCGTCCCCCTGCCAAAGTCTGAGATTCTCTCTGCCGAGATGGAGTCTCACCTTCGCTTTCTAAATTAATTTTTACTCCAATTGCTTGGAAAATCCCATGGACAGAAAAGCCTGGTAGGCTACAGTCTGTGGGGTCGGACATGACTGAGCGACTTCACCTTACCTTACCTTATAGTTTCTTTACAATGTTGTGTTAAGCTTCTATGAGTCTCACCCTCCTTGAATTCTCTCTGGCCCTTGTATCCAGGTGATACTCTGATTATTCTTGGACCTGTTTTATTTTCTGTCCTAAGCCAACAGATGTCCTCATCTCCCTCTTCTCACTACAGGTCACAATTCTTTGCCAGATCTTCTCCCCAAATATTCCCTCTGCCCGGTACACTTCCTTTTCGTTCTTCACACTCTGCTTTCAAAACTCTCTTCCTTCAGTGAGCTTTCTCTAATTCCCCAGGGTTCTGTTAGAGGCTCCTCTTATGTGCACCCACTGTGTCCCCCACAATGACAGGTGAGCACTGTTTCATAATGGCCATTTTACAATTCTATATCCTCCACCATACTGTCCCCTCCGTGGAGATAGAATTAGTGTGTTATGTTCATGTAAAGTGGGTTTAATTATTATATGTTGAATGAACAAAAGAAATGGCTGTTGAAGTTGACTGCTCTCGTATTCCAGGAGGGAGGCCCAGATTGAAGGGTGTGAGTGTGAGAACCACGGTGACAGGGTGGAGATGGGGTACGATCAGATCAAGGATACTAGTGGAGTAAGGCATCTATCTCACTGATAGATGTGGATTCATGTGTCCCATTTATGGCCATTTTCACACTTAAATTTCATGACATTTAAGAAGGCCAGCCAGGACCCTAACAAACGAGTGACTTCCCAGATATCTTTACATATCCATCAGCATTTCCAGACTGAAATCCTCGAGGATTTCAGTTCTAGCCTCTCCTGTTGTTGGGGAAGTATCTACCCGACTAGCGGAGCACACAACTGGTCCAGTTCTCCCTGGTCTGTGTGCCCTGCAGAAGGAGGCGGTATCTTTAAACTTCAAAGCTTGTAACTCAACAGGTACATAAAAATATCTCCTGTCCCTGTAGCCTGGTTTTATTATCTCTACAATACAGTGGACATCTGTCAAATTTGCCTAATTTTTTCCAGTAACCTTCACTTCTTAAGGAATTATCCATCTCTTGTCTGTAGTTCAGAACATGACCCCAGTTAGGTCCTCTGTACCTGAATCTTGAGGGAAATGTCACAAAAATGAAAACATTTCAGAACTCAGTCATTATTTTGGTGGCACGTTGAAGACAGTGGCGAGACCGGGCAAGTTGCTTAACCTCTCTGTGCCTCAATTGCTTCACCTACTAAAATAACAACAGTAATACCTTATTGTGCTGCAGTGTGGATTCAAGGTGTTAATATGTGTAGAACACTTAGAACAAGACCAGACACAGAAAAAGTGCTAAATAAGTGCTACCTATTATAGCATAGTTGTTAGAATTTTGAAGTTGCTCTATTTTTGTCCATTATGAGGCCTGGCTGTAGGAGTTTTTTCCCTCCAGATTTTTAGGTTTCTCCAATTTCCTTCCAAAGAGAATTTTTTAGCTTAAGTTGGCAGTGTTGTGTTGAGTCGGTTTGTGTTGCTTGCTGCCAGAAAACCTTAATGATTGCTTCTCTCACATACTGTAGGTCTTTTCTTCCAAAGTGTTTATTAGACCCTAGAGGACAATAATCATATATTATTAATCACTGCATCATCTAGAACACCAAGGGCAGTGCTCCATATGTAAAAATATGCATTTTGGTAACTGGGAGACCAACTACATGAATAATACTATAGACCCTCTTTCTTTATAGCTTTATCATGGATTTTTTTAGCAATAAAAATCAGAACTAACAGCATCATAATTGATTTCAGGATGCTAAAAGTGACCACCACAAAATATTTAACTTATCAGAGAGACAGCTGGTGCAAGGAAAGGAAAGCTAGAGTCAGTTCCGAGGAGCTGTGTTCCAATTCCTATCTCATTGATTCTTACCTGGGTGGCCTTGTGTGAATAACCAAGGCTCTCTGAGGCTCAGTTTCTTCATATGAAGAACTGAGATATTAAAATGTATTATTATCAGGGACTTATAAACCAACAGAATGGATGATATGGCCCATGATGATACTCAGTTCAGTCGCTTATATACTGAAAGTTCTCTTTGAGATTGCTAGTTCATTATGAGAAGGAAAAAGAAATTAGACTTTTAATAAAAATTAACTGTTTACAGGAGTATATAACTTGATCTAGAACTAAAAAGTAAACAACTCTTGCCAATTAAAGAAAAAACAACAAAGGGAACAAGAAAAGTGTAAGACTATTCATTTGGGGCTTTAAAATGATGCCATTTTACCATGAATAAAAAGTTAGAGGCACATTCATTTTTACTATTATTACTGATTCAGGATCTGACAGATTCTATTTTTATATTTTGTATCACATTCTATATTTTGTATCACACTCATTTAATATAAAACTTGTCTAAAAATTACTATAGAATGACCATTGTTTTGAGAACCCCACTCTTTCTGTGTAGTGTTACGAACACATTTCAATAATGCAGACATTTTGCGTTAAACTATTTATCTTTTGTTTGCTTATTTATCCTTTAAAATAATTTATATTCAAGTTAAATGATAAATAATATCAGTCAGTCAGTCAGTTCAGTTGCTATGTCATGTCCGACTCTTTGCGATCCCATGAACTGAAGCATGACAGGCCTCCTTGTCCATCACCAACTTCCGGAGTTTATCCAAACTCGTGTCCATTGAGTTGGTGATGCCATCCAACCATCTCATCCTCTGTCATCCCCTTCTCCTCCTGCCTTCAATCTTTCCCAGCATCAGGGTCCTTTCAAATGAGTCAGTTCTTTACATCAGGTGGCCAAAGTATTGGAGTTTCAGCTTCAGCATCAGTCCTTCCAAAGAATATTCAGGACTGATTTCCTTTAGGATTGACCGATTAGATCTCCTTGCAGTCCAAGGGACTCTCAAGAGTCTTCTCCAACACCACGGTTCAAATGCATCAATTCTTCAGTGCTCAGCTTTCTATATAGTCCAACTCTCACATCCATACATGGCCACAGGAAAAACCATAGCTTTGACTAGACAGACCTTTGTTGGCAAAGTAATGTCTCTGCTTTTAAATATGCTATCTAGGTTGGTCATAGCTTTTCTTTCAAGCAGCAAGTGTCTTTTAATTTCATGGCTGCAGTCACCATCTGTAGCGATTTTAGAGCCCTAAAAAATAAAGTCTGTCACTGTTTCCATTGCTTCCCTATGTATTTGCCATGAAGTGATGGGACCAGATGCCATGATCTTAGTTTTCTGAATGTTGAACTTTAAGCCAGCTTTTTCACTCTCCTCTTTCACTTTCATCAAGAGGCTCCTCAGCTCCTGTTCACTTTCTGCCATAAGGGTGGTGTCACCTGCACATCTGAGATTATTGATATTTCTCCCAGCAATAACCATATGAAAAACAATTTGGAAAATTAAAAATAGAAAAATATTATTTATAATATCACTATTCTTTTTATTTTACATATATTTTTCACACTTTATAGAGTTGAATATATTCTATCCTGTTAAATTTAACTCACCATAAGCATTCATGGATCACAACCTTGTCATGGCAAATGGGCTTGCATAACTCAGTGAAATTATGAGCCAAGCCATGTAGGGCCATCCAAGATGGGTCATAGTGAAGAGTTCTGACAAAATGTGGATTACTGGAAGAGTAAATGACAGCTCATTCAAGTTTTCTTGCCTGAAGAACCCCATGAACAGTATGAAAATGCAAAAAGATATGACACAGGAGGATGAGCTCCCCAGTTTGGAAGGTATCTAATATGCTACTGGGGAAGAGCAGAGGGCAATTAGTAATAGCTTCAGAAAGAATGAAGTACCTGGGCCAAAGTGCTCAGTTGTGGATGCGTCTGCTGGTGAAAGTAAAGTCTGATGCTGTAATGAACAAGATTATATGGGAAGCTGGAATGTTAGGTCCATGATGCAAGGTAAACTGGAAGAGGTTAAGCAGGAGATGGCAAGATTAAATATTGACATCTTAGGAATCAGTGAACTAAAATGGATAGGAATGGGGGAATTTAATTCAGATGACTGTTACACCTACTATTGTGAGCAAGAATCCCTTAGAAGAAGTAGAGCAGGTCCTCATAATCAACAAGAGTCCAAAATGCAGTACCTGGGTGCAACCTCAAAAACAACAGAATGATCTCAGTTCATTTCCAAGGTAAACCATTCAATAGTACAGTAATCTAAGACTATGCCCCAACCACTGATGCCAAAGAAGCTGAAGCTGAGCCATTCAGTGAAGACCTATGAGATATTCTAGAACTAATGCTAAAAGAAGATATCCTTTTTATCATAGGGAATAAGAATGTAAAAGTAGGAAGTCAAGAGATACCTGTAATAACAGTCAAGTTTGGCCTTGGAATATAAAATAGACCAGGGCAAATGGTAAGAGAGCTTTGTAAAGAGAAGACACTTCTCATAGCAAACACCCTTTTCCAACAACCTGAGACAACTTTAAACCTGGACATCACCAGATGTTCAATATTGGAATCAGACTGATCCTGTTCTTTCAGCTGAAGATGGAGAAGCTCAGTACAGTCTGTAAAAACAAGACCTGGAGCTGACTGTGCCTCAGATCATGAGCTCCTTATTGCAAAATCCAGGATTAAATTGAAGGCCATTCAGGTAGGACTTAAATCAGATCCCTTATGATTACACAGGTGGAGGTAATGGATAGATTCAAGGGATTATATCTGGTAGACAGAGTGTCTGAATAATAATGGATGGAGGTTTGTAACATACAGGAGGCAGTTACCAAAACCATCCCCAAGAAAAAGAAATGCAAGAAGGCAAAGTGGTTGTCTGAGGAGGGATTACAGATAGCTGAAGAAAGACAAGAAATGAAAGGCAAGGAAGAAAGGGAAAGGTATACACAACTGAATGCAGAGTTACAGAGAATAGCAAGGTGAGATTGAAGGCCTTCTTAAATGAACAATGAAAATAAAGAGGAAAATAATAGAATGGGGAAGACTAGGGATCTCTTCAAGAAAACTGGATATATCAAGGGAACATTTTATGCAGGATGGGCACAATAAAAAACAGAAATAGCATGGACCTAACAGAAGCAGAAGAGAGTAAGAAGAGGTGGCCATAATAAACAAAAGAACTATACTAAAAAGTCCTTAATGACCCAGGTAACCAAGATGGTGTGGTCACTCACTAGAGCTGGATATCCTGGATTGTGAAGTCAAATGGGCCTTAGGAAGCATTGCTATGAACAAAGCTAGTGGAGGTGAGGTAATTTCAGCAGAGCTATTTAAAATCTTAAGAGAAGATGCTGTTAAAGTGCTGCACTCAATATGTCAGCAAATTTAGAAAGCTCAGCAGTGGTTACAGGACTGGAAAAGGTCAGTTTTCATTCCAATCACAAAGAAGGGCAATGTAAAAGAATGTTCAAACTAACATACAGTTGCACTCACTTCATGTTCTAGTAAGGCTATGCTCAAAATCCTTCAAGCTAGGCTTCAGCAACATGTGAACTGAGAATTTCCAGATGTTCAAGCTCAGTTTTGAAGAGGCAGAGGAGCCAGAGATCAAATTGCCAACATCAGCTGAATCATGGAGAAAGCAAAGTAGTTCCAGAAAAACATTGATTTCTGCTTGATTGACTATGCTAAAGCCTTTGACTGTGTGTATCACAACCAACTGTGGAAAATTCTTAAAGCGATGGGAGTACCAGACGACTTTACCTCTCTCCTGAGAAAACTATATGCAGGTCAAGAAGCAACAGTTAGAACTGGACATAGGACAACTAACTGGTTCCAAATTGGGAAAAGAGTATGACAAGACTATGTTGCCATCCTGCTTATTTAACTTCTATGCAGAGTATACTATGTGAAATGCTGGACTGGATAAACCACAAGCTGGAATCAAGACTGCCAGGACAGAAATATCAACAACTTCAGTTATGCAGATGATACCACTCTAATGGCGGAAATAGAAAAGGAACTAAAGAGCCTCTTGATAAAAGTGAAAGAGGTGAGTGAAAAAGCTAGCTTGAAACTCAACATTTAAAAAATGAAGATCATTGCATCTGATCCCATCACTTTGTGGCAAATAGAAGGGGGAAAAGTGGAAGCAGTGACAGATTTTATTTTCTTGGGCTCTAAAATCAATGCAGATGGTAACTACAGCCATGAAATTAAAAGATGCTTACTCCTTGGAAGAAAAACTATGAGAAACCTAGACAGAATATTCAAAAGCAGAGACATCACTTTGGTCCGTATAGTCAAAGTGATAGTTTTTCCAGTAGTCATGTATAGATGTGAGAGTTGAACCATAAAGAAGGCTGATCACTGAAGAATTGATGCTCTCAAATTGTGGTGCTGGAGAAGACTCTTGAGAGTCTCTTGGACTGCAAGGAGATCAAACCAGTCAATACTAAAAAAAAATCAACCTCAAATATTCAATGGAAGGAGACTATCCATCAGAAGGACTGATGCTGAAATTGACACTCCAATACTTTGGTCACCTGATGTGAAGAGCTGACCTATTGCAAAAGACCCTGAAGCTGGGAAAACCTGAAGGCAAAGGAGAAGGTGGCAGCAGACGAAGAAATGGTTAGAAATCATCACTGACTCGATGGACATGAATCTGCGCAAACTCAGGAGACAGTGGAGGACAGAGGAGCCTGGCATGCTGCAGTCCATGGGGTCACGAAAGAATCCAACACAACCTAGTGGTTAAATGAGAACAACAACCAGAGCATTTTCTTTTCTATAGTTTTCTAATAGTCATTTTTTTCTAGCTACAGATTTTAGTATTGGATACACATTTGAGCCATCTAAATTTTTAAAAAACCATCTTGCTTTATTTTTCATTGTTTTCATAAGTATACTTGCATCTTGACTTAAACATGCCTTTTTTCCAAAATTATATGTATATAGGTAATATATAGCTCATACTTTGTCAGCAATCGTATATACTCAGCTGCAGACCTAGATACACTTCATAACTAAATTGTATTTTTATCTGTGTGATAAAACATCTTGGAGAACTATAAAAGCCCCTTCACCATTTCTCCATTGGTGAAGGTGGACCTGTGGGAGGAAGTCTGAGAAAGAACAGGCTTTAGTGAACCAGTCTTGAAATTATGTCATAAGTAGAATCTAGCTTTTATTTAAATTATTAAGCATGATTTGGAGGAGGAGTTGATAGAGACTATGAATTGCTTAAAAGCCCTTGCCTTTCACCCCTCATACTGTACTCTAGACAGACAGGTACGTTCTGTGATGTATGTGGTCTTATATAGAGGCAGACTGGGAGAATATAATGTGACACCAAATCCACTCACTGGGGGCAGGGAATCTCAGCAAAGATTAAATTAAAAGTAAGAGTGGAGCCTGAGTACAAGGAAATGTTCAAGAAAACATGAACAGCAAGTATGAAAGCCTAGACATAGGAAAGGGCAGATCATTTGAAAATGCAGATATCTCCTAGGGGATAGAGTACACAGGATGAGGGTAGGAATGACTAAGACCAGAGAGGCACAGAGAGGAGAGCTCTAAAGGACTTCATACTTTTTTTATAGTTAGTTCTGTAAATGGGTCAGTGCTGGATTTATGTTTATTCTCATTTATTTATTCAGGAAATATTTACTGACTGCTTACAACATACCAGGTACACAAAAATAAACAGACAAGAATTCTGTCCTTGTAGAAATTATAACGATCAAAAAAGAGCAGAGACTAATTTATCAAATAACTTCATAAGTAAACATCAAATTACACATGAGGTGCTCTGAGTGTGTTGAAAGAACTTGACCATTCTGAGAGCTCAGAAAGAATAAAGAATTGTAGAAAAGTAAGAATTGGTTAAACCATGGGAAAAGAAAAGGCATTCCAAATGAATAAAAATGTCTTATGTGAAGCTCCTGGGGTAAGCATAATGAATGCTAAAGACTAAAAAAGAACCACTGGACCCAGAGGGCAGGGATAGGGATGGGTCAGAACAATAAGATGGAATCATATTAAGGAGTGTATCAGTATCCGAAGAGCAATAGGAAATTAAACAGTTCTAAGTTGAACTGTGACATAACCAGATATGCACTTTATAAAGATTACTCTGGCTACATTGTAGAAAACAGATTTGAAGTTTGAAAGAAAATCTTCTGTGGTAACTCACAAGAGTTTAGCATCTTGGGTTTGGGTGGTAGAGATGGCCACAGAGCAATTTGGACATACCAAGAGATATTTAAAAGCTAAACTCCACAGGACCCAATGGATTAGATAGGAAGGTTAGAAAGATGTAGGTAATTGATCTACATCTCCATTCAGTTTTCTTATCGTGATTTTTCATACCTATTTTCTTCTTACTTATCAAAAATTATGTAAGTTCAAAGTATTGTGTATACATAAATATGAGTAAAGAATGTTAATGCAACATGATCAAACTAGATGTTCAAAAATAAAATAAACATTTATTTCACATTGAAATTATTTACCACATTGCAATGATTCTATATGAAATAAATTTGGTATTGTTATGTTTTTTTTTGCTTGGAAATATGGCTGTCATGTTTTTCTTATTTATTTTTGCTAATCTTCCTATTAAAAAATGTTTGAAGTATGTTAGTGAATACCTACCTCAGTTTCTCTATAAGTGAAGAGAGAGTAAAAAATCTTTAACTAATTAGGAAAAGGAGAAATGGTATTTTTAAAGAATGTGAAAGAAGGTGCTTCAAATAGCTTGCTGTGCTAAGTTACTTCAGTCGTGTCCGACTCTGTGCGACCCCATAGACGGCAGCCCACCAGGCTCCCCAGTCCCTGGGATTCTCCAGGCAAGAACACTGGAGTGGGTTGCCATTTCCTTCTCCAATGCATGAAAGTGGAAAGGGAAAGTGAAGTCGCTCAGTCGTGTCCGACTCCTAGTGACCCCATGGACTGCAGCCTACGAGGTTCCTCCATCCATGGGATTTTCCAAGCAAGAGTACTGGAGTGGGGTGCCATTGCTTTCTCCGTCAAATAGCTTAGAAGATCTCAATCTGACTGATGCACAAAAATAAATGGGTCATTTTAAAATCAGCAAGGGTCTTCCCAAGGTGGCTCAGTGATAAAGAATCCACCTGCCAATGCAGGAGACGTGGGTTCGATCTCTGGGTCAGAAAGTTCCACTGGAGAAGGAAATGTATTCTTGGAGTGTGTATTCAACTCCAGTATTCTTGCCTGGAGAATCTCATGGATAGAGGAGCCTGGCTGGTACAGTCCATGAGATGTGAGCCTGGAAGGTCACAAACAGGTGGAAACAACACAGCAACTGAGCACAACACAACAACAAAAACAATAGCAGGTTTAGAACCATGGCTACAACTTCCCACCTAGCAATTTATGAGGAAGGAAGATTTGTCAGTTTGATCGAAATTTGGGTTAAGCAGGATCTGTCTACTATAAATCAAAAGGGCAAATTAAAAACATATTAGTTTGAAGCAAGAGCTTGTATAGGATTGGACTAATTTCAGTTTTTAATATTTTAAGACTTTCAGAAAACAGTTCCATTGTTGTATGCCTGAATTTCCATTAGAATGCACTAATTACAATATTTACATTTAGTTCCTTAAAAAAGAATGAAATATTAAATATTTAAAACAGAAACAAAATAATTCTTCATGGGATTGATTCAGATCTTGGTTCAGTTTTTTAAACAAAAGAATATTTACATATACTACATCTAGGCTAGCATGGACAAAAATATATTGAAGCACTGAAAACTGGAGAGTCAGTTTGCATTTCAAGAGTAGAAGATAAAAATACTGTTTAATTGCAAAAATGACTAGTGGAGTTTCATTTTAATATCTGCAGAATAAAAAAGGTTAGCATTTTGCTTTGTATTTACATGCTATCTGGTTATTATTCAAAAGAACTTAAAGGTGATGGATCAGTAGCCAAGAACTTGGAGGATGTTGTCTCAATTTTCATACAAATTTTAGAGACACAGATAACTTCTTTCTATTTGAGAGAAATTCCCCCTGGACTACAGCAGATTCAAATAAACAAAAAATAAGCACAATTAAAAAATTTCTTCAGAATGGAGGAAATAATAGCAAATGAAGCAACTGACAAACAACTAATCTCAAAAATATACAAGCAACTCCTACAGCTCAACTCCAGAAAAATAAATGACCCAATCAAAAAATGGGCCAAAGAACTAAATAGACATTTCTCCAAAGAAGACATACAGATGGCTAACAAACACATGAAAAGATGCTCAACATCACTCATTATCAGAGAAATGCAAATCAAAACCACTATGAGGTACCATTTCACGTCAGTCAGAATGGCTGCGATCCAAAAATCTACAAGCAATAAATGCTGGAGAGGGTGTGGAGAAAAGGGAAGCCTCTTACACTGTTGGTGGGAATGCAAACTAGTACAGCCACTATGGAGAACAGTGTGGAGATTCCTTAAGAAACTGGAAATAGAACTGCCCTATGATCCAGCAATCCCACTGCTGGGCATACACACTGAGGAAACCAGAATTGAAAGAGACACGTGTACCCCAATGTTCATCACAGCACTGTTTATAATAGCCAGGACATGGAAGCAACCTAGATGTCCATCAGCAGATGAATGGATAAGAAAGCAGTGTTACATATACACAATGGAGTATTACTCAGCCATTAAAAAGAATACATTTGAATCAGTTCTAATGAGGTGGATGAAACTGGAACCTATTATACAGAGTGAAGTAAGCCAGAAAGAAAAACACCAATACAGTATACTAACGCATATATATGGAATTTAGAAAGACGGTAACAATAACCCTGTATATGAAACAGCAAAAGAGACACTGATGTATAGAACAGTCTTTTGGACTCTGTGGGAGAGGGAGAGGGTGGGATGATTTGGGAGAATGGCATTGAAATATGTGTAATATCATATATGGAATGAGTTGCCAGTCCAGGTTCGATGCACGATACTGAATGCTTGGGGCTGGTGCATTGGGATGACCCAGAGGGATGGTATGGGGAGGGAGGAGGGAGGAGGGTTCAGGATGGGGAACACATGTATACCTGTGGTGGATTCATTTCGATATTTGGCAAAAGCAATACAATAGTGTAAAGTTTAAAAATAAAATTAAATTAAATTAAAAAAAAAAAGTCACAGAATAAATGGTAACGAAATAAAAAAATTTTTTTTTAATTCCTGAATAACAACAAAGAGAATAACAACAACAAAGAGAATATGCTGATGAAGTCAGTTTCCCGAAAAGGGAATTGAACTAGATGCTCTGGCAAAAAAGACTTCAATATTTTCATCAAATTTGATCCCAGTACAGTGTTTTCTCTCTTTCTGCCTCTCTCTCTCCTCATCCTCCTCTTTCTATCTTTATCTCTAAGTATATATATTCAGAAATCTGAATATATGCTTTAATTAAGAGTACTTTCCAGACTTTTAATTGCTTAGGTGTTTATTTAAATAGAATGCAAAAAGAAATGCCAACCAAGAAACACTGATCATTTCTTTCAAATATGCTGCATGCTTATTTCTAATGCAACATTGTATTTGTACCAACTGTTGAATTTGAATTGAAGTACAATTAAGTAGCTGAAATTCATGAATTCATTATGCAAATATAGTTTTATCTTATCTCTTTCCTGACACTGGGTTCTTTACAAAATTCTCAACTGAATATTTCAAGAGTCCTAACTGCTCTGAAGTCTGTAGCAATTCCTTTCTCAATCCATCCTACAGTTTGCTATTGGGTTCCAACCAGTCACTTCACTCTTCTGTTCAAAATTCTTTGAAGTTTCTCTACTACATATTAAATTAGAAGCATTCTTGAGAAGCAGGAACTAGGTCCTTCATAATCTGGCCCCAGAATCTTTACTACCTTATACAAATTGTGTTTACTCTCTTCATATACTCTACACTCAAACTAGACTACGATGCTACAACTTTGTACCGTATTATCTTTTGGTGCAATACAAAAGACACAAACGCAAATACAAAAACACCGTATTTTTGTTTCCTGGTTGGTTTTTGTGTGTGCTTTTATTGTTGATCTTTTGCTTGATGCATTCTCTGATACCCACATGGCTATCTCTTGAAATTCTACCTTTTCGTCAAGGCCCATTTCAAAAACCATTCTCTCCATGAATTTGTGTCTGATATTCTCAAATAGGTGTGGAACTCCTCTCCTCTGACTCTTAATGCATGCTTAGTTTCTTACTGTATGTGCCTGTGTGTGTGCGTTGTTCAGTTGTGTCTGACTCTGCTCCTCTGTCCATGGATTTTTCAGGTGAAAATGCATTGCCATTTCCTCCTCCATGGGATCTTGCGGACCCAGGGATGGAACGCACACCTCCTGTGTCTCCGGCATTGCAGGCAGATTCTTTACCTACTGAGCCATCATGACACTTTTATTTGGCATTATAGGATAAATATTTACAGGTCTGACCCTATGTTCATTTTTGTCTCTGATCACCATAGGACCCAACAGTATCATGATCATTGTAACATTCTAAAAATATATATTGAATTCCAGTTAAAACCTAGAACCACTGAAGTCCCTACTGCTCATCCCAAATTCTACAAACACACTACCACATTTTTTTTTTTGTCTTCTTAAGACTGAGTAGGGAAAGTGAAGTGAAAAATAACTCCAAAACAAAGTTTTAATAAATGTTAATTTTGTCCTTTCAAAGATATTTGGAGTAGAAAAGTATGTCGAGAGAAGATGAAATAGTCCTTAATAACACTCCAGTATGAGCACATATGCTTTTGAATGTTTTGTGTATGTATGAATCTATCTACCTACTTATTAATCTAAAAAATACTAGAAATGTGCTGTGACCAATTGGTTTTAAACTGTGTATTATTCTTAGCATATCACCTTGCATGAAATTTGCTTAGTATATGAAGTATTTGTTAATTTAGTCTCCCTCAGTAAAACTGGAATACATACTAGAGCTGCTTAACTAGTGATATTTAATTATCCACATTAGGTGTCATGATTTCATTCTAATCCTTCAAAATTCTCTCTGTGAAGAATTGTATTAAGAAAGACCCTTGCTCTTATTATTCAAAACTAGCCTCTTTAATCAGAGCAAGATTTTTCCAGTGGAAGACACACACACACTCATACAACATCCTGAACTCAGAAGGCAATGCTAACAATATTCTTGAACCACCCCATCCCCACACATGCATATACACAATGCATACTTTAAAAATATTAGAGTGATCACGTGATTGATTAGTCTAATTATTATGACAAAGTTTTTATACATATTTTGTGCATACTTGCCCCCCCAAAAGACGTTTTTAAAAAAAGTTGATTATGTCTGAAATATATACAGCTAGGAAAGATTAATTAAAGACGAATAAACAGACACTGCTCACAATGCTAGCAAACTTCTTTGTCCTACATACATTTTCAACCTCCCAATGTGTTAGATTTACATAAGGTGTTCTGATTTCCTGTATTTTTCAAATATACTTTTAACTAGTCCCCTGGATAAAAGAAAAAGTTGGAATACAAATTTATTCTTGTATTCTTTCCTTTGGCTCATTTGTTGGATCGCTCTTTTGTTCATTCTTTAAATAGCTGTATGTTAAGCTCTTGCTGGAAGCTCTGCTCATGCTATTCAACGGCCTATCGAGATAAGTAAGACACAACCCTGCCATTTGAAGTAGAATTGCAACCCAAGATCCCATTCCTTTGACAGTAAGCTTTGGTGGAAGTGAAAGTCATTCAGTCATGTCCGACTCTTTGTGACCCCATGGACTATACTGTCCATGGAATTCTCCAGGCCAGAATACTGGAGTGAGTAGCCTTTCCCTTCTCCAGGGGATCAAACCCAGGTCTCCTGCATTGCAGGCAGATTCTTCACCAGCTGAGCCACAAGGGAAACCCTTGTGGAAGACAGTCCTACAGCCATATTCTGTAAAACTAGTTAACACAGAATTTAATGGTCAGAAAGTCATATTTCTATAGATTTGGAAAGAGATGGGGAAATTTACTCTTCAAACCATGCTCTTTTAGGTCAGATCCTATACGAAGAATACCACTCTGCTGTGTTTATTTTCCTTGACTTACCTACCTGCTCTGAGGAGCTATTAGCTGTCTTTCAGGGTGATCTGACTAGACCTTTCAAGCAAGGAGGTTTTGACCAAGATAACCCCTTAAAATATTCCGCTGTGATCAAAGTCTTGATTCCGCTTTTATTTTAATCCACTCAAAAGCGCCATTTCTGTATATTCAGACTATCTCCTTTGTTTCTGTCTGCCTTGGATAATCTAGGTCACTCTTCCATTTCTGTATTCTGAGGATACCAGATTGAGGCCACACATGAAGAAGTGTGGCAGCTCTTCCTCTTTCTCCTCCTTTTTAAACATGTTTTATCTGAGAGCTGATTAAAGATTGGGCGTCTAGACAACTCTCCATAAAGAGTTGGTAGAAAACAATGGATGCTGCTTTGTTCCCAACCTAGAAAAACCCCTGTGTATTCACAAGTGCTCCCACTGGAAGAATTCCAGAAGTTCCCCTCACTTACATCAAGTGCTTTTCATCACAGTAAGTGTGCTTTCTTTAGCTTGCCCACATGTGAGATATTTAGGAATGAACCAAAGCACAGTAGAACCTATTCACATAAAGAAACACAGTATTACAACAAAAGTGTTAAAAAAAACATTGAATCACACACATAAATCATAAAGATCCATTTAACCTCCATGTATAACAATTACTGAAAATGTCATAAAGAGAAAACATCAATATGCATCTTTGGATAAAGCTTATTAGCTGTCCTTATTATTACCTGTTTCCTAAGCCTTGAGGACATCCCTTTGAAAATAGGAAAAGCACAAGCTGTATGCGAGGAAAACTACAAAGAAGCAATAAATTATTGCTGTAATGACATGCTAATTAAAATTTTGCTTGTAACTCATGTAAGTGTTTGAAGCCCAGCAAATTTCTCTTTTCATTTGTGAAGTGTGAAGGTAAATTGCCCAGTGACAGTGGGACATCACTAACAAGTACAAATTGAATAACATGCTATCTTGCTCTATTAGCCCTGACTAGCATGTCTGAATTAGATATTCAGCACACTCCCCATTGAAGGCCTGATTGATAAATGCTAAGGAGAATTTGTCAAAACAACAGGGGCTACACCCAGTGGGACATCAATATGCTCCATTTAGTCACCCACACAGCACTTCCTACATAGGATTGTCACACAAAATTAAGACTAGCCGCTAACCAGCCATCAAGCTTGTAGCAGACGACAGGCAGCCTGTGTTCTGTATGCATATTAGTCACATGCTTAACAATTTGGGCTGTCAGGACAGAAGCATGCAGTGACCTCTGGAGCAGAGGTTGAATTTTCCAACTATACCGAAACATCATGCTCAGCTGTTCAAGATTTTAGACCATTTCCTGCCAGATCTGTGCACAGATGCAGTGCCCTAAGCTATAATCTGTGGCCGCGTCCAAATGACAAATGGCACTGGGAAGATTATTGCATTATATATTAAGTACCACAAGTCTGTAAATTATAAGTAAACTACTGTTCAGACTGTCTCCTCCAGCTTTCAGGATGCTTTCCCTCTCCATTCTTTTTTTAAATAAAACTAATAAATATTGGGTGAACCCAGAGATCAAAGCCCAGCGCTTGAATTAGCATCTCCATTGCTAATTAGCTGCTTGAATATCAAACAGTTTTGGACCAGCTGTAATTTAATAAGCCATGATTGAGGTTGGCCTGATTTTGTTTCCACGCTGAAAATTCTTCTCAGGTGCAAGTTGGTATGATTTTTAGAATTCTTAGTGATAAGCTGTTTTTGGTATTTCCCTTGTAAACAAATTAGCTATAAGTACAGAGTAACAATAATAAAATTCATTACAAATCCAACTGAATTTTTAATCTGGTCTGGTTATCTTATTTCTACTGCATTTAAAGCTCTTTGTATATGAGGTTATCAGCTCAGAGAATAAAGAACTAAAACAAAATAAAGTTAATAGTGTGAAATAAAATGTATTCTCTGCCAAATCAGAAAGCCTGTAATTCTCTAATTTAGATCCTGCCATCAGTCATGAAAGCTAGGATAACATTTTAAAATAAATTGCTTAAGCTTCATTTTACTAGTCTAATAAAACACCTCTATGTGATATATTAATGAGAATTTGTCAAATAATTTTTGCTTTTAAAAATCAGATATCTGTTGAGATCTGAGGAAAACGATTTTAACTTGAACTTTAAAACATTTAGAACTGATCATTATGGAAAACATGGAATACATTCCATGTATTTTAGAATTCTTGCTTTTTTTCTGAGACCCGAAGCAGAATTACTCAATTAAGATCAGAAATTATAAGCACTTCTACAGAACACAATTAGAAGAAATTTGTGGCATATGATGAAAAATCACTACTAGACTTGAATAGTATTTTTTCTTTCTAGGACCTACAGATAAAACATGTTTCTTTTTTCTAGGATATAAAGGCAACCTGCTACCTGTATTCTATATTTTCCATTTTAGATATAACATGAGTAAAATCTTGCCTTCAATATTTTCTGGATTTTATATATTCTGAGTTTAAAAATTTTCAGGTTTTTGATACACCTCAGTATGTATCTCTGTTTATATGACATATCTAATCATAAAATTCCTTACATATAAAAATAATTCTCCATGAAAATAAAAGATACCAGCTTCCTTAGTATAAACAAAATAAACATTTAATTTAAAAATATTAGTGACCTGTGAAACGCTCATTAATTTATCTTAAACTACAACAAGCTGTCTGTCAAACCTAAAAGGAAAGTTTGCTCAGTGCGGTTCCAGTGACAGCTAAAATTGTAACAGTGGTCTAAACAATGGCTAGGTACTATCACATTGCTGGAAATTATTACCAAGGCAAGTTAGGGCAAGGAGGAAATAGTTGAACATTTAATAGTGTTAATCCGATGACTGCCTCTGAGCAGATATAAACTTTTTCTCTTTCAATATTTTTTTAAAATTGAGAACTATCCCTGTGTATGAGTGGGATAGCTCACATTTATTTAAAGGTAGAAGCAGCAACCAACTCTTTCTTAAAAAGGGTTCATTTGAAATTCTTCAACAATAATTTTTGGGTGAAATTGTTATTAGAAATTTTATAAATTCCCATTTCCCACCCCCACCTCTTCTCAATGTTCCAGTAACAACAGAAAAATAAAGGACAGCAGGGTCCTTCTGCCTCAGGCAACAGTCTGCTGATGGGTATTGTAGCAGCTGAATTGCTCCCCATTCACATTCTAAACCCTCTCTCCTAATTGTCATCAGTATCATCAGTGTCACTGACTGAGGCCACTGCCACAATTCTGCGGCCCTTCAGAACATTATTGCTTTTGGCTTTTTCTCCTGGGGCTTGCTCCTTGCTTGGTGCAATCTGTGGAACCACTTAGCACAGAATCTATGTTGACTTATAACAGGTACCAGATGATGCATCCAGATCTCTAGCCTAGTTTTATGCCCTTATGGTTGGTGCGCCTGCCACTAATGTGTGTGTCCAGATGTCAGGGAATAGAGATTGCTTCTGCTGCCATTTTCATGAAAGATCTTCAGGTTGGTGGGAACGAACTCAACAGCACATGAGAAAACCTGATGTGTAAAAGAAATAGTATCTCTTTTATTTTTGATGGCTTTGTACATTTCTTATTAAACCTAAGGCAGATATTTCACTAAGCATATTTATATGCCTGTATCATGTGATGCTTGAGAAAATAGATGGAATTGCCTCTCTCATCTTGCTGATTTCCTTGATATTTAAATATTCTGCCCTGTTCTTGCAATTTATAAAAATTAAGGAAAAAATATTCATATTAACAAGTTATTATTGGGAAGAAACTACTCTCAAGTGGTTTTTTAAAAATAATAACAATATTAACTAATAGTAATGTCCTCTCAATGAGAAAAAAATTATTTCTTTTCCCATAAATTCATGCTGAATATTTCTGCCTAAAAGGGTCAAATTTATATTAAAGTTCATCCATAAACATATATCCAAAACCAAAACTTGAGGGAAATTATACTGTCTCTATAATTGTTATATTACAAAACAATATAATTATCAATATAACTGTCTCAGTAAACAAATTAGATACTGTGTATTAATATATATTAACACTCACTTCTCATGGGGTGTATATATAATACATTAGCAATTAGGACTACTGTGTTTGTGAAACAGGTCATGATATATTTACATTTTCTATATCTGAATTTCTATAATTTCAGGTAACAATTGTGCATTCTTATTGAAATTATTTTAATAATTACTGTCTTCTTTTATATGATTGTAAACTATATGAAAGAAGAGTTCATATACCCCTTTTTATGAATACTTATTTTATCCACAGCACCTAATTAAAAAAAATCTGAGTCATTATAAGAAGATTTTCAAGATTGGTTGAATGAACATGAGTGAATGAATAAATGAGTGGATGAATGAATATATAAAATTACTGGAATGACTAGGAAATTTTTAGAACTTCAAATAAACATTGAACAGGTGGCCTAACATGAATGCAATTAATTCTAAATGTTATTTGGGGGCTCACAGTGCAGAGACATTGCCTCCTATCTTCTCTGAACCGTTAAGCAGATCCAAGCCTGAAGAAATTTGCTTTAGATGAGCTGTTGAAATTGGAGAACAAAAAAGGAAAATTCCCAGATAACTTACTCTTCAGAAGGGATTCTGATAACTCCCTCTTTCATTGTCCCTAGGGAATCCCACTTGAGTTGGACTATCTTTTTACACACTTGTGAAATGCATTTATGGGGATTCCCTGGTAGCTCAGCTGGTAAAGAATCTGCCTTCAGTACAGGAGACCAGGGTTTGATCCCTGAGTTGGGAAGATCCTCTAGAGAAGGGAATGGCTACCCACTCCAGCATTCTTGCCTGGAGAATCCCCATGGACAGAGGAGCCTGGAGGGCTACCCAGTCCATGGGGTCACAAAGAGTAGGACACAACTGAGCGACAAAGCACAGCACAACACAATACATTTATCCTCTCAAACTATGGAAGAAAACAGGGAATCTTTAATAAAGTGATACAGTGAAACAGAGTCATACAGCAGTTCCTCTATTTTTAAGTGGAATATTACTAGTAATGCAGTTGATTTCTTTCCCACATTTTCATTTAGGTGGAGACTTCCACCATCTCTCTCTTTTCCTGGTTCTATGGTGATGTGCTGTACAGATTAGATTACAGCAATACTGTTTGCCTAAGGTTTCCCCCGAGGACCACCCAAGTGCTTTCCCTGCCACAAATGGTAACAGCCTGTGACTTCAGAGAATTGTTTGCCTAGAGCATACAGTACCTATAAAATAGAAGGGACCTCTGTCCTACAGTTCATATAGTTATGAAATAAATCATTTGAAAATGATTTCAAAAGCTTTTGAATAAGTCAGTTCAGTATAATATTTCTGACAGATAATCAGCAATGTTTGATCCTAATGAGACATATGTGTCAGTGTGTGTGCATGTGTGAGTGTGTATGTGTGTGTTTTTAAAAGTCTTTAGAATACTCCTACTTGTGCAATCAGGGTCCACTGCAGCCATCTTCCTACAAAAAGTAATACAACTGGTTAATGCAGGATTGCCTTATTCTGCGTGGAGAAAGGAATTTTTCTAGACTCATAAATCTAAATTTGATATTCTAATAATACATCTTATATACTAATCCTTTCTTATAAACATGTATCTATAATTTTTAAGTCCTTGAGCCAATAAATGGTCTGTAAAGTTAAAAACAATGTAATATATCAGAAGTAGTGTTTTATGATATTTACTATTATACTATATGTACTTTCAATCATAATACATATTTAAAAATGAAAAATATGCTTATGACTATTAAACTTTTATTTTCAGTGCAAAAATTATACATTTACACAGACCGATTCTATACAGAAAATCATAGTAGATAAATAACTGAGAAATATGGTTTCTGCTATTGACAGCAAATTAAGTCATTTAATTCTGAAAATTTAAAAATGGAAATCCATATTATATTTCCATATTGGTCAAAATAATGGTCAAGTAATTATCCCAAATTCACTTCAATTCACTTCACAGCAAATTAAGTCATTTAATTCTGAAAATTTAAAAATGGAAATCCATATTATATTTCCATATTGGTCAAAATTTGGTCAAGTAATTATCCCAAATTCACTTCATTCATCATGTATATGTATCAATATGACTATGGTAAAGAAAAATTCTTGTTTTCCCCAACATCATTTTTAAATAACCATGCCTAAAATAAAACCTGTATTTTTAAAATTTCTTCTTATGACTATATTTTATTCAGTATTGTCACTGTCAGATTTTTAACCACCTAACAGCTTATAGTTAAGTTTGGACCTTCCTTCCTTTGCATCTGCTACAGGACTTGGTAACAGTCCTTGGGCAGAAGCACTGCATATACATCCTCCATTAGTGCTCTCAAGCCCTTCCATGCTTGCCAGTTTCAACTGTCACTACTCTATTCCAGGTCCTTATCACTTCCCCTCTAAACTCCTCTGTCAGCAGCCTCCAAAATGATCTCCTTGAGTTCACACCTCCCACACTTCTATCTTTATGCACAAACACTAGATCACTCTTTAAAAAAAAAATGTTCATTTTATTATTAATCTCATCAGAAGTATTCGATGGCTGACCATGGCTAATAAGGTAATTCTGAACTGCTTTGTAGAATTCAGGGCTCTTGATAATTTCACTTCAATCTCACTTTCCATCATTATCTCCCACTCATAATTCAAGCTGGACTGTTCTACTTGTAGTGCTCTGAATATTCCTACTTCATTATTTCTGTTAACATTATCATTATTTTTAATACTTGAAATGACCTTCTGACTTCTAACCACCTAGAAACCTGCCTCAGCCTTTCTAATTTGCTCAGCCCTGATGTCCTGCTTTTTCATAATCATTTAGCCCTTCTGCTACATTATGTTGTATTATTATCATGTTCATGATTATATATGTTTTACCTACCAGCCAATCTCATAGCTCTAACAACAATCTCTGTTTCCTTTTTCCCCACAGTGTGCATCACACAGGTAGTGTCTCCAAACTACTTACTGATAAAATAAGAAACTCCACACAAAAGTTAAGCTATTACATAGGGAATCTAGAAAAATGTACTGACAAACCTAGTGGACACAGCAGGGGAAGGTGAGGGTGGGACGAATTGAGAAAGTAGCATTGACATGTAAACACTATTAGGTGTAAAACAGATTGTTAGTGGAAAGTGGCTAAACATCACAGGGAGCCCAGTCTGGCCATCTGTGATGACCAGAGGGGTGGGATGGGGGAGGAGAGGGAAGCTTAGGAGGGAAGGGATATACATACATATATACATATATATATATGATTATGACTAATTTGTGTTGTATGGCAGAAATAAAAAATTGTAAAGCAATTTTCCACCAATCAAAAAATAAATAAAATAAAAAATAATAAAAAGATTAAATTATTTTAACTGCAGAAAAAATTTACCTGATAGAACCAAACATTTTCCAGCTTATTAGATCATAGCACATCAAAATGACCATATCAAGCAGACATTTTATATACAATGTATTTCCTTTGATGCTGAGGATGTGAAATCTCAGTAAAATTAGGAAAATTGAAGTCAAAATTTAATCAATTTTTATCTTTTTCTTTGAGAAATACCCACATATCTCTCATAAATAATCCACATTATTATTAATATATACATATTTCATATGTATATATTAAAAATATTTAAAATGCAACCCAGGTGAGTCTTATTTACATATTTACTCAGGTACTAGCAGAGGACCCCGCATATTTTTAGGTTCAAAATAACACATATCTGCAAACAAAGTGAAATATAAAAGACCAAGATCCGATGAACTATATCAGAAGCCTCTCCAAGTTCACAACACATGAGTTATTCAGCTTCCTCTTACATAATAGTATTTTAAAAGTCATCACTAACATAATATGGATGGTACGGGGAGGGAGGTGGGAGGGGGGTTCAGGATTGGGAACACGTGTACACCCGTGGCAGATTCATGTTGATGTATGGAAAAACCAATACAATATTATAAAGTAATTAGCCTCTAATTAAAATAAATAAATTTAAATAAAATAAAATTTAAATATCATTTGTTTCTGTGTGGATGCTCTGCAAGAATTTTTATCTCCAAAGGTTCTTTTTACCCAAAAGCTTAGTAGCCATAATAAAGTGCATATACTTGGGGTTGTTTTCCATGAAATTTTTGATAATTCTTAAAAGTTCAAAGTATACTTTCTCATTTTGAAGAATTGGGCTGAGAATTACAAATCATTTAGTAGAAAGTCCCTAAAAGATTTACATCTGCAGAAACAGGAACATCTCGGGATAGAGGATTTCTTTCCATGATTTGAGCAAAGTATTTTATGGATTTTGTTATTCTGGTCACTGTGACACTATTAGGTGAGTATCTTTTTAGTTACTTCTTCATTTCTAAAGTCTTTCTGCAAGACCAGAGATTTAGAACAGTTAGTATAGGACAAAAATGAGAAGCTTGATCCCCCAATTAATCAGCTAGACTTCCTCTGTCAGTTAATAACAAATAAAGTTGGCATCCCATTTAACTTGCAAACCAGCACTTCTAATCACAGTAGGATGGAGGATTATTAGTAGGTCTTTTCTGACCACTGAAAAAGAAAAAGTAAATTAATCATTTAATGATGAGGAGTAGCAGCACCAACTTTAACTATAAGGAACAGAGTGGAAAAACATATGAAAAGTAGTAATAAAGAAATACCATATTTATACTATGAACTTTGCTAAATATGCTTTAAATGAAAGTAGTTACTATTAAGTTCAATATTATACACAAATATTTTTGAACTATGTATTATATGATGTAAAGCATATAACCTATGTCTGCATGTTTTGTACAGATATATGCTATGCAAATGTGAATATATGACATATATATATATCTCCATTTCCTTATCTATCTGTGCAATAATTTTCCAGTATCAAACTACAGCACATCTGAGTTATTTTTTTATTTAGTCAGATTAATGCACTTTTGTTAACAGACCTAAACCTTACTTTTCTGGCACATGTGCTAAACTTCTTTGTGAGTAAAATTTTACAAGAAAAATTTATTTATTGTTCTGAAGTTCTTGTCAATTTTTATTCCATTTAACATTACCTAATTAGTTCATATTCTTAATCACCGAATTTATTGCTGAAGGACATTTGGCTCTTACTGACAAAAATTCATTCTTGGAGAATCAAATTTCACCATTACTTAGAATAATCAAAAGATGAGTTCCAGAGATATTTGACAACTGATTGCACCATTATTGAAATAAGTGTTCCTCCTCCAAAGATCAATGCTCCCACATTTTTGTCAAGATGAATGTATTTATTGGAAAACCATCTGCCATATGTGTGTAGGTAAGTGCATGCGCATGCGTGCATGTGTGTGTGTAGACAGAGATTCACTGAAGAAATCCAAAACTAATTTACACTTTATAGGATTAACAGTGCTACTTACATTTTGGGTTTTGTGGGCAAAAGTTATCATTTTGTAGCCCTACTAGTAATCAGTTCTCATCAAATATAAGGAGTGTTATTATAAAATAATGGTGGATTCCTCAAGCTATGTCCAAAAATCTATTTTACAATCTATCCCAGATATTTATTTTATCCCATATTTATTTTCTTGGTAACCTAAGGGATATGAAACATGATCTAGACCGAGTCAGCCTTGCATGAACTATATACCCAAGAGCAAGTCTTTGAAGTAGTTAACACATTTGAAAAATGGTTAATATCTAGTTAAATAATTTTTAAACCATAATCACTTCACTAGTGAATAAAACGGAGAAGGCAATGGCACCCCACTCCAGTACTCTTGCCTGGAAAATCCCATGGATGGAGGAGCCTGGTAGGCTGCGTTCCATGGGGTCGCTAAGACTCGGACACAACTGAGCGACTTCACTTTCACTTTTCACTTTCATGCATTGGAGAAGGAAATGGCAACCCACTCCAGTGTTCTTGCCTGGAGAATCCCAGGGGCAGGGGAGCATCATGGGCTGCCGTCTATGGGGTCGAACAGAGTCAGACACAACTGAAGCGACTTAGCAGCAGCAGCAGTGAATAAAAATCACTTAAATAGGAAAAGTACTCTATGAAAATATATGGTCCAAAAATACTGAAATTCAAGAGCAAAAATCAAAGATATAGAAGACATTTTCACTGATGGTGACATTAAAATACAAAAATTCTTTCCATTTTAAGTGTGCTATCTTATTGGTTAAGAGAGTATTTCAAGATATATTTTTTGTCCTGACCATAGTATTAATATACAAAATAGTATTCGAATATGTCTTGTTTTTAACACTACAAATGGAGATCTACTGTAGTAAATGAAAAATTAACTGAACATAACAAGGGGTCATATGTTGAAAAGATATATTGCTGTTAAAAAATATGGTTGAATCATGCTGCTTGACTTTTTCTGAAAATGGGTTAAAATTTACACACCACTGGAGATCTGTTTAAGAGCATGTGGGTTAAACACACTGAATCTCCATCCCAAACACAGCAAGGCAGCTACAAGTCAAACATAATGACAGTGCTGATTAATTAGATACTCCTACCCCCAGCACTTCAGAGTGATTTATGGAGACACATCTCTAGCCTGATCCATTGTGCTGACTGGATTAATGGAGTGAGCTAGAAAAATTCACTGGCAACAGTATCTGGCAGCCCAGCAAAACATTAACCCTTGGAGTTTTCTTATCTAGCCTATTGACAGAATATTAATTATGACAAAACATGCATGTCTCACCTAATTATCTTTTGATAGCTTGGTTTATGTTTGACATATAAATATAGATGTGCATATTGCTTTGAATATTTGGATATACTGAAATTCCTTGCATTAGAAAGAAATTGCCCATAAACATTTAAGAGGGACAGAATTAGAATAAACTGTATATCCATTATGGGAAGAAAACTATGCAAGCATATCTTTTTCTTCTTAAGTATATGCTCAGAGACGTACAAATTTCTAATGGAACAAACAGAACATAAAAATATTTTTCAAGCCAAAAATATTCCCATTGCATGAAGAAAGAGCAGTGTGTAGGTTGCCTGGTGGTAGTGAATTCTGGAATAAAGAGAAATTCCGCTTACAGGAGAAAAAAGATGTCACTGATATATAAGCAATTGAATTAAACATATTCTGAAGTATATCTAATCAGAAGTGAGCATATTAGCCCATAAATTGCTTTTGGGATATATAAATGAAGTACCATATATTATCTGAATCTCAAAATTAAAAAGCTTCATAGTTCTATTTCTGCACAATATTTAAAGCTTTGTAACACTGAAATTAAACCTTCCCTAAAGCATCTAGAATAATTATGAGACATCAGTAAGTTTAGCTTTAATTATTTTTGTGGCATTAGGTCCATCCCAGTTTTATTTTCTAAATATGTTAAACATATGACAACCCAACTTTTTGTTAGACTTGGTTTCAAAGTCTCTGGATAGAAATGTCTTACCTCTCTGGTCATTCAAGGTTCACACTTAGAAGGATTAGATTGCTTGTTGTGGATTTTCTTAATTCTAAGCATGGCACAAAAGTAAGGAAATGCAAAGCTGACTAAATCTAACTCCATGAGTTTTTACTGCTCAAGCCATCAAGCAATAGAAACTTAATATCAGGCTTTAATGTCCATAGGTATGCCATGCCTCCTGAAACCAATAGGCTAGATCAAAGCTGCTGTCTTAAATTGCCAAGTTGGAGTTTCCAATGGTTCTGCAAGGATAGCCCTAAATCAGTGGTTCTTAACTGGGGACGATTTTGCTCCCCAGAGCACATTTTCCAATGTCCAGGGGCATTACTGATTGTTCAAAGTAGGGCATGCTACTGACTACAAGTGAGTCACTCTCAGCTGATAAATATCCTAAGGTGCACAAGATAGCTCCTCACAATACAGGAATTATTAAGCTTCCAAAGTCAATAACGCTGAAGTTGAGAAACCCTGCCCTAGGTAGAATACACTTAAATAATTTTATCTGAAGTTTTTAAGTGAACTTATTAATGTTGAGGATTGTATCTATGAATAAATGTCATAGCTCAGTGATCAGTTATTGCAAAAAGTGGTAGTATCCACTGAAGAATACAAAGTACTTGAAAACTGGAAAAGTGAGCATAAAGTTGTTATTCCTCTTAAAGGGTATCATCATTAAAACAGTGTGAAGATGTTAAGAGGCCCTGAAAATAGAACACAGACTAGTCAATAATTTCAGTAATAACATTCCACATGCAGAACATTTGAACTTGAATATTTGGACTTCTAAGACCATTATTGTTATTGCTCAGTTGCTAAGTCAAGTTCGACTCTTTGCAACCCCATGGACTATAGCACGCAAGGTTCCCCTGTCCTTCACTATCTCCCAGAGTTTGCTCAAATGCATGTCCATTGAGTTGGTGATGCTATCTAAGCATCTCATCCTCTGCCATATAGTATTTAAAAACATTATTAAGTACCAGAAGAAAAAATTTTATGCTATTTAATGATGCTAAGATTATGAAGAGTATTTAAAGAAAAATTAGTAACTCTTCTCATGCAAAATATTATAGAATATCACAAGTTAATGAAATAAATATCTCCACTGAATACACAACTGAAGTTAAAATTGAGCACGAGACAAAAACATTTCAATTTTATTTTCCAATTAACCAAGACATTTTCAAGCCAAACTGTTCATCTAATAGCATTCAAAGTCTCTATTTAACAAAGATAGACTCCAAAGAGAATAGCTTCTCCTAATCATTACAAATAACCATTTTGTAAAGTTGTCTCCAAACTTTTTAATTTGAAGGTTAAGATCTAATTATTAACAATAATAACAACCTTTGCAAATGGTTGCTTCTCCCTCGGGAATACTTTTTTATTTTACAAATCTATTAAAAATTTTATAAGTTCAGATATAGTCTCCATCTAGTCAAATCTAGTTAAATCCAATCAAGTCAAATCTAACTTTCCCAGCAATTCCAATTCACTAGCAAACACCTTTTCTCTTAGAAAATTAGAGAACTTAACATTTGTATCACTCGCTTTGGCACTTAATGCTATATTGCCTCACTTTTTTCTTAAGTTAAATTTTCCATTTATTTTTTATCTTTTCAGTTAAAGACTCAGATTATAAATTCCATATCATAAAGACCTCTTCTAACGATACTTAGAAAATATTAAAAGAAAGAAAGGAGGAAGATGAGGAGGAGGGAAACGAGAAAGGAAAAAGAAAAAAGGAAAAGAGAGGAAAAAAGGGAGGCAGATGCAGAAGAACGTGGAGGTGGAAAAAAGTCCTTTATATCACTCTTGTGTTATTCAAGAATAAAAGATTTCTATAACTCCTCTTTAAAATGAAAGTGTTCAGCTGCCTTCAAGATACTGAAATGCATCAATTTCAATTCAGCAACACAGACCCTAATCCTATGCCTAGACGCAATATTTGAGGTTTCTCTAGTTTTTCTCATTTGAGATTAGTAATCCTAAACCCTATGTTAAGAGAATAAACCCTGGACTGGCGATTCGTTTCATATATGATATTATACATGTTTCAATGCCATTCTCCCAATACAATAATGTAAAGTAATTAACCTCCAATTAAAATAAATAAATTTATATTAAAAAAGAGAATAAACCCATCTTTTAAAGAAGAGTATTAGAATATGAGACAGGATTAACTTGAAAAGCACAATATACTTAGTGTGACTACATATTTAGAAAAAACTTTTATATGAATAAAATAATGTACAGAAAGCTCAGGATAGGCTTCTTAAAACAGATCTAAGCAAATTATTCTCCTATTGAAACACTTAAATATCTTCTCATTTCCTGGAAGATGAATTCTAATTCTTAAACTGTATAGACATCCTTTCTACTTCTTTAACCTCTTCTCTTTTAGTTGCTAACTCAGACTCCGAGTTTGAACCAAACCAAACTTGCTTCCCTTTTTCTAAAGCTCCATCTCTTTCTATCTGCACTTTGCAAGTAGTCCTTATTCTCAACTGAGTTCCCAAGCCTCCTGGTCCCCAACACATGTATAAGTGTGTACACATATACACACATATAATCATTATCTACGTCCTACTTGCTTCTTGCAAATATTTCAGGGCCAGTTGCTTCCAGGTTTGGGGCCAGCTCTCTGAGTTCCTCTGAGAATTCTGCACTCTGTCCTTCACTCCTTCTCTCCTGAACTAACCACAGCAGAATGAGACTGCATGCATGACTAGTATGTAAGCTCTGTGAAGACATTTTTTCCTCTCTTTGTTGCTTTTTCAGCACTGTCGTGTCTGACTCTTTGCTACCCCATAGATTGTAGCCTGCCAGGCTCCTATGTCCATGGGATTCTCCAGGCAAAAGTACTGGAGTGAGTTGCCATTTCCTTCTCCAGGGGATCTTCTCAACCCAGAGATCGAAGTGGCATCTCCTACACCGGCAGACAGGTTCTTTACCACTGAGCCACCAGGGAAGATGATTTCCTCTCTTACTCTCCTGGTATTCCTAGTTCCTAGTACAGAATCAGGCAGATAAAATTTTAAATAAATATTTGTTAGATTGAACTAAAATGAACTGAATTGGATAGGATTAAATATATTTAAGTTAAATTTACAACTGGAGATACTCAAAATTTTTTATTTTGATCAAAACTGAATTTGGTGATTTCTTTCGTTTTAAAAGACTGATAAACACCTGTGCTCAGATCTCCATAGGTTCTCCACACCTTTCTCCTATAAAGGAATTATTTTCTGTTTCACCTCAATCTTTTTACTTACAAGAGTTGGCTCAACACAGATCTTAAAAATTCCTGTGGCTACTCAGTGGTTATGTGTGTGCTAAGTCACTCAGTTGTGTCTGAGTCTTTTTGACCCTGTGGACAGTAGACTGCCAGGTTCCTCTGTCACTGGACTTCTCCAGGCAAGAATACTGGCATGGGTTGCCATTTCTTTCTCCAGAAGATCTTCCCTACCCAGGGATCAAACGCACATCTCTTGCGTCTCTTGCATTAGCAGGTGGGTTCCTTACCACTAATGCCACCAGGGAAGCCTTTCAATTCAGTTCAGTTCAGTCGCTCAGTTGTGTCTGACTTTGCGACCCCATGAATCGCAGCATGCCAGGCCTTCCTGTCCTTCCCCAACTCCCGGAGTTTACGCAAACTCATGTCCATCGAGTCAGGGATGCCATCCAGCCATCTCATCCTCTGTCGTCCCCTTCTCCTCCTGCCCCCAATCCCTCCCAGCATCAGGGTCTTTTCCAATGAGTCAACTCTTCGCATGAGGTGGCCAAAGTACTGGAGTTTCAGTTTTAGCATCATTCCTTCCAAAGAAATCCCAGGGCTGATCTCCTTCAGAATGGATTGGTTGGATCTCCTTGCAGTCCAAGGGACTCTCAAGAGTCTTCTCCAACACCACAGTTCCAAAGCATCAATTCTTTGGTGCTCAGCTTTCTTTACAGTCTAAATCTTACATGCATACAGTCAATACACATCTGGTATCTCATGATTGACCTTTTTTCAATCTTAAGAAGATTTTCTTCTCTTAAATAATACTCTCCTCTATTCTCCTTAGTTCAGTTCAGTCGCTTAGTCATGTCCGACTCTTTGCAACCCCATGAACCGCAGCACACCAGGCCTCCCGGTCCAACACCAACTCCCAGGGTTTATCTAAACTCATATCTATCGAGTCAGTGATGCCATCCAACCATCTCATCCTCTGTTGTCCTCTTCTTCTCCTGCCCTCAATCTTTCCCAGTATCAGGGTCTTTTTAAATGAGTCAGCTCTTCCCATCAGGTGATTAAAGTACTGGAGTTTCAGATTCAAGATCAGTCCTTCCAGTGAACACCCAGGACTGATGTCCTTTAGGATGGACTGGTTGGATCTCCTTGCAGTCCAAAGGACTCTCAAGAGTCTTCTCCAACACCACAGTTCAAAAAGAATCAATTCTTGGGCGCTCAGCTTTCTTTATAGTCCAACTCTCACAACCATACATGACTACTGGAAAAACCATAGCCTTGACTAGACGGACCTTTGTTGGCAAAGTAATGTCTCTGCTTTTGAATATGCTGTTTAGGTTGGTCATAACTTTCCTTCCAAGGAGTGAGCGTCTTTTAATTTCATGGCTGCAGTCACCATCTGCAGTGATTTTGGAGTCCCCAAAAATGAAGTCAGCCACTGTTTTCCCATCTATTTCCCATGAAGTGATGGGACTGGATGCCATGATCTTAGTTTTCTGAATGTTGAGCTTTAAGCCAACTTTCTCGCTCTCCTCTTTCACTTTCAAGAGGCTCTTTAGTTCTTCTTCACTTTCTGCCATAAGGGTGGTGTCATCTGCATATCTGAGGTTATTGATATTTCTCCCAGGAATCTTGATTCCAGCTTGTGCTTCCTCCAGCCCAGTGTTTCTCATGATGTACTCTGCATATAAGTTAAATAAGCAGGGTGGCAATATACAGCCTTGATGTACTTCTTTTCCTACTTGGAACAAGTCTGTTGTTCCATGTCCAGTTCTATCTGTTGCTTCCTGACCTGCATACAGGTTTCTCATGAGACAGGTCAGGTGGTCTGGTATTCCCATCTCTTTCAGAATTTTCCACAGTCGATTGTGATCCTCACAGTTAAAGGCTTTGGCATAGTCAATAAAGCAGAAATAGATGTTTTGCTGGGACTCTCTTGCTTTTTCCATGATCCAGAGGATGTTGGCAATTTGATCTCTGGTTCCTCTGCCTTTTCTAAAACCAGCTTGAACATCTGGATGTTCATGGTTCATGTATTGCTGAAGCCTGGCTTGGAGAATTTTTAGCATTCCTTTACTAGCGTGTGAGATGAGTGCAATTGTGCAGTAGTTTGAGCACTCTTTGGCATTGCCTTTCTTTGGGATTGGAATGAACACTGACCTTTTCCAGTCCTGTGGCCACTGCTGAGTTTTCCAAATTTGCTGGCATATTGACTGCAGCACTTTCACAGCATCATCTTTCAGGATTTGAAATAGCTCCACTGGAATTCCATCACCTCCACTAGCTTTGTTCGTAGTGATGCTTTCTAAGGCCCACTTGACTTCACATTCCAGGATGTTGGGCTCGAGGTGAAACACTTTAATCTGTAATATGTTCAGTATTTAGAATTGCAGAACATTTTATTATTCACAGTGTCCCTGTATCAAAATACCATCTAATAAAGGTTTTTCTTTTCCTTTCTAAAACTGAATTAAGACATTAAGTAGAAATTTTGAAAGACACAGAAATAAAAGTGGTATCATACACAGAACCCTTATATCTGGAGATGGCTTTTGCAAACATTTTGTTGAATTTACTTTCCATTTATTTTCTATGTGTGTACATTTAAACAGTTAAAATCAATCAGGGCAAATAGATTATATCCTGAATCTTAAAATGATTTTATACCATAAGGTATTGCCCTATGCCATTAGGCCATTATCCTTGTACTACACTTAATTTCAAATGACTGTTTAATACTATTATATGAATGTATCACAATTTACTTCCCCATTTCCCCATTAATGGTCATTCAGATTTCTCTATGTGTTATAGTTGTTTCCTGCCTTCACGAAACAGAGGTGAGGGAACCCCACATCCTTGGGTGGATCTTTTATTCCTTCCTTTTCATGTAACTTGGTATACAACAGTTGCTTTGGTACAATGATATATTTAGAGAACTGCGTTATAAGTGCGTGAGTAAGTGGGAATTTAGGGGAAGAACCACATCTTCCTCTGCCTTATAAGTTGCTGATAAATACAGTCATGACTCAGGGAATAATAATGAGTCATTTAATTTGCTTAAAGCACTTCCCCTCAGATTCAGTCAAATGGCAAGCTTAAAATTGCTGGCAGCTGAAGATGTTGTAGTTCTTTTGTATTTAAGGGAGTAGGAGTACTTTCTGCACTGCTTGCCTGAAAGCTGATCATTCCAGAAGTGTAAAAGTATAATGACCGAATAGCAGTAAGTGGGTATGACAACAGTACCAATAACAATAACAATGATAAACAGAACAGGTTTCAGAGTTCCAAAAGTGTGCAAATGTAGGGACAGTTTCTCCCACAACTTGGTGAATTATAGCAAAATGCATTAAAGTGTCTACACGATGAACTTTTTTTCTTGGCAAAAGGTCAGTAATGTGTCTGTTAAGAAAAGTCATTTATGCCAACAATTTGCTTCCAGTATTGATGAGAGAGAAAAAGTCAAATAACTGGATTAAATGGCTTTTGCAGTTTGACCTCCCGGAAGAGGATGAAAAGCAACTCAAGTCCTCTAAATGCTCATTTATAAAGTACTTTGACGATGAAACACCCTTCCTCAGCCTTAGACACTATTTTCCCAGTAAAAGATGAGACAAATAATTTCCATATGGAGGATATTTTTGTTAGGATTTTCTATCCATCTGAGAGATATTGCATTTTCTCATCTACAAAAAGAATCCAAGAAAGGGTAAGAAAACCTCCAACTGCTTTGATACCATTAGACCAGAAATTGACTCCATTTTTTTAATTAAAGAAAGCAACAGAAATAAAAGAGAAAAAAAAAAAACTTTGTCTTAGATGTAATTCTGGCCATTTGACACCCCATGATGAGAAGGTCTCATAGATGAGAGAAGAGGGAAAAAAGAAATCTAAGTAGAAATGTAGGACAGAAGGAGGAAGCATTCTGTAAGAGTACTAACATCAACACTTGTCCAGATAGTGCCCCAGAGGTGGCTCTGATGGGCCAGGGCTGGGGACTGTTGCAGACCAACTGAATACCGACTGCAATTTCCAGAGCAGATGGCCAAACAGGCAGGTGGGTTTCTGAAAGGATGCTCCTGGGCCTCTACCCACATTTTCCACGTACCTGGGTAGGCAGATGGCAGCACCAGTTGACTAATGAAAAAGATGAAGTTTATGTGTTCTATTTATTCTCATAATAATAGAGATTAAAGTCCATCTTATTAAATATATAAAATTAATTCTCAGCATCATATATACCACTTAACTCTGATGCATTCACTTAACTACAATGATTCTATTTTTTTCAAAAACTTTTAGAAGCTATAATTTTCCATATTGCTTGTATAGACTATCCAGGTTTCTGAATGACATGTTTTAGTTTGAATATCTAAGAGAATACAAACAAAATTGCCAAGATCAAAGAAGCAAAATCTCATTTTGTACTTAAATTTTCTATAGTTATTTGAAAAAGAGTTTGAAATACAAGTAGAAATAATTAGATATTCAGAAAGAAACTGTTTCCTAATTACTAATAATTCTCAATAAATGGATTGTCATCATCTATTACTAAAAGTACCACTATACAAAATAATAGTTTTCTATACATTTAAAAATGGTTTAAATAACTAGTATTATTTACATTTTAAGTGTGTGCATGGTAGGTATGCTTCTCAGGTGGCGCAGTGGTGAAGAACCCACCTGCCAATGCAGGAGATGCAGTTTCAACCAGTGGGTTGGGAAGATCCTCTGGAGAAGGCAGTGGCAACGGACTCTAGTAATCTTGCCTGGGAAATCCCATGGCAGGAGATACTTCAGGGCTACATTTCAGGCAATGGCAAAAAGTCAGATATGACTGTACAAGTGAGCAAAGCACTGAGCACATGTTTACATATGGATTTGAACAGAAATGCCATCGTATAAAGTTTAGTACGATTTTATTTTAATCAAATGGCATGTGTTGACCCTTTTTGAAGTATACTTTTAGGAAATGCATGTTGAAGCAAAAATGCTTTCAAGTGGTTTGCAGTTAAGTTGAGGAGAGAGAACATATAAAGAGAACTCAACCAAAAGCTTGTTATGAAGAAGCAGAATAAGGGAAAATTAATGTTGAAGAAAACTTAAGTTTGTTTTAAATGACCAGGAAAGAGTGGGGGGCAGCTGAATTAGCTGACTTGTTTGTGATTAATGATGGATTCCCAAAAACAGAAGACACTATAACAGCTAGTTTTTTTCTTAAGTTCAGGAATTATGATACCAAAGTACACAGCATCAATTTTTATCTGTATTTTGAAATCCAAGTAAGAACATTTCAAAGTGATTCCACATAGCCAATATAAACAATGCCGTTTATATACCTCACAAATCCCTGCAGAAATAGGAGTCAGTATCTGAGTCCAAAGAGGTAAGATTGATCCCAGTGGTTCTGCGTGTGGGTGATGTTGATCCTTCAGGGAACATTTGATGACTGTGATGTCTGGAGACATTTTTGCTTGTCACTGCTAGGGAGAGGGCTCCTACCAGCACTGAGTGGAGAGAGGCCAGGGAAGTGCTAAACATCCTACAATGCAGAGAACAGTCACCAGCAGGAGTCACCCAGCCTCAACTACTGGTGGTGCTGAGACTGAGAAACCCTGATGTATCCTCACACGTGTCTGTGTGTGTGCATTCAGTCATACTTGACTCTTTGCGACCCCATGGACAGTGGAGACTGCCAGGCTCATCTGTCCATGGGATTTCCCAGGCAAGAATATTGGAGAGTATTGCCATTCACTCCTCCAGCCAGGGATCAAACCCAAGTCTCTTGCATCTCCTGCATTGGAGGCAGATTCTTTACCACTGTGCTGCCTTATCCTCACATAATACTTGCTAAACACTCAATGGAAAGAGTAGCTCAAGGAAATAAAAAGATTGACCCCCAAATCAGGAAAGTTGTAATACAAGAGGTTAGTCTGTTCTGCAATAACATCTATATATTTTTTATTTTTTAAATATATTTATTTATTAATTGAAGGATAATTACTTTAGAGTTTGTTGTTTTCTGTCAAACCTCAACATGAATCAGCCATAGGTATACATATATCCCCCTCCCTCTTGAACCTCCCTCCCATCTCCCTCCCCATCCCACTCCTCTAAGTTGATACAGAGCCCCTGTTTGAGTTCCCTGAGACATACATCAAATTCCCATTGGCTATCTATTTTACAAATGGTAATGTAAGTTTCTATGTTACTCTCTCCGTACATCTCACCCCCTCCTCCCCTCTCTCCATGTCCATAAGTCTGTTCTCTATGTCTGTTTCTCCATTGCTGCCCTGTAAGTAAATTCTTCAATACCATCTTTCTGGATTCCACATATAGGCGTTAATCTATGATATTTATCTTTCTCTTTCTGACTTAATTCACTTTGTATAATAGGCTCTAGATTCATCCACCTCATTAGAACTGACTCAAATGCGTTCCTTTTTATGGATAAATAATATTCCATTCTGTATATGTACCACAACTTCTTTATCCATTCGTCTGTCAATGGATATCTAGGTTGCTTCTATGTTCTAGCTATTGTAAATAGTGCTGCAATGAACACTGGGGTACATGTGTATTTTTCAATTTTTGTTTCCTCAGGTATATGCGTAGGAGTGGGATTGCAGGGTCATACGGTGGTTTTATTCCTAGTTTTTTAAGGAGTCTCATACTATCTTCCCGGAGAAGGCAATGGCACCCCACTCCAGTATTCTTGCCTGGAAAATCCCATGGAAGGAGGAGCCCGGTAGGCTGCAGGCCATGGGGTCGCTAAAAGTCGGACATGACTGAGCGTCTTCACTTTCACTTTTCACTTTCATGTATTGGAGAAGGAAATGGCAACCCACTCCAGTGTTCTTGCCTGGAGAATCCCAGGGACTGGGGAGCCTGGTGGGCTGCCGTCTATGGGGTTGCACAAAGTCGGACACGATTGAAGTGACTTAGCAGCAGCAGCAGCAGCAGCATACTATCTTCCATAGTGGTTGTATCAATTTACATTACCACCATCAGTGCAAGAGGGACATCTACATTTTAGATGAAATTAAATAAAAAAAAATTTCCAAACCCTCTTCAGTCTAATCCTACTATTTGAATTAGTTCTCGAAACTTCCTCAAAATAGACATTTTACTCTAGTCATGTGAAACTCCTTAGTGTCTCGCCAGGGATTATAAGTAATTCCATACCATTGTTTCTGTTTTTCTTTTAACTTCCAAGAGTTTCTTTTCTTCTATACTTTTCTATTTAATTATTTTATACTCTCTGATAGTTAAGTAAAAACACTTTTTTAAAAAGACTAAAAACTCAACTTTTGTACATTTATTATGTCCACAACATAATTTATCATTTAATCCTTGCCCTTTGTTGTTTTATGTCTTGATTTTTATGTAGACTATATACGCTCTTGAAGTAAAGATCATACATCATTCATAAACTATGATTTTCTTGGTATTTCACACCAATATATACAATATACAGATTAGCATATACAATAAACATTCATTAAATTCTCATTATTTCTTTTACAGGGATAGGAAAATCAAAGGTGGAGAAAGATAAGGAAGAAAACGATAAAACCAAGAGAACAGGCCTTGCAATAAGTTAATAAATGTTTTCAGTGATCTCTGCTCATGTGAGTTGCATCTATCCTATAATTTAATACAGTTCTGTGTGTTTGTCTGCTCAGTCACTCAGTTGTGTCCAACTCTTGACAACTCCAAGGACTACAGCCCACCAGTGTCCACTAGAACATTCAGGCATGACCTAAATCAAATCCCAGTGAAAGGGACAAATAGATCCAAGGGATTAGATCTGATAGACAGAGTGCCTGAAGAATTATGATGGAATTTTGTAACTTTGTACAGGAGACGTTGATCAAAAAGATCTCCAAGAAGAAGAAAGGCAAAAAGGCAAAATCATTGTCTGAGGAGGCCTTACAAATAGCTAAGAAAAGAAGAGATGTGAAAGGCAAAGGAGAAAAGGAAAGATATATCCATCTGAATTCAGAGTTCCAAAGAGTAGCAAGGGGAGATAAGAAAGCCTTCCTCAGTGATCAGTGCAAAGAAATAGAGGAAAACAATAGAATTGGAAAGACTAGAGATCTCTTCAAGAAAATTATAGATACCAAGGGAACATTTCATGCAAAGATGGGCTCAATAAAGGACAGAAATGATGTAGACCTAGCAGAAACAGAAGAT
>NW_011494950.1:5053732-5070190 GCF_000754665.1 Bison bison bison | reverse complement strand
AGTGATCAGTGCAAAGAAATAGAGGAAAACAATAGAATTGGAAAAGATAAAGAGATCTCTTCAAGAAAATTATAGATACCAAGGGAACATTTCATGCAAAGATGGGCTCAATAAAGGACAGAAATGATGTAGACCTAGCAGAAACAGAAGATATTAAGAAGAGGTGACAAGAATACACAGAACTATACAAAAAAGATCTTAAGGACCCAGATAACCATGAGGGTGTGATCACTCACCTAGAGCCACACATCCTGGAGTGCAAAGTCAAGTGGCCTTAGGGAAGCATCAGCATGACCAAAGCTAGTGGAGGTGATGGAATTCCAGCTGAGCTATTTCAAATCCTAAAAGGTGATGCTGTGAAAGTGCCGCACTCAGTATGCCATCAAGGTTGGAAAACACAGCAGTGGCCACAGTACTGGGAAAGGTCAGTTTTCATTCCAATCCCAAAGAAAGCCAATGCTAAGAAATGGTCAAACTACTGTACAACTGCACTGATCTCACATGCTAGCAAAGTAATGCCCCAAATTCTCTAAATTAGGCTTCAACAGTACATGAACCAAGGACTTCCAGATGTTCAAGCTGGATTTAGAAAGGACAGAGGAACCAGGGATTAAATTGCCAACGACTGCTCGATCCTAGAAAAAGCAAGAGAATTCCAGAAAAACATCTACTTCTGCTTCACTGACTATGCTAAAACCTTTGACTGTGTATCACAACAAACTGTGGACAATTCTTAAAGAAATGGGAATACCAGATTACCTTAACTGCCTCCTGAGAAATCTGTACGCAGGTCAAGAAGCAACAGTTAGAACCGGACATGGAAAAATGGGCTGGTTCCAAATTGAGAAAGGAATATGTCAAAGCTGTATATTGTCACCGTCCTTACTTAACTTATATACAGAGTACATCATGTGAAATGCTGGACTGGATGAAGCACAAGCCAGAATCAAGATTGCAGGGAGAAATATTATTAACCTCAGATATGCAGGTGATACCACCCTTATGAAAGAAAGAGAACAGGAATTAAAGAGCCTCTCAATGTAAGTGATAGAGGAGAGTGAAAAAGTTGTCCTAAAACTCAGCATTCAAAAAATGAAGATCATGGCATCTGGTCCCATCGCTTCATGGCAAATAGCTGGGGAAGCAATGGAAACAGTGATAGAGTTTATTTTCTTGGGCTTCAAAATCACTGCAGATAGTGACTGTAGTCATGAAATTAAAAGACATTTGCTCCTTGGAAGAAAAGCTATGTATGACAAACCTAGACAGCATATTAAATAGCAGAAACATTACTTTGCTAACAAAGATCCATCTACTCAAAGCTACGATTTTTCCAGTAGTCGTGTATGGATGTGACAGTTGGACCATAAAGAAAGCTGAGTGCTGAAGAACTGATGCTTTTGATTTGTGGTGTTGGACAGGACTTTTAAGAGTCCCTTGGACTGCAAGGGGGTCTAAACAGTCAATCCTAAAGGAAATCCTGAATAATCATTGGAAGGACTGATGCTCAAGCTAAAGTTCCAATACTTTTGCTGCCTGATGTGAAGAACTGACTCACTGGAAAAGACCCTGATGCTGGAAAAATTGAAGGTAGGAGGAGAAGGGGACAACAGAGGATGAGATAGTTGGATGGCATCACTGACTTGATATACATGAGTTTGAGCAAGCTCCTGGAGTCGGTGATGGACAGGGAAGCCTGGGGTGCTGCAGTCCATGGGGTCGCAGAGTCGGACATGACTGAGCAAGAAAACTGAACTGAGTCGCCTCTGTCCATGGGATTTTCCAAGTAAGAATACAGGAGAGGGTTGCCATTTCCTCCTCCAGGGGGTCTACCTGACCCAGGAATCGAACCCTGGTCTCCTGCATCTCCTGCCTTGGCAGGCATTTTCTTTACCACTGCACCATTTTGGAAGCCCAAAGGAGGAAAAGCATAAAACTGAAAGAATAGGCCTTGTGACAAGTTAATACATTTTTTTCAGTGATCTTTGCTCATGTGAGTTTCATCTGTTTTATAATTTAATCTAGTTAACTTCCATTTTATCCTGTCTCAAAGTATATTTACAAATGTGGAAATAAGTTGCTGTTTTCTAAGAAATACCAACTGAGGAAAAGCCATTGTACACTCACTGCAAGGAGCAGACCTGATTCTTACAACGGAAGGTGGCGGCTACAGTTGGCCTCTGGATACAGACTATGTGGGGCTGATTCCTGGATTACCCACTATTAACTATATGACACTGGGGAAGTCAGTTAGCTTTTTTGACTTGGAGTGCTTCATCTATTCTCTTGGAATATTAACAGTGCCCAGTTCACATGGCTGTTATGATGACTAAATGAGATAATCTATGTGAAAGGCTTAGCACAGTGCCAGGCGAAGCATGAGGGCTCAGTAAATGTGAGATGGCCTCATTATTCAAAACATAACTTAATCCTGTGATCCCTCAAGATCTTATCTGTTAACATGACCTTAGATCTAAGATCTTCAAATCATCTTAGTATTTCAAACATATGGTATAATGTCCTTTAAATGAAATGATTTTCTTTCTCAATTCCTCAGGAACTTTACAGTTCACTGTACTTCACGTGGGCAGATTTGGTCATTTTCTAATGTATTTTGCATGTTTAAATGTATCTAACGTAAAAATCTAAAAATAAAGAATTTAAATGTTCTTAATCTCACATACTATAAATCTGCTTTTGTGTGTTCGTAAACACTGGGTCCATGGTGAGATAAATTAGCACTGTAAAGTACACATATGTCAACAATTACTAGGTGCAGTAATTTAAGGCCTGATTCACTCAACTTTCCTTTGGCCAATAGGCACCCTTGCACAAGAAATGTGATTGGGGGCGGGGGGCGGATAAGGGGACTAAAGTATAAATTCTGCATCGACGTCATCTTTCATATTCCAAAGTGCTGTTACTTTCAGAGTACTAGTCCTACCCTTGTGGCATACCCAATTAGCTCCTTCCTACTGACATTTATTTATGTCATCATTTTACCTGGATTAGTTCTGATTTATAAATAAGCAAGCTTGTTGAAAGCAAAGCAGAACTGTGATTTAACCCAAGGTAAGAAAAATGTGTAGGTTTAGTTGATCAAAACATGTAGTCGACCTGGTGAAAAAAATTCACCTATGCAATAAATGGCAAAGCGTTTAAGTTTTACCTGTTTGATTTAGAAGGGTCATTAATTCAGAATCCATTCTTCTGTTTTTAAACCTTAAACTTTAATTGATAAATACTGACTTTCAGTGGTATAACGCAAAACTCAGCATGGCTGGAATATCTAACTTCCTAATATTTCACTTGGATTCATTTTTTAAATTTATAGAAACCATTTTAAAGGTATGACTCTAACAGAGTGCATTTATATTGTAGAGAGAAATAGTATGTGTGTATTCCTGCTTGTTGTAAAAGGGCAGAGAGAACAACACAATGTTATTCCTGACTAAGGGAACTTAAAATAAGCTATAGGCCAGTCAGCAACTTAGATAATAGATTCTTTATAGGCATCTTTCTCCCTTCGCCACAAGTTAAACAGGCAAATAAACACAGAACAATAGCAACAAACACATAGAAAATAAAGTGGTTGAAATGTATGGAATTTATTGTTATATTTCTTTACTACCTAGAGACTAGAAGGAACGCTCAACACTCTAAGACCAGTAAATATATGTTAATTCATTTCTGTCATTAACAAACAGAAATGATTGCAGTGGCCTGTTTATTTGTGGTCTTACCTCTGACCTATGCAGTATATTTTCCTTGGATTATTTTTCCTGAAACTGCTGATTTAATTTCACTCTCTCTTCTTCTCTAAGCATTCAGGGCTTATTATCTGTCTGATCTTGAAAAAGTTATCTTTTCTAATTCTCAGTTTCCTCATCAGCAAAATCTCTTTTAGGGATTTAATGAGATATTATATGTGAATATAATAGAAGCTAAGTAGATTTGACTTTAACACAAATCTGAAATACTTGTGTTTTTAGGAGAAGCATATTACTATGGTTCACCAGAAATACAATTAGGCACAAATCCAATAGAAATTGAATAAAATGCATTGAATTGTGTTATAATTACCTCTTTGAGATCTTCTTTACCCCAGTTTCTCCAACACCAGTGGCCTGGATTCAACACTGCAGATTAATTGTCTTAACGTCTCCAAGGGTGTCACTCCTCTACAGAAGAATTTTTCCATGGTTTTAAATTGCTTAAGAAATGAAGACAAACTCTTATTAGTTAAAGGCTCTGCATAATATAACCCAAACCACCTTCTACCTCCTGTCTATAGCATCCAACACATAGACCACACGCTGCCCTCAAATATTCTCAGTTTTCTTGCCTTTACTTATATTTCTCCCACTCTGCCATATGGCTTGTTGAAATTCTACTGAAGGATTTTCTCAATAACTATTCAATGAATTGAATGAAAATTAATAACTAATTATAATTTGTTCTTTAAGTTTATAGAATGATCTGTTTTATTTTCTAAAGCTTTATAATCAATTGAATCTGGGTTAAAATAAAATCACTTTAGTGTAAAAAATAGTACAGAGCTTACTTTTGGGATGATTGACTGAATATTTAACTTTTCAAACAATTAAGGCTATGTCAAAAAGACATGCCAAGTTACTAATGTGTCACTTCACACTTTTGTAGAATTGCTTTGGGGCCCATTTACTGCATTAATAAATATAAAATATGACAAGTGTGTAGGGCATTTTCATTAGGATTTGGAACACTGGAGGTAAACAACAATATTCACACATCTTCTGAGCAAACCAATAATTTTATTAAAGCTACTTGCAAATACATGCCTTTTTTCCAAATTTGGATGTCAAAATGAATAAAGTAAATGAATAAGAAAATCGTATACATAATTTTAATACCCAAAATGTGATTGAGAAGGCAAGAAGTCTGGTGTAAAGGTGACATCTGAGTAGTTGCTCTAATGTGTTCTGACATGTTTCATCCATAGAGAGTACAAATTGAAAACTGAGTTTAAACTGAAAATTAATCTAAAACTACTACTCCCATAATTCAAACACAGGAATTCTGGCATGTTCAAAGAACACTGAATGTGCAATATAGTTTGATCACTTTTAATAATAGTTATTTAGATTAAGTTAACTCAGTTCTCTTTTCTAGGGTCTGATTTGCTGCTTAGAAAGTCTTTTACACATATAAGTTCTGAGGATGTTTGTTGAAGGAACAAGTGAGAGCATGAACAGCCACTTAGCATCTCAAAAGCAGTGATTTAATTATCTTACTCCTATATACAGCTCAAGATTACTTTCAATTGAATCTAAAGATATCTCTCCTACTTTTTTTTTTTTAACAAGGACTGGATTTATTAATCCAATCCCTACCAAGTGCCAGACATAATGCTAAGCTGCACAGATAAAAATGAATAATAATGCAGTCTTTGCCTAAAGGAGCTTACGGGCAAGTGAAAAAGAAATGCAAAGTTTTAAGATTTATAGAGGAGCTGTCTGAAGAAGTCATCAATCAAGATAGATGTTCCGCTGAAGTTTAGAAGATACAGATAGAGAGGCATTGTTTGAGGGAAATATGAAAATTCTGGGCCTGTGAAGCATTTCAACAAATATCTATGAATACTAACATTATTTTTGGTTGCAATTTTTTATTTTTTCTCAAACAATCCATAATCCCAGTTCTCATTCTTGGTTACTCATCTACAAAGAAAAGCATCAGATCTGAATGTCAGATTCCCACTTCTTAACACATGTAATAATAAAACGGATGACCTAAGATTGTTTTAAGTTGGACTTTAAATTTTGCACTTATTTTCATATTGAGGGTTAGCTTTCGTCAGAAACATTACTAACAAAAACAAAATAGTCTAGGCTGGAAGTCATTATTATTTCTGAAGGATTTCAGGGAATAAAGATAAGGGAAACCTCATTTCTTATTTTACCTACTTTTGTATTTTTATAATGACTATATAAACTTTAGTGATTGAGAGCAAATTAGAAGTTGAACATAACACAAAAGGGAGTAAACATTTACTGGTGTAAAATTACACTCAAAAAAATTGAATCAACCTAAAACACCGATACAAATTTCTCCCATTTGAAAGGATAATGGCTGTGGTGCCTTGGCAAATATGGAGAAATGAACTTACAGTCAAACAATAGTTGGGGAGGAAGAAATGGTTGAGTGACCTCTACAGAACCAATTAATAAAACTCCCACCAGAATAATCAAGCAGGTGACTAAACTCAATGGTTGAATATACATACACAGTTAATGAGTTCATATTTAACTGCTTAAGGAATTACGGGAAAAGAGGATATATGAGATTAACTGTGTATCCATTATCCATTTTCTTCAACTCACAGCATTGTCATTGTGCCTATAAACAAAATACAGTGACTGCTCATTCATAATATAGAATGAATTCATAGGAATTTAATGTTGATACTTCTTCTTTGTAAATCATATTATTTAAATCTGATGCAATGACAAGTATACTAAATAGATTACTGAAAAATAAAAAAGGATGATCCACAATGTAAAACTGATTATGCAGTGGACAAAAAACTAAAGTGATGTAAGTCTTCCATTTTATTTAGTCTCTTGAATCTTGCTCCTCCCTCTAGAGTTCAGTTCAGTTCAGCTCAGTCCCTCAGTTGTGTCTGACTCTTTGGCATCCCATGGACTGCAGCACACCAGGGTTCCCTGTCCATCACCATCTCCCTGAGCTTGCTCAAACTCAGGTCCATCGAGTCAGTGATGCCATCCAACTATCTCATCCTCTGTCGTCCCCTTCTCCTCCTGCCTTCAATCTTTCCAGCATCAGGGTCTTTTCCAATGTATCAGTTCTTCTCATGAGGTGGCCAAAGTATTGGAGCTTCAGTCAGCATCAGTCCTTCTAATGAGTATTCAGGGTTGATTTCCTTTAAGATTGACTGATTTGATCTTCTTGCTGTTCAAAGGACTCTCAAGAGTCTTCTCCAACAACACAGTTCAAAACAATCAATTTTTTATCACTCAGGTTTTCTTATGGTCGAACTCTCACATCCATACATGACTAATGGAAAAACCATAGCTTTGACTAGATGGATTTTTGTTGGTAATGTCTTTGCTTTTCAATACACTGTCTAGGTTTGTCATAGCTTTTCTTCAAAGTAGCAAACGTCCTTTAATTTCATAGCTGCAGTCACGATCTGCAGTGATTTTGCAGCTCAAGAAATAAAGTCTGTCACTGTTTCCATTGCTTCCCCAGCTACTTGCCATAAAGTGATGGGACCGGGTGGAATGATCTTTGTTTTTTGAATGTTGAGTTTTAAGACAGCTTTTTCACTCTCCTCTTTCACTTTCATCAAGAGGCTCTTTAGTTCCTCTTTGTTTTCTGCCATAAGGGGGGAGGGGTGTCATCTGCATATCGGAGGTTATGTATATTTCTCCCTGCAATCTTGATTGTGGCTTGTGCTTCATCCAGCCTGGCATTTCACATGAAGTACTCTGCATATATGTTAAATAAGCAAGGTGACAATATACAGCTTTAACATATTCCCTACTCAATTTGGAACCAGTCCGTTTCTCGCATACCTGGCTCTAACAGTTGCTTCTTGACTTGCATACAAATTTATCAGGAGGCAGTTAAGGTGATCTGGTATTCTCATCTCTTTAAGAACTGTCCACAGTTTGTTGTGATCCACACAGTCAAAGGCCTAGTCAATGAAGAAGAAATACATGGTATTCTGGAATTCTCTCGCTTTTACCATGACCCAGTGGATGTTGGCGATTTGATCTCTGGTTCCTCTGTCTTTTCTAAATCCAGCTTAGCCTAATTTAGAGAGTTTTGAGCATTACTTTGCTAGCATTGTGGATGAGTGCAATTGTGTGGTAGTTTGAGCATTCTTTGGCATTGCCTTTCTTTGGAATTGGAATGAAAACTGACCCTTTCCAGTCCTGTGGCCACTGCTGAGTTTTCCAACCTTGATGGCATATTGAGTGAAGCACTTTCACAGCATCACCTTTTAGGATTTTAAATAGCTCAGCTGGAATTCTATCACCTCCACTAGCTTCAGTCATGCTGATGCTTCCCTAAGGCCACTTGACTTTGCACTCCAGGATGTGTGGCTCTAGGTGAGTGATCACACCCTCATGGTTATCTGGGTCATTAAGATCTTTTTTGTATAGTTCTTCTGTGTATTCTTGTCACCTCTTCTTAATATCTTCTGTTTCTGCTAGGTCCTCATTCTGTCCTTTATTGAGTCCATCTTTGCATGAGATGTTCCCTTGCTATCTCTAATTTTCTTGAAAGGATTTCTTGTCTTTCCAATTCTATTGTTTTCCTCTATTTCTTTGCATTAATCAATGAGGAAGGCTTTCTTACCTCTCCTTGCTACTCCTTGGAACTCTGAATTCAGATGGATATATCTTTCCTTTTCTCCTTTGCCTTTCACATCTCTTCTTTTCTTAGCTTTTGTAAGGCCTCCCCAGACAACCATTTTGCCTTTTTGTGTTTCTTCTTCTTGGGGATGGTTTTGATCAACATCTCCTGTACAATGTTATGAATCTCTGTCTATAGTTCTTCAGACACTCTATCAGATCTAATCCCTTGAATCTATTTGTCACTTCCACTGTATAATCATAAGGGACTTGATTTAGGTCATACCTGAATGGCCTAGTGGTTTTCCCTACTTTCTTCAGTTTAAGTCTGAATTTGGCACTAAGGAATTCATGATCTGAGCCACAGTCAGCTCCCAGTCTTGTTTTTGCTGACTGTATAGAGCATCTCCATCTTCAGCTGTAAAGAATATAATCAGTCTGATTTCAGTATTGACCATCTGGTGATGTCCATGTGTAGAGTTGTCTCTTGTGTTGTTGGAACAGGGTGTTTGGCATGACCAGTGCATTCTCTTGGCAAAATTTCGAGCTTTTGCCCTGCTTCATTTTATACTCTGAAGCCAAACTTGCCTGTTACTCCAGGTATTGCTTGACATCTTACTTTTGCATTCTAGTCCCCTGTGATGAAAAGGACACCTTTTTTGGATGTTAGTTCTAGAAGGTCTTGTAGGTCCTAATTGAACCATTCAGTTTCTTTGGCATTAGTGGTTGGGGCATAGACTTGGACAACTGTGATACTGAATGGTTTGCTTCAGAAACAAGCAGAAATCATTCTGTCATTTTTGAGATTGCACCCAAGTACTGCATTTCAGACTCTGTTGACTATGAGGGCTACTCCATTTCTTCTGTGGGATTCTTGCCCACAGTAATACATATATCTGTCTAGAATAGAAGTAGCTTAAATGTTAAAGTTGGAGGTCAAGGTCCAGGAATGTGGGAGATGTGGTTAGGAGTTGCCTTCCTCCCCCAGTTGGCTCCATACAAGTCTTTTAAACAAAACTGCCCTACTGGTAATTAAACAAAAATTGCACAGTCACAGCACATAACGCACTCCACTGGGTTATTGGGAGTACATTGAAAAATAATCATCCTACCTAAGAATTGGAAGATGCTATTGTATATTTACCAGTTTGTTTCAGAACTGAGTATTCTAGTTTTTTTTCTTTTTTTCAGGGATTCTTCCATAGATCCGTTCTTTTATGATTCAGCCACCATGTTTCTTGCCCTTTGACTTCAACATCCTTTCTTTCTGCTACATCTGCTACAAAAAAATTGTGTTTTCAATTCTCTAAGTATGAGCTAATTTTCCTTCTTCAAAATTTAGTCTTCAAGTTGCACTTTTATTTCCAGACACCTCATCTTTCTGCCCTGTTTTCTAAACAGTTTGAAGTAAGATATTTATGCATATTATAGAGAAAAATACATATATTATAAAGAAAATACACATAGAGAACAATACATAAACAGTTTGGTGAATTTGTAAAAAATAAAGTCACCAGAGAAACCACCCACATAGGACACAAACATTAACACTATTATCTCTCCAGGGATAACCAGTGTAATGACTTCTCTCACTTCAGATTAGTTTTATTTTGAACTTTACATAATTGCAATTATGTAGCATGTGCCTTTTGCTGCTTGTTTCTATTGCTTTAAATTGTGAGATTAATCCATATTGCTGTGTGTAATGATATTTCATACATTTCTGTTGGTATATAGTATTCTGTTGTATCGATATGCTTATTAGTTGTTTGCTTTTTTTATATTTTTTAATGTGGACCATTTTTAATGTCTTTATTGAATCTGTTAAAATATTGCTTCTGTTTTTTTTTTGTTTTGGTTTTTTGGCCATAAGGCATATTGGATCTTAGCTCCCCAAGCAGGAATCGAACCCATACTCCCTGCATTGGAAAATGAAGTCTTAACCACTGGATCACTAGGGAAATCCCCTATTTGTTAGTTATTTGAATATCCACATTTATCAAGTGCTTATTCAAGTCATTTGCCCAAAGAAGGTAGGGAATGAGGTTCTGTCATGTATCTACTGATTTAAAGAATTCTTTATATATTCTAGATTCAGGGCCTTTATTAAATATAAGTTTTACACATGTTTTCTCCTACTCTGTAACTTGTTTTTGTGCTGCCTTTGGATAAAAAGATGGTCTTGATTTTTAAATGAAGTTTAATAATTGATCTCTCTTTTAAATTAAAGTTTTCTGTTCTATTTGCTATCTATAAAGTGATGAGGTTATTCTTCTATTTATACTTTTGGAGGGTTTATTCTTTAGGTTTCAATTATCTTCGAATTCATGTTGTGTGTGTGTGTGTGTGGGTGTGTGTATTGTGTGTGAAGTAAGAATCCAGATTTTTCTCATCTGATATCAAAAGCAACACTTACTGAAAAGTTCATCCTTCCCTTCTGGCACTAGAGAAATATAATTGCCATATATCACTTAATAACATGTCAATTACTTCGCCATTAAAAAGAATACATTTGAATCCGTTCTAATGAGGTGGATGAAACTGGAGCCTATTATACAGAGTGAAGTAAGCCAGAAAGAAAAACACCAATACAGTATACTAACGCATATATATGGAATTTAGAGAGATGGTAACAATAACCCTGTGTACGAGACAGCAAAAGAGACACTGATGTATAGAACAGTCTTACGGACTCTGTTGGAGAGGGAGAGGGTGGGAAGATTTGGGAGAATGGCATTGACACATGTATAATATCATGTATGAAACGAGTCGCCAGTCCAGGTTCGATGCACGGTACTGGATGCTTGGGGCTGGTGCACTGGGACGACCCAGAGGGATGGTATAGGGAGGGAGGAGGGAAGAGGGTTCAGGATGGGGAACAAATGTATACCTGTGGTGGATTCATTTCGATATTTGGCAAAACTAATACAATATTGTAAAGTTTAAAAATAAAATTAAATTAAAAAAAAAAACAGAAAACTAAAAAAAAAAAAAATAATAATATGTCAGAATAATATGTCTGTTTCTAGACTTTATTCTGTTTCATAGATCTGTTTCATAGACATGCTTTCCTTGGCACCAATTTCACATTGTATTAATTTCTGAGTTTGGATATTACACTATTAATATCTGGTAGACAATGTCTTAATATCTGCTGCTTTGTTTTTCTTTCAAGGTACTGTTAACTTTGTAGCCCTCAATTTATATGTAAGTTTTAGACTTATCAATTTGCACTAAGACAACCAGCTGAGAATTTGAATGAAATTTCATTTAATCTATAGAGCTTATCTGTAGATTACTGACTATAGAACATGTCTGTAGATTGTTTTGCATTTTTAGGTACACAGTCATGTTAACTGCATATAATGATTGTTTCATATCTTTCTTTTCCTCACTATATATGGTATTCATTTTTCCTTTCCTCTCTCAGTAGCGAGGACTTTCAGGATACAACTAACTAGAAGTCTCTCCCTTTTCTTGTACCCAAATGTTAGGGGAAGTCTTTTGTTCTTTTGTTAAACATGACATCTGCTACATACTAAATCTGCTTTCCTGGTGACTCAGATGGTAAAGCATCTGCCTGCAGTGTAGGAGACCTGGGTTTGACACCTGGGTTGGAAAGATTCCTTGGTGAAGGGAATTGCTACTCACTCCAGTGTTCTTCCCTGGAGAATTCCATGGCCAGGGGAGCTTGGCAGGTTACAGTTCTTGGGGTCTCAAAGACTCGGACATAACTGAGTGACTAACACTTCTTATGCATACTACTTGATATGATTAGGTCATTTCTTATATTCCTAAATTGCTTAGACTTTTTATCATGAATGGGTGTTGATTTTTATCAAACGCTTTTTCTGCATCTATTGAATTATTCATATATTTTTTCTTATTTTATGTTAATGTGTTGAAATAAATTGATAAATTTTGAATATAAAGCCATACGTGGATTTCTGGAATAAATTCCACTTTATTATTTCTTTATGCTCTTTTTAATATATTGCTTAATATAATATGTTAATATTTTTATAATTTGTATCTATAGTCATAAAGAGTGAGTGACCTAAACTTTTCTCCTCTTTTACCTACTGGTATCAAGTTTGAACCAGACTCATAAAACTAGTTGGAAAGTGTTTACCCTTTTTCTATTATCTGGAAAAGTTTTTATATTTTATTTCATCCTTGTATATCTTGTGGGAAAAAATGGTTGACTAGATTGGTGTTATATTTTCAGTACATAGTTCCAAGAATTCACCTGGGAGCTAAACCAGGCCTGGAGTTTCCTCTATGATAAGTTCTCAATTTTTATAATTATATTGCATTGTTTGGATTTTCTATTTTGTGTGTGTGTGTGTTATTTATTCTAAGGTGTTGTTTATCCAGGACTTTTTTCATTTTATCTAAATTTTCAAAGTTTTTTGCCACATCTATTTGACCTGCTATTATCTGGAGAATTTGTGGTGACAACCACTGTTTCATTCCTGACTTTAGTAATTTGTGTGTGCTGTGGGGGAGATGGTAGATGTTTGATCAGTTCTATCAGAAGTTTATCAGGATATCTGGAGAAAACTATAATTTGAAAAGATAAATACACCCCAATATTCAAGGCAGCACTATTTACAATAGCAAAAATATGGAAGCAATCTAAATATTCTTTGACAGATGAATGGATAAAGATGTAGTGCATATATACAATAAAATATTATTCAGTCATAAAATATTAAAAATCAGATAATGCCATTTGCAGCAATATGGATAAACCTAGAGATTATCATACTAAATGAAGTAACCAAGACAAAGACAAATATCATATGATATCATTTATATGTAGAATCCAAAAAAATTTATAAATGATCTTATTTACAAAACACAAATAGACTCAGGGACATAGAAAACAAACTTATGGTTACTGAAGGGGAAGAGGAGGGGAGGATCAATTAGGAATTTGCAATTAACATATACACACTACTATATATAAAATCCCCTTCATGGATCACTGCCTTGTTGTGGTAAAGGGGCTCACATAACTCAATGAAGCTATGAGCCAAGCCATGCAGGCCACTCAAGACTGATGGGTCATAGTGGAGAGTTCTGACAAAATGTGATCCACTGGAGGGGGTAATGGCAAACACCCCAGTATACTTACCGTGAGAACCCCATGAACTGTATTAAAAGGCAAAAAGATATGACACCAAAAGAGAAGCCTTCCAGGTCAGAAGGTGTCCAATATGCTACTGGGGAGAGGACAACTACCATTAGCCCCAGAAAGAATGAACTGGCTGGGCCAAAGCAGAAACGACACTCTGTTGTGGATGTGTCTGGTGATGAAAGTAAAATCTGATGCTGTAAAGAATAGTATTGCATAGGAACCTGGAACGTTAGGTCCAAAAATCAAGGTAAATTGGATGTGATCAAGCAGGAGATGGAAAGAGTAAACATCAACATCTTAGGAATCACTTAACTAAAATGAACGGGAATGGATGAATTTAATTCAGATGACCATTATTATCTACTACTGTGGGCAAGAATCCCTTAGAAGAATCTCATAATCAACCAGACAGTCCGAAATGCAGTACTTGGGTGTAATCTCAAAAACGACAGAATGATCTCTCCTTGTTTCCAAGGCAAATCATTCAATATCACAGCAATCCAAGTCTATGCCCCAACCACAAATGCCAAAGAAGCTTAAATTGAATAGTTCTGTAAAAACCTACATGATCTTCTAGAACTAACACACACAAAAAAGATGTCCTTTTCATCATAGGGGACAGGAATGCAAAAGCAGGAAGTCAATAGATACCTGGAGTAACATGCAAGTTTGACTTTGGAGTACAAAATGAAGCAGGGCAAAGGCTAAAAGAGTTTTGTCAAGAGAACGCACTGGTCATAGCAAACACTCTTTTTCAACAACACAAGAGACAGCTTTACACATGGACATCACCAAATGGTCAATATAGAAATCAGGTTGATAACATTCTTTGTAATGGAGAAGCTGTATACAGTTAGCAAAAACAAGACCTTGAGCTGGCTGTAGCTTACCTCCCATGTTAGTAAGGTCATGCTCAAAGTTCTGCATGCTAAGCTTCAGCATTATGTGAACCAAGAACTTCCAGATGTCCAAGCTGTGTTGAGAAAAGGCAAAGGAATCAGAGATTAAATTGCCAACATTCACTGGATCACAGAGAAAGCAAGGGAATTCCAGAAAAACATCTACTTTTGTTTCATTGACTAAAGCCTAGACTGTATGGATCATAACAAACTGTGGAAAGCTCTTAAAGAGATGAGAATTCCAGATTATTTTACCTGTCTCCTGAGAATCCTGTATGCTGGTCAAGAAGCAACAGAACATTGTATGTAAAAACTTAACAGTTCAAGATTTAGAAAGAAGTACAAGGCTGTTTATTGTCACCCTGGTTTTTTTAACTTATACACAGAGCACATCATGAGAAATGCCAGGCTGGATGAATTACAAGCTGGAATCAAGATTGCTGGGAGAAATATTAACAAACTCAGATGGGGGTGATACCATTCTAATGGCAGAAAGTGAAGAGGGACTGAAATTCTTGATGAGGGTGAGGGAAGGGATTGAAAAAGCTGGCTTAAAACTAAATACATTAAAAAAAAATTAAGATAATAGCATCCAGCCCCATCACTTCATTGCAAATAGAAGAGAAAATGGTGAAGGCTCTAAAATTTCTTCTTCCTGGGCTCTAAAATCACTGCAGATAGCAACTGCAGCCATGAAATTAGAAGATGATCTCTTCCTGGCAGGAAAGCTTTGACAAATGTGTTAAATAGTGTGTTAAAAAGCAATGACATCAGTTTGCTCACAAAGGACTGTGTAGTCAAGGCTATGGTCTTTCCAGTAGTCATGCACAGTTGTGAGCCAGAAAGAAGGCAGAGTGCTGAAGAATTGATGCTTTTGAACTGTGGTGCCAGAGAAGACTCCTGATAGTCCCTTGGACAGAAAGGAGATCAATCCAGTCAATCTTAAAGGAACTCAACCTTGAATAGTCATTGGTAGGACTGATGCTAAAGCTGAAGCTCTAACACTTTGGCCACCTGATGCAAAGATTTGACTCACTGGAGAAGACCCTGATGCTGGAAAAGACTGAAGTCAGAAGGAGAAGAGGGTTATAGAGGATGAGAGAGTTGGATGGCATCAATGATGCAATGGACATAAACTTGGATAAACTCTGGGAGATGGTAAGGGACAGAGAAGTCTGGTATGCTGCAGTCCATGGAGTTGCAGAGTTGGATATGACTTCACAACTGAATAAAAATATCAAATATGTAAAACAGATAACCAACAAGGACCTACTATATAGCACAAGAAAGCATACTCAATATTTTCTAATAACCTATTTGGCAGGAAAGCTGTGGCAAACCAAGACAGTGTGTTGAAAAGCAGAGACATCACCCTGCTGACAAAGGTCCATATAGTCAAGGCTATGGTCTTCCCATAATTCTCAAATTCTCCAAGCAAGGCTTCAACAGTATGTGAACCGAGAAATTTCAGCTGTTCAAGCTGGATTTAGAAAAGGCAGAGGAACCAGAAATCAAATTGCCTACGTCTGCTGGATTACAGAAAAAGCAAGAGAGTTCCAGAAAAATATTTACTTCTGCTTCATTAACTACACCAAAGCCTGTGACTGTGTGGATCAAAATCAAACTGTGGAAAATTCTTAAAGAGATCAGAATACCAGACCACCTTTACTGCCTTCTGAGTAATCTGTATGCAGGTCAAGAAGCAACGATTAGAATTGGACATGGAACAACAGACTGGTTCCAAATTGGGAAAGGAGTACATCAAGGCTGTATATTGTCACCCAGCTTATTTAACTTATATGCAGAGTACATCATGCAAAATGCCAGACTGGATGAAGCACAAGCTGGAATCAAGATTGCTGGGAGAAATATCCATAACCTCTGATATGCAGATGACACCACCCTTATGGGAGAAAGCAAAGAGGAACTAAAGAGCCTTTTGATGAAAGTGAAAGAGGAGAGTGAAAAAGTTGGCTTAAAATTCAACATTCAGAAAACAAAGATCATGGCATCCAGTCCCATCACTTCATGGCAAATAGATGGGGAAACAATG
>NW_011494950.1:5014498-5053632 GCF_000754665.1 Bison bison bison | reverse complement strand
ACAAAGATCATGGCATCCAGTCCCATCACTTCATGGCAAATAGATGGGGAAACAATGGAAACAGTGAGAGACTTTATTTTCTTGGGCTCCAAAATCACTGCAGATGGTGACTGCAGCTATGAAATTAAAAGATGTTTGCTTCCTGGAAGAAAAGCTATGGCCAACCTAGACAGCATTTTAAAAAGCAGAGACAGTACTTTGCCAACAAAGGTCCATCTAGACAAAGCTATGGTTTTCCCCTTAGTCATGTATGAATGTGAGAGTTGGACCATTAAGAAAGCTGAGCGCTGAAGAATTGATGCTTTTGAACTGTAATGTTGGAGAAGACTCTTGAGACTCCCTTGGACTGAAAAAAATCAGTCCATCCTCAAGAAAATCAGTCCTGAATATTCATTGGAAGGACTGATGCTGAAGCTAAAACTCCAATACTTTGGTCACCTGATGCAAAGAACTGACTCATTGGAAAAGACCCTGATGCTGGGACAGACTGAAGGCAGGAGGAGACGGGGATGACTGAGGATGAGATGGTTAGATGGCATCTCCAATTCAATGAGCTTGAGTTTGAGCAAACTCTGGGAGAGGGACACAGAGGTCCAGAGTGCTGCAGTCCATGGGGTTGCAAAGAGTTGACTGGGTGACTGATCAACAACAATACAAGGGGGAAAGATCTGAAAAAGAATATATAACTCAATCATTGTGTTGTATACCTGAAACTAACATGACATTGTAAATCAGCTAAACTTCAGTAAAGAAAAAAAAAGTTGTCAGAATTTTTAGTCTTTTCAAGGAACACGTATTTGCCTTTGTTGATTTTCAGTATTACATTTGTTTTCTATTTAAGTATTTTGTTAAGCTTCATTATCTATTATTTTTTAATTTCTCTAGAATAAAGTGATTTTATTTCCCTAAATTCTTCATTTGCTGTTGTTCAGTCGCTCAGTCATGTCCAACTCTTTGTGACCCCATGTACTGCAGCACACTAGGCTTCCCCGTCTTTCACTATCTCCCAGAGTTTGCTCAAACTCATGTCCTTTGAGTCAAAGATGCCAACCAACTATCTCATCATCTGTTGTCCCTTTCTCCTCTTTTATTTATAAAATTCTTCATATATATCCTTATATGATTGATGTTCATTCAGCCTTTCTTTTTTTAAAATTTGATTTAATGCTACATAACTCTATCTAAACCCCATTTTACCTGCATTCCCTAAAATTCTATACATGATGTTTTCCTCAGTATCCAGCCCAAAATATTTTATAAAATTCTATTTTCTTCTTTGTCCTATAAGTAACTTATAATTGTATTGCTTAATTTCTTAATATTTGGGCATTTTGAACTGTTTGGATTTTTTAGGTGCTTTTATTTATTTATTTTTAAAAATTTATTTATTTTAATTGGAAGCTAATTACTTTACAATATTGTATTGGTTTTGCCATACATTGACATGAATCCACCATGGGTGTACATGTGTTCCCCATTCTGAACCCCCCTCACACCTTCCTCCCCATACCATGCCTCTGGGTCATCCAAGTGCACCAGACCCAAGCATCCTGTAACATGCATCGAACCTGGAGTGGCAATTCGTTTCACATATGGTAATATACATGTTTCAATGCCATTCTCCAAAATCATCCCACCCTTGCCCCCTCCCACAGAGTCCAAAAGACTGTTCTATACATCTGTGTCTCTTTTGCTGTCTCGCATACAGGGTTATCATTACCATCTTTCTAAATTCCAAATATATGCATTAGTATACTGTATTGGTGTTTTTCCTTCTGGCTTACTTCACTCTGTATAATAGGCTCCAGTTTCATCCACCTCATTAGAACTGATTCAAATGTATTCTTTTTAGTGGCTGAGTAATACTCCATTGTGTATATATACCACAGCTTTCTTATCCATTTGCCTTCTGATGGACATCTAGGTTGCTTCCATGTTCTGGCTATTATAAACAGTGCTGCGATGAACATTTGGGGGTACATGTGTCTCTTTCAATTCTGGTTTCCTCAGTGTGTATGCCCAGCAGTGAGATTCCTGGGTCATAAGGCAGTTCTATTTCCAGTTTTTTAAGGAATCTCCACACTGTTCTCCATAGTGGCTGTACTAGTTTGCATTCCCACCAACAGTATAAAAGGGTTCCCTTTTCTCCACACCCTCTCCAGCACTTATTGCTTGTAGACTTTTGGATTGCAGCCATTCTGACTGGTGTGAAATGGTACCTCATTGTGGTTTTGATTTGCATTTCTCTGATAATGAGTGATATTGAGCATCTTTTCATGTGTTTGTTAGCCATCTGTATGTCTTCTTTGGAGAAATGTCTATTTAGTTCTTTGGCCCATTTTTTGATTGGATCGTTTATTTTTCTGGAAACAGAAGACCTATATATAGAAACACTGGTGAAAGAAATCAAAGAGGACACTAATAGATGGAGAAATATGCCATGTTCTTGGATCAGAAGAATCAATATAGTGAAAATGAGTATACTACCCAAAGCAATCTAGAGATTGCTATAGATCCCTATCAAGCTACCAATGGTATTTTTCACAGAGCTGGATTTTTATTTCTAGCTTAACCTATCATCAGAGAAGATACATCATAGAATTTTTAATCATTTGATATTGGTTGAGAGGTGTTTTATTATCCAAGATATCAATTTTGTTTACTGTTCCATATAGCTTTAATAAGAATATGTATTTACTACTTTTAAAATGCTCTTTATTGTATTTTCTGAATATCTGTGCCCACATCTCTAATAATTTTCCTTCTATCTGAAGAACTTCCTTTACTAGTGTTTTAATTGTGGTTCTGTTGATAATATATCATTTGTTTCCTCAGACATCTTTGCTTCACTTTACTTTCTGAGGTATATTTTCACTGGATTTAAAATTGTGGATAGGCAGCTTTCCCCCCTTTTTCTTTCTTCCTTCCTTTTTCTCTCTTCCTTTTTCTCTTTCTTCTTTCTGTCTTTCAGAACCTTAGAATGCCATTCCACTGTGTGTGTGTGTGTGTGTGTGTGTGTGTGTTAGTCACTCAGTTGTGTCCAACTCTTTGTGACCCCATGGACTGTAGCCTGCCAAGCTCCTCTGTCTATGGAGTTTTCCAGGAAGAATACTGGAGTGGGTAGCCACTACCTTTTTCAGGGGATCTTCCTGATCTAGGGATCAAACCCAGGTCTCTCACATTAGAGGCAGATTCTTAACTGTCTGAGCCACCAGGGAAGCCCTACTTGTATTCTGGCTCCTGTGATTTCTGTTTCAAAACCAATTGTCAGTCTTGTAACCACTTGAGGTTAATGTCTTTTTTTCTTCCCCTTTGTCTACCTTTGAATTTTCTCTTATAATTTGGTGGTCAGCAGTTTGCAAAATGTGCCTCAGTGTAGTGTTATTTTTATGTTTCCTACCTTGTGGCTACACAACTACTTGAATATGTCACTTCGCATCATTCCTGGAATTTTCTGCCCCATTCTCTCTCTCTCTTTTTTCTCTTTCTGAGAATTCAATTATACACACATTACTATAATTTTCCTCCTGACTTTACATATATTTTGTGCCCTTTTTGTACATTTTCATCATTTTTTTTCTCCTCTGTAGCTTGATCCTATATAATTTCAGCTGACCTATCTCTCTGTTTACTAAGCCTCCATTCTGGTCTATCTAGTTTGCTGTTATATCACCCACTGAGTTCCTAGTTTTAGATATTGGTTTTTATTAAATATCTAGAATTTCCCTCTTACACTTTTGTTGTACAGACTCCAGATCTCTGGTAATATTTTTATCTTTGGCATCTATTTCTTTATGGATACTAATATAGTTATTTTAACTTCATATCTGATAATTCCAAGTATCTGAATTTAAAGTCATTCTACATTTTTACTGACAGGATTTCGGGTTACTTCATCATCTCTCAATAAATGGGTTGTTTGTTATTTTTTTTCATAATGACAATCAGCACCACAGAAAATATCTAATATATATCTTCTTGTACTTTTGTGTAATAATTTAGAAAGAGTACAAATACAGTAGAATTTCTAGGTAAATAGCTCTTGCACAGCACAGGTTTCCTAGAAACTGACAAATTATTTTCTAAAAGGGCAGTATCAATTTATATTTCCACAAAATATATAAAATTTCCCCTTTTTCATAATTTCAGTGATAAATGTTATTGCTAACTTTTAATTTTTCTAATCTGACATGTGTGATGTTTTAATTTATTATGATTGCCCCCCTCCAATCATGTTACATTAAAACAATTGTTATGTTCCTAAAGACTGTGTTTCTGTTTCAAAATTGCAGTTAAGTTCATCTTGGCTAACATGTAATTAAATGAGTAATAATATATTAAAATATTTATTTATTTATTTTTAAATTTTATTTTATTTTTAAACTTTACATAATTGTATTAGTTTTCCCAAATATCAAAATGAATCTGCCACAGGTATACATGTGTTCCCCATCCTGAACCCTCCTCCCTCCTCCCTCCCAATACCATCCCTCTGGGTCCTCCCAGTGCACTAGCCCCAAGCATCCAGTATCGTGCATCGAACCTGGAATATGCTGATATTTCCTGTCATTTGTTGTTATACAAATTTTATTAAAATTGTTCCTTTTAATTTATTACTATGATGCATTATTTTCCTAATTCACTAAGATGAAACAATAGCTCAAAAATGGTTTATTGAAAGGCAAAGTGATGCAAAAAATCAGAACAAAAATTTTATTCAAAGCTAACACCGAACATACAAATAGTGAACTGATAGATGGTATGAATATAGAATATGACTCAGTAATGAGAGTATAGGCAAATCAAAAACGAAAGGATTTACATGAGTGGACATAAAGGAGAAGCACTAATAGCAGTCATAACCCTCTGAATGATAGGGGCTTCCCTTGTGGCTCAGCTGGTAAAGAATCTGCCTGCAATGCAGGAGACCAGGGTTTGATCCCTGGGTTGGGAGGATCCCCTGGAGAAGGGAAAGGCTACTCACTCCAGTATTCTGGCCTGGAGAATTCCATGGACTGTATAGACCATGAGGTTACAAAGAGATGGACATGACTGAGTGACTTTCACTTTCACTTTCTGAATGATAGATTTTTATAGGATCATTTCATTTTCCTCTTTCCTCCAATTTTTTGTCTGAAAATATGGCATTGGGATATTTAACAATGGTGCAAATTATATTTAAATTATAGAAAAAACAACCCAATGGTGCAAATGGATAAATTGTCAAGGATTCGAATGTCAAGGATTCGACTTTTTTCATAATCTGTATTCTATATGTACTTTTCCCTACGAGATCCTAAGGTGGTGATGCTGTATTTGCACTTGGCATTTACTAAATTTTGTAGACACAATTATCATTAAGAAAGTGAACCAAAAAGAAAGCAATGTTTTTAAATCTCCTGTTTGTCTTCTTGAGTAATTATGGCCAAACAATTATCTAGTATAACCTACAAGATGATTAAACTATTTTGCCACAAATAAAAAGAATGTTGCTTCATATACCTCTTCTTTGGGCTTCCCAGGAGGTGCAGTTGTAAACAATTTGACTGCCAGTTTGCAGGAGATGCAAGCACCTTGGGTTTGATCCCTGGGTTGGGAAGATGCCCTGGAGAAGGAAATGGCAACCCATTCCAGTATTCTTGCCTGGGAAATCCATGGACAGAGAAGCCTGGTGGGCTATAGTCCATAGGGTTGCAAAAAGTCAGACATGACTGAGCATGAGCACAACAATAACATTTCTTCTTTATGCACCTTTCCAACCTTATGTAGAAAGCAATGGACTTATTCCAAAACCATTTCATCTGAATTTATCATAATGACTCTAACTGGATATGAAGTTTTAAAAGTTATGCAATATTATTTTAAATTTAAGATTATTTTGGATGATTTACCTTATGTCAGGCAGTCTTTAAATGACTGAAACAGGTACACAGTTATTTTTCCTTCCTTCCAAAACATCAGTGCTGAGAAGTGTCTAAAGTTTCTTCAGAAGCATTTAGTGTTTGCATGCTGAAACATACTTCTTATTTTTATGCTCCCTGGTTGCTTTTGGTGTGTTCCTTGACCTTCTTTTCAAGTGTATTTGTACTGGGCAAGAAGCCAGTGGTATTAGTGCATGGAAATCAGGTAGCTGTCAGAAAGACTGTGGCAGCATGTCTAATTTTGCTGTTTTAAATCTGTCACAGAACATTAAGTAAGAGATTATAGGAAGTATTCATAGAGCACATGGTTTATAACTCAATAAACTGGCAGTGTTGGAAACAAGCTAAAACCTCTCTCTTTTATCTTCTTTTCCATTTGGTTTCACCAATCTCTTTAAACTACCACTAGAAGAATGGGTGAAACTACGAAAAAATTTCATGACCACAAGAAAGCTCTCTCCCAAGTAAAGCCACACCAACAGTTTACTTGAGAATAAACACTTCAGAAATACTTGAGAAGCTAGCAAGGATTTTCTTTTCAATCCACACAAATATCTATTTCGTATGTCACGAAAGTATGATGAATCCTTCTAATTGCTTGTGTCTAAATATATTTTTAATTTCCAACAAATCAGAATTTTTGTGTAACTAGAAGTGTCTGTGGTAGAAATGAAAGGATATTCCAAGTACACTTTTTTTTTTTTAGGACAGAAAGTCTTGAGCTCAGAAGTAGGTAGTACTTGCTAATTTTTTCTTAACGAGCACAAACAAATCTAAGAATTGTGGTGCCTGAAGTTTGTGTAATATAGAGGGCACTGTTTAAAAAACAGAAAAATAATTTGCCAGTTCAGAATTATGTATAAGAACTAATATGTAACAAGAGTATGAAAGAAATCACAAGTTAAAAAGTATGAAAAGCTTACAAATATGACAAAAATCATGAAAACAATGTTTTTTTATGATGTGACAATCTTACATGTCCTTGGTTGTATATTTTTAGTACTACTAGGCATCAGTTCTATACTATGGCCTTGGAATGACTCAGACTCACCTTGCTTCCTCTAGCCTTTTCAGAGCTCCTTCTGAACCTTAAGAGTATAGTGAGTAATAGGCACTGAGAGATCTTTGTGGAATAAAAGTAGTCTAAGAAATAAATTAAAAGAAAAAGATGACTCTTGCAGCCTTCCTAACATATAAATTCAAAGGCTCATCAAGGCCACCATAATAATTAAAATAACCAAGACACTGTGAATTGAATTGATATGTGACATTGTGTACGACATGGGGAAGGATTTTTCATAGTCAGGAAATAAAACCTAATGAGGACAAAGCCATTTAAAGTAATTGACATATATACGCTTTTCTGTATAAAACAGATAACTAATGAAAACTTACTATATAGTACAAGGAATTCTACTCAATGATTTGTGGTGAACTAAATAGGAAGGAACGTGCTAAGTTGCTTCAGTTGTGGCCAACTCTTTGTGACTCCATGGACTGTAGCCCACCAGGCTCCTCTGTCCATGAAATTCTCCAGACAAGAATACTGGAGTGGGTGGATAAAGTATACGCATAACTGATCCACTTTGCTGTACAGGAGAAACTAACACAACATTGTAAACAAAATATATTCCAAAAAAAAAAAAAATACAATTTAGCCTCCAAAGAAAACAATGATGCGAAAAGAAAAATGATTCCTTGACTTCCTTTTCAATAAGTGTGTTGGCTGCTTAAAAATATAAGTGAGGCAAGTTCCATCTTCCACATTTGTTGTTGTTGTTTAGTTGCCTGGGCCTATCCAACTCTTTTGAGACCCCATCGACTATCACCTGCAAGTCTCCTCTGTTTGTGGGATTTTCCAGGCAAGAATACTGGAATGGGTTACCATTTCCTTTCTCCAGGGTGTCTTCCCAATCCAGGGATCAAACCCATGTCTCCAGCATTGACAGCAGGATTCTTTACCACTGAGCCACCAGGGGAAGTTCAGAGAAAATTCTCAAAGAAAATCTCAGATACAGTAATTGGAAGCCATGATAGAGGATTAATCCCAAAGGCAGATGTGGAAACAATGTCTAAGTGTGGATTTCCTTGGTAACTCAGGTGGTAAAGAATCCACCTGCAATGCAGGAGACATAAGTTCGGTCCCTGGGTCGGGAAGATCCCCTGGAGAAGAGAACGGCTACCCACTCTAGTATTCTTGCCTGAAGAATTGCATGGACAGAGAAGCCTGGCAGGCTACAGTCCATGTGGTCACAAAGAGTTGGACACGACTGAGGGACTAAGACAAATGTGGAAAACTAAGTTAAACTGTGATCGGGTCAGCTGTTACGCAGGTAGGGGAAGTTAACATGGGCTGACTGAAAAGCAAAAGGGAGAAGATCAAAGACAGAAACAGGTCAAGATCAGGTTTGTTGTTGTTCAGTCGCTCAGTCATTTCCAACCTTGTGACCCCATGGACTGCAGCACACCAGGCTTCCCTGTCCTTTCAACCAAGATCAGGTTTGGTTGAAACAGAAGAGGCAAAGGTAGCATATGAGGCATAGAAAGGGATGAGTAATCGTGTAACCCTACAGGCAGAAAGGTCTGAGCTAGCAGATACGTATGTTTTTACAAGCTAACATCACTTGGCAGACAAAGTTCTGTATAGTTGAAGCTTTGGTTTTTCCAGTAGTCATGTACAGATGTCAGAATTGGACCACAAAGAAGATGGGCACCGAGAATTGATGCTTTTGAACTGTGGTGCTGGAGAAGACTCTTGAGAGTCCCTCGGACTGCAAGGAGATCCAACCAGTCCCTCTGAAAGGAAATCAACCCTGAATATTCATTGCAAGAACAGATGTTGAAGCTGAAGCTCCAATACTTTGGCCACCTGATGCGAAGAGCTGACTCACTGGAAAAGACCCTGATGCTGGGAAAGATTGAAGGTGGGAGAAGAAGAGGACAACAGAGGATGAGATGGTTGGAGGGCATCACCAACTCAATGGACATGGGTTTGGGTGGACTCTGTGACATAGTAAAGGACAGGGAAGCCTGGCATGCTGCAGTCCCTGGGTGGCAAAGAGTCAGACAGGACTGAACGACTGAACAACAACATCTTCTGCTGTGGTTTTAAATGAGCTAGGATTCAGGAGAGTCCAGTTCCAAATTTATAGATGTTGTACAGCCTTTAATCCAGCAATACTCAGGCAGGACCGCCTCTCCGAGATACCTCAAGTCTTCCAGAAATCCACAATGACCTGAACGTTTCTAGTATTGCAGTCCATCACTGCTTAAGTCATTCCCCTTCCACTCCCCAAGCTAAAGCTCTCACAGTTCTCTCCCTTTATAAGGTGGCCAACTGTAGCAGATTGCCAGCAAGGTTTCCTCATATTCAAGACTTTCAGTTTTAAAATAGGGACAGTCCAGTCAAACCAAGATCTGTTGCTAATCATAACTGCAGTCCAAATAATCTTACAACAATCTAATTTCACCAAGGAGCAGAAACGGGGCTAACTTGAGCTCTAAACACTAGACTTCCAATCTACTATAGTTTGTTCTTATTATGATTTTTAAATCCTTTCCTTAAAAAACATTAATTTAATAAATGTGTTGGAATTTATTTCACATTTACAATTGTAATGTATTTATGTACAAAGTTCTAGGTTGCTAACAAATATGTATTCTTTTATTAGAGAAAGATTTGGGATGTTAATAAAGACATTCTTGGTTTTATTTCACAATTGCACTGTGTGTGTGTGTGTGTGTGTGTGTGTGTTTAAATTACAGTGCTCTGACTGGGGTAGAGTGAAATTTATCTGATTTATTAAATTTATATGAATATCACTAGATACTCACATACCATGGAACAAAAATTCTCATTCTGATAAGTACTCAATTTTCTTGGAGTGGCACTGCCATGGAAATTGAGCCATTGAGCTACTGGAAAATAAATATTCTAAGCACTAAACCACAGTAGATCTTATGAAACCCATAAATTAACATTTGGAATAAGATTACTGCATCATAATCTCATTCCATTTTACAAATCCAATCCTCTGTTTCACCTACAGACAAACTGAAATAGTGAAGACTCTCAGAAAGCCCATCTCACCTTAGACATGCTAAGCCAATGGTGATTTTTTTTTTTTTTAACCAACCTTTACAACTGTATGTGTGTGATATAGGATGGGGTGTGGGGACTGGGAGCTTGGTCTTCTTAAGGGATAAGATGGAAATTAGGTACTTTGAATTTACTTGGAAATTTCTAAATGATGGAGCTCAGCGTTTTGGGGGATCTTAGCATTGCAAACATGAACAGTCTGTGTTGAGATTTCATTGAGTAGTTCTCTTAAATTTCTTTGTCAGTCATGTTTAGCATTGGGAAAAAAAAATGCAGCCCTGCACAGTGAAAACTGCTGAAGTATTCTGAAAGAATGTGAGTTGTAGTCATGAAATATAGACTGTGATAATCCACAGCCCAGGAAATGATGTATAGGAGCTATGGAGATTAAGGCATAGATTTATCATTGTGTTGACTCCCAGTTTCTCAGCATGATAGAGGGAGAGGAAAGCTGGATTGGGCAATGCAGTGGGAGACCTGACTGCTAGTCTGTTCATATTGGTTGAAAGCTTACAACATTGTACTAAGAGCTCTTTAAATGAAGTTTTACATTTAATTCCCACAACAGCTCTGTCAGAAGATACTTCCCCAATTGCAGAGGAGGACACTGAAGATTAGACAGTTGAAACAACTTGATCAAATTGACACAGTGGCCAAGCCAGGATTCAATCTCAAACTACAAAATCCACTAGTATTCTCTCTCTGTGAATGAATCTCTTAACATATAATGAAGCGCATTACAGACCAGGTGAGGATATGCCAACACAACAAGTTTGATGGGGGTAATTGTAAATGCTGTGTCTATTGAATGGAAACTCTCAAAGGCGACTGACTGAGGATACAGTATAGTTTTTACCAAGATGAGTAAGAAAGAGGATACAAAGTGTACCTACACTATGATTAAAGTCATGTTAAATGACATAATTATATGAATGGAAACTAAAAATGTAAAATACCAACATTGTGAGACTTTCACTTTAGAGGGGTAAAGTTATGAATCCTTTTTCTGAATTTTCTACCATGTGATAATATTAGTCTAATGATGAAAAGTCAGTAAATTTGCAAAATTTTTAAAAATGGGATGAGAGAACAGTGTTGGGAGAAAACCCAACATTAGGAATACATGTGCAACACAGCGTGATTATTATTACAAGCAGAGTCCTATTAGAAATCAAACCTATAATAGAGAACTTAGTTTCCAAAATGAATTCGATTTCAAGTGTTAAGTGAACTATGAAAGTATTTTGGTGTTTCAATCCACAGATTTAGAAACAAATTATTATTATCCTCTTTCAGTCCTACCAGGGATGAATACTAGAGTGTGATCCATTCAGGCATGAAGGTGTGGACCCTCTGTAAATATTAATGATTGACTAATAATATGACACATTTATCATTTTTTCTAAAAATACATCTACCACTTATTTTCTTATAACCTTGGTAACAGCCTGAACCAATTAATGTATCTGTGTGAGATTATCATTTGCTCACTGAAGACATTTTATTCAATCATGTGTGTTTCATATTTCATCTTTTCTTATAGACTCTCCTACCCTGGAATCATAGAAGCTCTTCATTAATATCTGCAATTTGGTTTGATTAGTATTTCACAGAAAGAATCACCTGGCCTTTTGTTAACTATGACTTACTAGGTTAATATCATTCTCTAATAACAGATTTGCCATAAAGATAAAACCCTGGTGAAATGCTCTGAATTTTAAGTAGATTTGTTAAATATGTTAACAGCCAAATTATGATTATGACACATAAATGCAGATAGGATAAACAATAGTATTGAAACAGAGTTGGATTCTATGGTCCTTGCCTGCCCCCTTAACACCATGTCCTCTGCTTGCCTTTTGTTTATGAAAAACTTTAATCAAAGAATAAGTTTAGTCAGAGAATTGAAAACATGTAGAAACAAAGGAAAACAGTCAAAGGAGACCACATAAAAATAATGTAATCTTTAAGCATAGTCAAAGACCTTGTTTCCTTCTCAAGGGCCATAGATAATATTTGGAGCCATCTCCTATGAGCTGTCTTATAGATATGGAAACCTCACCAGGTGGAAGAACTTAACTGCATGATGACCAGACATAACCATAACATGGGCATGCATGCTAAGTCACTTCAGTCGCATCCGACTCTTTGTGACCCCATGGACTTCTCCTCTGTCCATGGAATTTCCCAGGCAGGAATACTGGAGTGGGTTGCCATCCCTCCTCCAGGGGCTCTTCCTGACCCAGGGACTGAACCTATGTCTCTGAAGTCTCCTGCACTGACAAGCAGGTTCTTTACCACTAGCACCACCGGGGAAGCCATAACATAAGCTGCCACAATTCCAAGAATTGGCCTCAAAGAAATGGAAACAAACTGACCCTGGAACTGAAGATTAACTGCATCTAACACAAGCAAGATGACTCTGGTCAGGCCACCCATGACCAGTTTGAAGATGACTGTCAGAGCTGACTATACTGTTTCTGCATGTAGGCCCCTCCGTCTGTCTGTTAGAAAACTCTTGCCTACTGATTATCAGAGGGGGAGTTGGCCTTTGGACAGATGTGCCCCTGCCCCTAGTTGCTTCCATCTGAAATAAAGCAAACTTCCCTTTCCTGTTTATTGGCCTGTTTATTGACTTTTGGGTGGTGAGCAGCCACACCCCCACCTTTCGGTAATGGGATAAGGTGAGATTGTAGAGTAATAGATATTTTAAATCTCTACCAGTCAAGGTCATCTTTCAATCATATAACTAACAATAACTAACCTTTTAAGGTAGGAATAATTGTTGTTTTTCAGTCACTTGGTTGTGTCCAACTTTTTTGTGATCCCATCGACTGTAGCTTACCAGGCTCCACTGTCCATGAGATTTCTCAGGCAAGAATACTGGAGTGGGTTGCCATTTCCTTCTCCAGGGGATCTTCTGAAACAGAGATTGAACCCACATCTCTTGTGTCAGCAGGTGGGTTCCTTACCACTGAGCCATAAAGGAAGATCAGAAATTATCATCCTCATTTAAAAATGAGGAAATTTGTGCTCATTAAGGTCAAGCAACCCAGGTGTCTCCAGCTTCTATGGCTGTGTTTTTAACTGCAACTCACACTGCCTCTAAAGCAGTCACATGGCGAAAGTGATGAAAATGCACTCCATCACCCAAAATGTTGCTCTTACTTGAGTTGCTTTCATAGACCCTTAGGAGAAACACACCAAATTAAATCCTGCTACATTACAGACTCGCTTCTCTACTTCCCCAATTTTTCTCAAACCTTTGGCTATTTCCAAAAATCTAGGCTATTTAAGAAGATCTCACTTCCATGAGCAAAAATCTACTCTGATATCCGAGCCAAAAGATGATGCTAAATGTTTTGAATAACATCAACAGTACTAAAGTTGATGTACCGTCTTCAAAGGTGGAAAATTTGATGGCAACATACTTGCTTGGAACTTTATGTTTGATTTGTTGAGTGGCAAATGGTTGGCATCAATGCCAGTGTAACAGTTGTAGAAATTTCAGGTGATAGAATTTCTTTTCAATACGTAGATATTAAGATTCCCTTTGATGGAATATATATTGAGATTAGTTTTTGTGTGATATTTTTTATGGAATAAATTAAATAGTTGATTTTTTTAGGGTGGGAAGATATAAATGTTGTGGGGTTTTTTTTGAATTTTAAATTTTATTTTATTTTTAAACTTTACAAAATTGTATTAGTTTTGCCAAATATCAAAATGAATCCACCACAATTCAGTAATGTCCTGTTAATTTCATCCCATGATTCATTCCACTATGGATCCATTTCTCTGTATTTCTGTCCTTTTCACATTTCTCCATCTTATCTCCAAAGATTTTATGGGATACTTAGGAAAAAACTTACCTGAGATTCTGATGCATTGTCTTTTCAAAATATTTCTGATAAATCTCTGTCTAAAAACTAATTTACACACTGAATACTAGCAGTGATAAGGAAAGGAAAAAACATTAACTGAAGTTGTTTTGAATGAATTTATGAAGCTTGGGACTTAAATGGTACTGGGAGGATTTGAAGGACTAAGAAATTTATGAATTACTGATAAAAGAGTTAACACATAATATAACTGCAATCTATCTACAGTATCATGTATATAAAACTGTGTGAATTTATAGAGATCTGTCTTTCATTTCTTCCATAAATGCTATAGTCAGACTTCTGAACTAAAAGTAAAACTAATATCTAATCTGGAACAATCTTCAAGGCCTGACTTAATTCTAAATTCTTAATAAGACTTTTCCCATCTAAAATAACTCTAATTGTCTTTCCTTCCTCTAAATGCCTAATGTAATTTATTGGTTGAAGTTCTTATTTTGGCATTTTAATAGGCATCATCTTTACAATGTTACTAGCTCTTTTCCTATATTTTTCACTTCCCCAAGATAGATTATAAACTTCTAGAGAAAGCCAACCATATTTATATACATTTTGGGTTTCCCACGTAGCTGCTAGCACAAAAATTAGATCTCAGTAAAACTGTCTGAATAAATAAGAATAGATAACATGGCTGTTTCCTGACCATACCGAGGACTTTGGTACATCTATTTCAATGTAGGAGTGTGTCTGTGTGTGTGTGTTGGAATACATATTTTCCCACTGTGGTTTTTAATCAACAATTTAAATGCAGAAAACAAATACAAAAACTTGACTAATATAGTATGTGTAACAACTTATAAACCATCAGCTTTACACATGCAATACTAAAGATGTCTAATTATATTATCACTGTATTCCTTTGCACTTCTGGTATAAGTTGGGGTTTTGTGCTTTTTTATGTTTATCTTATCCCTGTAATAAGGTATAAAGTCATTGAGAACAAAAGCTGGTCTTTATTCTACAGATAGTTTTTCAAAATATGCAAGAAATTTTTGTCCCTTCAAAGTGTGTTGAAAGTGTTTGACTAGCTTCTGTGAGCACGAAGCTTAAATTAGAATTTCTGCTCCCTCCATCAGTGACAAAATCAAACTTGAATCCGACCATGGTCTGCTTTTTTAAGATAGAGTTTGCTGATTTATCCATTGGTCTGTTTTCACTTTATGCATCGGTCCTTTTCAAAGGGACCTACTGAAGCTCCGTGTTCCCCTTTCTCCTTGAACAACACCTGAAGTTCTTTAATGGAAATATCAGCAAGAAGAAAGCCTGTAACCACTGAGAATTATTCCCCATCATTAACTGAGGAAGTGATGTCTTCCTACAGTTGGAGTGAGATTCCTTCCCAGACATCATGTGTCAAAGGACAGAGCTTCCTGAACTGGGTGTTAAGAGACCTGGTTCTAGTTCATGGACATAAACTTGAGCAAACTCTAGGAGATAGTGGAAGCCAGGGAAGCCTGGCATGCTGTGGTCCCTGGGGTCACAAAGAGTCAGACACAACTGAATGACTGAACAACAGACCTAGTTCTAGTTCTGGCTTTGCAATGAAGTTGTGTGTAACCTTGGGTAAGTCACTTTGCCTCCCTAGCTTCAGTTTGATTTTCTAAAAGTTGAGAAAACTGGACTGGATTGTTTTCAAGGTCCCTTACAGATATACAACTATATGAATTTCACAGGTAAAAATGCCCCTTGAATCAACCCAGATAGAGCTAATAACAAAAAGTGTAACATGCATGAAAAACCAGCAGTGCTTTTCCTTTTTGAATCGCACAAGTCCTGCACACTTACCTTGTTTTTCTTACATCCTCTTTGAAAATGGTGAAGCATGAAAACTTTCAGGAAAGAAATAGCTTATGGCCTTCCCCTATAAGAATATGCAAACAGTAAATAAATAATATTGGAAGAGCCAGCCCACTTGGAACAGTCTGACTGCTACTCTAGAATTACCAGGTACATCAGAGACAGCATAAGTCCTCCATTCAGCTATTTACATGCAACGGTGAAGATTTAACTTTTGCCTTTGTTATCAAAAATCGGAAATAAGTGTTTGAATGATTGTAGGACTTAAAGACTTCTTCAACGCTTCCTTCAAATATAAATGTAAAGTAAATTTTTGTTTTTAAAAAGTGTACTTATTCTTAGAGCAAGTGACACAGTTTAACTGCCAGGGTAAGTTTTGTACCTGGGAAAGGTAGCACCTACACCAGGCTGTCACAAAGAATGCCATACATGTCCCCAAGGAAGGTGCCGTCACTTGACACATCGGAAAAATCTCCTTTAAGAAGGATGCTATATGGGATTCCAGTGTAAGTCAAGGTTTCTGCTTGGTATGCTGTGGTTTGGGTTTCTTACTCCTCATCTCTCATTTGTCATTTACGTCTCCATTTCCTGAGTTTGTTTAGCTGCATAAGGAGCAAGAAGGAAAAAAAAAAAAAAAAAAAAAAAGCCTCATCAGAATCACTTCAACTGCTGGGAGAACCAAAGCAGTGCTGGCTGTTAAAAGCTGTTAATTGCAGTTTACAAAAGAGAAATCCCTTATCTTTGCAAGTTCACTTGCTTGAGTGACTCATTCTTCCTGGGAGGGATTAATGCTTAATTAGAAAAAGATGCTAAACAATCTGGTGTGCTTCTTGAAGGAAAACCTTACTTTAGGTCGAAAGATTCTTAACAAGGTAACATGCTAATTATTTAATGAATGATTTGTGCTGAGAACTAGAGATACGTGTTAAAATAGCAGCGCTGATAGCGTTTGGCACGGCTCCCAGAGATCAGTGCACTGACTGTTCTAGGATTTGGTGCCAAGCCTGGTTTTTGTTGTGCTCTGTGCTGGGTTTTGTTTTCCCACCTTTGAGTGTAAACATGTTTGTCAAGGTACCACTGTTGGGAGGGGAAGCCTTATGGTCAAGGAGGCCAGAGGCGGGAGGGAGAGAAAAGAGAGGAGGAAAAGACAGCCAGAAAGCCATCTTACTGTTGGAGAGTGACTGCATTTTACTTACAAATACCTGGAAATAAATGCTCGTCAACTAAGCTTAGGGGTATGAGGAGGTTAGAAAGAGGAGCATGTACGCTTTAGCGAAAGGTAACAAGGCATCACTGGAAGCCCAACTTCACACTTTACTTGTCTGTCAGGGAATGTTCTTCTTCGCAACAATATCCCAATGTTTTGGTAGGCAGACTCCAGTTCACTTAGTAAGTGAGAGGCATGGGTGGAATGCCAGGTATGTCTACAGAGCAAAGCAGTGCAGGCAGGCTGACGCCAGGAGAGAATAGGCAGGTACCTATTGAGTTACAGGATTTCTACAAATCTAATCCGTATGTAACATGAGACTTATTACAGAGCCAGCCTCTGCTAGGGCTGTGAAGTCTGAGGATATGAACAGTCTCTGAGGCAATGAGCCCAGTTAACCCATTGCAAACCAGTTTCACTTGACCAAAACTAATAGCCTCTTATCCTTGTAATGCTATTTGAGAGTGATAATGATTTCAAGTTGCTTGCTAATTGTATAAAAATTACTTGGAGTAGGACATACTGGGGTGAAACAGAGATGTTTAATATGGCTACAAACAGTGAACAATACAACCACAGCAAATGGGCTCTTTTTAAGGTACTATCTATTTAATATGTCTGACATCAGATGGTCTATACATTACTAATGATGGGTAGCTATAATTTATGGTGCATTTTTGCATGTGATAAATTTGTTATGAAAATTTTAAACAGCCAAGTTATTTATTAGTATTTAAAAAGCATCTACTTCAGGGAAGCATTTTGTTTCCCTGGGACATCTTCATTAATTATCATAAATTGATGACACATATTAAAGGAAGAAAATCAGAATTGCCAACACAAATAAGAAAGAAGATTAGGTACTAAAATGTCAAATATTCATCACGTATGTCATATACTTTCCTTGATTCTCAGCTAATAAGCTTCTTTGGAAAGTGGGTGAAATAAATGACAGCATTGTTTCTGGACTTAATATATGATGTAAGAATTCTCTAAACAAGCTTGATCAATTAAAAATGATCAGTCTTTCAACCATCCCATCATTACACAAAGATAAAATAAATAAGACAATAGTTCTTACTTATCATGACTCCAACCATAATCCAAATGTCCACATTACATATTATTCTTAAGACTGATTCACTAATAAATAACATTTAACTTCAGAAATATTCTATGAAGAATGACTCCAAATTACCTTCATGTATTTCTTACATGTTGATAACGTCCCGACAGGCAATGACGTCCATGACAATATTTAGATGCTTTGACTAAATCTGCAACATCTAATGTAGAGTTTTATTTATTCACACAGAGATACCAAAATCAGGGAACTAAAAGTCTGGATACTCTTATGAGAATTAATGTTTATAAAAGTATTTTCTGTGACACATGTATTCTAGTAAGAACTTCAGGTAAGTTAATTTATTTATATATTTTTATGATTCTTACTTTTCAGAGGAAAAAAAATAAATAAATGAAGCTCAGATCAAGTAACCAGTGAGTAACTGGTGCAGAACTTGACCCAGGACTGGTTGACTCAAAGCCTGTTTAGAGTGGAACTATAAGGCGCAGTCCACAAAAATAACACTCCCCCAAAGAGGACGAAGTCTAAGCGTGAAAAGAACATTAGATTTGTTCACTGGAGATCTGGATTAAAAACTGGCTTTGCTCCTTGCTAATTTCTGAACTGACATAAATTGAAGAGCTTCTGTGCACCTCAATTTCTTTGCCTTTTGAGATATAAAATTATATCATCATGTTTTGGTGAAATTTGAGACAACACTGATGTCCATAAGAGTGTAGAAGATGTGTGATGTCTTGAACCATGCACAGCTCCTATACACATACACTGCGTCATAAAAGTCTGTATTTTGAACCTGGATTGGAGGGGAGGGATAAAAAACAGGGCTGAAACAGAGATAACAGATGTAGAGAACAGACCGATGGGCCCAGTGGGGTTAGAAGGCTGGACAAATTGAGAGTAGCACTGACATCCATACACTAGCACGGTAAAGCAGATGCACAGTCGGAAGCGTCTGTGTAACAGGGAGCTCAGTTCTGTGCTCTATGATGACCCAGAGGGGTGGGATGCAGTGTGAGCGGGGAGGCCCTAGAGGGAAGGGATATATTATACTTATGGCTGATTCACATTGCTGTACAGCAGAAACTAACACAACATTGTAAAGCAATTATCTTCCAATTAAAAAATATCCTATGATAAATCATTATGGAAAAGAACATTTTAAAATAATGTATGCATATATATATATATGTATAACTGAATCACTTTGCTATAAACAGAAATTAACAACATTGTAAATCAACTATAAAAACAAAACAAAACAGGTATCCTCCAACTCCTGGCTGAACTGCCCTGCTCAGGCAGAATTTACTGAAGGAGTTTGCCTCTGAATAATATTGAAAGTTTGTTTTTAAGTTAATTTGTGACATTAAGGCCAACCCAGTCCTAAATTTGTTCACTCCCCTACTCTGCCTGTTTCTTTCAAGCTATTGCCAATTTTATCCTTGTTTAGCCTTTGTGGTAGATAAGCAGAGGCTATTAAATATTGGACTACTGAGTAGACCTCTTGAAAGCAGCAGTCAGTATTTGACAAAAGAATGTAGAGAGATACTCTAAGCAGTTGTTTTAAAGCAAAAGCAAAAAACATTAATTAAAATGAATAAATGACATTTGTAAAATAGCATCTTTTTGAAGGTGTTCTTAATTCCTAAATTATTAGTGTCTTTAACATTTGGTAAGGATAAACATGCTCCAACCTACTGGGTGATTTTATTGGGTGATAGTACTCTATATTAATTGCTGTTTTGACTTTGGTATTAATATGGTATGAAACATTTTTCTTTAGGCCAGACACATATTTGAAATACCAAATGTATCTCTTTAATTAGGTATATATCTATATTTTATGGATGTTACATTTAAAATTCCCAAAGAAAATGTGGTTTAGAAACGTTTATATCTAAAATAAAGTAGAATAAAAGCTTGTAAATTAATTTTTATGGAAATGCTACAAAGATTTAAAGTGAAGCACAAAACATCTTAATAATAAATGGGATCTAAATCTAAATTTCTTAAAATTCAATTTCTTGATAAATAATCTGTGTGCACTTGAAAAATGTGTATTCTATTGTTATTGGGTGTACTGTTTTATTAATATTAATTAGATTAATTTAGTCAGTAGTATTATTCAAATTTACCATACTCTTGCTGACTTTTGTCCACTCGTTTTATCAGTTATTCAGAAAGGAGTGTTGAAATCTATTATTATAATTATGGATTTATTTCTTCTTGCAGTTCTCTGTTTTTGCTACATGTGTTCTGAAGCTCTCTTATTGAGTAATTATTTGGGATTGTTACGAAGCAATTTCCTTTTCATTATGTAATGACTATCTTAACCCTGGGAATATTCTTTGGTCTAAAATCTGCTGTCCAGTACTAATATAGCCAGTCTGCGTGTGTGCATGCTAAGTCACTTCAGTCATGTCCAACTCTGAAACCCATGGACTGTAGTCTGCGAGGCTCCCCTGTCCATGGGGATTCTCCAGGCAAGAATATTGGAATGGGTTGCCATTTCCTTCTCCAGGGGATCTTCCTGACCCAGGTATTAAGCCCATGTCTCCTGCATTGTAGGCAGATTCTTTACCCACTGAGCCACCTGGGAAGGCCAAACTAGTCCTTTTGTTGCCCCATTATTCCTTCAATTCCTCTAGAATACCACTGACTAGAAAACTCAAAGATACACTGATTTATACCACAGATTAAACCTCTGAGAGACAAACACTAGCATTACCCCACACAAGATATTTATAATTTGAACAAAGAATCTAGAGAATTCTAAGCCAGCTTTTCAAAAATGTATTCCATGATCATTAATAGATGGTCACAAACTTAAAAAAAAAAACAACAACAACTCTGAGTTAAATATTTGGCTTCTCAAAGTTAAAGCAGCTCTCTTTATTGTGGGTTTTTCAGTCTTTAGGTCATTGTCAGACATCATACATCTCTAAGAGAGGAAATCAAATACTCAGAATTTCCCAAATTTCTTTATAGAACCATTACATCAAGACTATTGTTCTGTGAAAAATATGCTGGGAAAAGTTAACCTAAGAAATAAATGCAAAGGTTACATTTTCAAGTGCCATAGTAGTTACATGAGAAAGTATTTTTGAAGCTAAGAACTATTTTTGAGATCCTAAGAGAATGAACAACCTTGATCCTTGTACAAGTTGACTTTAGAGGTTGGTCAAATTAATATTTTACACCCTATGTTTCTAAAAGCCTTTTGGGAAAACTATGCTTGAATGAGAAAAATGAAGAGAACATTTCTATCCGTGATGCTTCCCAAGCAGGAACCATTACCCCTTAATTACAGAACACTGAAACTGTATTTTGGGGAACAAAGAGGAAAAGCCTTAGATGGGTGGCATAAGAAAGAGGAATTAGGGGGTTCATTTTCATTTCCTTCCACACTAATTGCCTAAGGAGATTTTTATTTCATCAGGAAGTCCACTAACAAATGGCCTCCTTGACTTTTGCTAATCACTTTATTAATGCTTTAGCCAGATTTTAAAATATGTGGTAGTATTAATATCTGTGGAGAAAAACCTTTATTGTGCATAAATTACAAATTTACTATCTCAATTGCAGTTGAGTTTTAATGTTTCCTTTCCAGAAAAGCCCTAGTGCATATTCTTCAGGGAGCAATTCTGCACTCTTAAGGGAATGAACTGAATGACCTAATGGGTCCTTCCATCTTTAATTTCTGTAATTCAGGAAAGCCTCATAAAACACAAGCTTCCTCTGTGAATTAACTTTTCTCTGAAAGTATTGAAACCACTTTCTTGCTCTCTTTGGTAGTACTTTAAAATGCTTAACAATATTAGAAATATTTACTGAACTCATATCGAAAAATATCAGCTAAGTAATACTTAATGGTTCAAATATAATTCTTCCTGAAGACAATATAGGCACATGACTTCTTCATTGCCTTTCAAATTATAGAAAGCCATCCTTTCACAACATGAAGAAAAATAAAGAATTTTTAGAAAGAATCTAAAACAAAGATCAAATCAAACTAACAACTAATTGTGAACTATATTTTAGGACAGGGAAGCCTAGTGTGCTGCAGTTCATGGGGTCGCAGAATCAGACACAACTTAGCGACTAAACAAAAACAACAATCTTTTAGGCATAAAGTATGATGCTAAAATATCATTGTTAAAAAAGAAAAGGCATTTATGGGAAATGCAAAAGAAGTATTACATCCCCATTTAAAACTATCTAGTAGATGTAAAACAAATAACTTTTACTGAAAATATTATGCACACTAAAGAGTGTGAAAATTTAGTGGATATAAGCCATGGTTGTTTACTATAAATGATTGCAATGTAAGAGGAAATACAAAACAACCACCATAGGATAATTAATTAAGTCTATGAGAATTCTGTCAGCATTAGAAGGGTGGGAATATGCATTAAGAAGAAGAGTGAATTGAGGGATCATTTGCAACTATCTGTACCTCCTAGAACGTTGGGTTAAATATCCCATCAGGATTAGAATTCTTTACTCTGGAATTCAATACTTGCAAGGGTTAAGCTTGGACTTCCATGAATATAGTATCATCTGAGAAATTGTGTGTGTGTGCCTTTGCATTAAAGACTTTTATGATGTATTCATAAAGTATTTGTGACCCTAATATGTTTAGAGTACATATTGTCTTTGAAAGTGAAAGTGTTATTTGCTCAGTTGTGTCTGATTCTGCCACCCCATGAACTATAGCCCACCAGGTTCCTCTGTCCATGAAGTTCTCCAGGCAAAAATACTGGAGTGGGTAGCCACTCCCTTTTCCTGGGACCTTTCTGACCCAGGGATCGAACCCAGGTCTCCCGCATTACAGGCAGATTCTTTACTGTCTGAGCCACAGTGGAAGCCCACATATGGTCTTTATATGGTTATAATTCTAAACTCGCATAACGTTCATTTAAATAACATATATTTTAACATGTACATAAAACCTATTTAGATAATATTATTGAATTAGTAGTAGCCCAATCTTGTGACTCACCTAACGGAAAATGTGAAGTTATTTCCCATTGTATATTATTAATCAGTTTTTAATGCTGTTTGATAGTGGTAATGGCTTCATTTGTAACAAGAATCTTTCCAAAGTTCAGACACAAAGCTACAGCAAATAAGCCTTAACTTTGTATGGGTTTTAGATAAATGTAATATTAGAGAATGGCATTATTACTTTAAAAAAATTATTGAGTCCATCACCCATGACTGATTCATGTGAATGTATGGCAAAAACCACCATAATATTGTAAAGTAATTAGCCTCCAATTAAAAAATAATAAAATAACAAGATAAAAAGAAAAGAGTCCATCAACAAGTCAACAGATAAATGAATTGTAGTGCATAGATAAAATGAAACATTATTCAGCCATAAAAAGGAATGAAGTTCTGATACATGCTACAACATGGAAGAATCTTGAAAACATACTAAATGAAACAAACCAAACACAAAAAGACACACACATATTAAATAATTCCACTTATATGAAATGAATAGAATATACAAATTAATAGAGACGACAAGTGTATTAGAGGTTACTAAAAGCCTCTTGATGAAAGTGAAAGTGGACAGTGAAAAAGTTGGCTTAAAGCTCAACATTCAGAAGATGAAGATCATGGCATCTGGTCCCAACGCTTCATGGGAAGTAAATGGGGAAACAGTGGAAACAGTGTCAGACTTTATTTTGGGGTGCTCCAAAATCACTGCAGATGGTGACTGCAGCCATGAAATTAAAAGACGCTTACTCCTTGAAAGAAAAGTTATGACCAACCTAGATAGCATATTCAAAAGCAGAGACATTACTTTGCCAACAAAGGTCTGTCTAGTCAAGGCTATAGTTTTTCCAATGGTCGTGTATGGATGTGAGAGTTGGACTGTGAAGAAAGCTGAGCGCCGAAGAATCCACGCTTTTGAACTGTGGTGTTGGAGAAGACTCTTGAGAGTCCCTTGGACTGCAAGGAGATCCAACCAGTCCATTCTGAAGGAGATCAGCCCTGGGATTTCTTTGGAAGGAATGATGCTAAAGCTGAAACTCCAGTACTTTGGCCACCTCATGTGAAGAGCTGACTCTTTGGAAAAGACTTTGATGCTGGGAGGGATTGGGGGCAGGAGGAGAAGGGGATGACAGAGGGTGAGATGGCTGGATGGCATCACTGACTCAATGGACATGAGTCTAAGTGAACTCTGGGAGTTGGTGATGGACAGGGAGGCCTGGCGTGCTGTGATTCATGGTGTCGCAAAGAGTCGGACGCTACTGAGCGACTGAACTGAACTGAAGGGCTGAGGAAAAGGGAAAATGGGAAATTACTGATTGATAAGTACTGAATTTCTGTTTGTGTGATGAAAGGATTTTAGAAATAGTAGTGATAGGTGTATGGCAACCCTCTCCAGTATTCTTGCCTGGAGAATCCCAGGGACGGTGGAGCCTGGTGGGCTGCCGTCTATGGGGTTGCACAGAATCGGACATGACTGAAGCGACTTAGCAGCAGCAGCAGCAGCAGCAGTGATAGGTGTACAACATTGTGAATGTCATTAATGCCACTGAATCATACACTTAAATAGTTAAAATGGCAAATTTTATGTTATGTGTATTTGAAAATAAAAAAATGTTTAAAAGTACTTTTTTTCTCTTATTTTGACTTTAACATAAGGATTGTTGCAATACAATAATCTCACTCTGATAATCTCAGGGATTATAACACATTTATAAGAGCCCCAAACTCTATAGATAGTGGCATTGAGGGTAACTTACTTTGATTAGTAGCCCATGTTTGGGAAAGATAAAATGAAATAATGATCAAATATGAGCACTGATGGAAAATGAGATAGAAGACAAGTAAGGAAAAGACCTTTGACCCATGTCAACAGTCAATTAAAGCAAACAGGTATAGCATTTTCTGGGCATTGAATTTTTTGATAGAAAGAAGAGAAATGAAGTGGTTGATGGAGAAGAAAGAGCTCCAGGCTAAGAATCTACATTCTAGTCTTGATTCTGTTGTTTTCTATGTACAGAAACTCTAGAAGCTCATGTCTATGGGTCTTCTTTCTCTTAACATAAAAGGGCTAGATGAATATTTTTTCCTTCGAGTTGTAAAATTATAATTCAGGGCATCAAGATTCAATGACAGAATGATGAAGCCAATTTTTAAAAATCAAATTTTGGCCATTTTGATCAAATCTTAATTATTGTATTGTTCTCAGTATGGTCTAGTGAGAATTGTCATTTGAATCTAACATGTTAATTTTTGTGTGTAGATACATTACAGAATTTAAAATATGAATTGATAATTTTATTAAGATGCTCTTATAGAATGCTCTATGAAAACATTCTTCTAAGAACAGAGTATGGCATCTGACCTTGATGACTACTAAATGTAACCAAATATAACCCATATGTTTAACTTGTATTTTTGACCATATTCCCAATGAATCTGGAAAATAATCACTGATTTAAAACTCACTGACAATTATTATTGTCTGGTATAGTTAAAGACTCCCTTCATGCAATATAACCAATGTCATATTTTTCTTACTCATAATAGGATCACAAAGTTATCTTGAACTTTACAAATAATATTCCCTTTGACTAGATCATTCATCCCATGTATTCACTATCCCTTTCAAGGTAGTCTTTCAAATCTACCTCAAAATTCTTTCCCAGGAATTTTTCAAAATTCTCACTGAGCCAGACACTTTTAAAAGGCAAAAGCTAGGATATGTTTTCAGGTCCACTGAACAGAGTCCATGTGACTTTTACAAAGCCATATGGTTTTGAAGTTGAAAGTGGAAACGGCAAGAACAAAGATACTGTAAAAGCTCTAAACAGTTTTCAAAATTTGTCTTGTGAATATATATATATATACATATATATATTTCAGTGTGTAAAACTGGATTACCATTTGGTCTGTTTTGCCTCTTTCAGATCAGTTGATTTGTTTAGAAGTTAGATTTCCCAACAATATTTGTAAATGAAGGAAATTAGATCTTTAAATATTATTTTGATGCCAGCCTAGTAGAGTAGCCATTAAATCATACAGTAGGTAATTTTGTTGTTCCAACTTTTTTTTTCTGCCATCTTTACTTTCTTTAGCTTCCTGTAACTATTTCTTGTCTAACAGATCTCAATAGCTAAGCCAGATCTGATGTACACAAGGTACAGCAGTAAACTCACACCAACTATGGGTTATACGGCTTGCCTGTTAGTCTGTTACCCCAATCATAGGATCTAGGTTCCCCATCTCCCCTAAATTCTCTGTACTCCCAACCAGACTTTAGGAGGGTATTCGGACTTGGGCAACCCAGCTCATATTCTCCATTGATTCACTACCTGAATTTCTACAATCTCTTCAGGACCAAAGCCTTGCCCTTTACTGCCCCTGGGGATTCCTGAACACCACCAGGTCCTGCCAAACTCCCCCATGATGTATTCCATTATTGGGTCTCTTGCACTGCAGGCAGTTTCCTGCTTTGCAGGTGGATTTTTTACAGACTGAGCCACCAGAGAAGCCATCTTGTGAAGGGGACCCTACAATAACATGGGCAGATCTTCTGCTGAGTAAACTCTAACTTTTCCCCCAAATTGGAGTGCTAGGTTATATTCTTCACTACCATGCCTTACACACACACACATCCCTGAGCCCTCCTAGAATATACAGCAACTGAAATAGAGTCACTGTCTCTGGTGCACAATAAACAGATAAACCTAACAATGTATCTACAATTATTTAGGTTTGTGTCATAGTGCTGTTCTTTTAATGAAACAAGGGAAATGGTGAACTATTCCTTCAGGACAGGCTCCGCTGGTGACTCAGATGATAAAGAATTTGCTGCAGTGCAGGAGACTTGGGTTTGATCCCTGGATCTGGAAGATTCCCTGAAGAAAGCAATGGCAACCCACTCTTGCCTGAAGAATGGCAACCCAGTATTCTTGCCTGGAAAACTCCATGGACAGAGAAGCCTGGTGGGATACAGTCCATGGGGTCTCTCAGACATGACTAAGAAACTAACATTCCTGTCAGGACACAGAAAAGGTATAAAACAACTTAGAAACAGAAATTTTAAAAGATAAAAACAATTTTTAAACAGTTGCTTTAAATAATCCAGGAACATATTATTTGAAAAATATCTTACTTCTCCAGACACATGGTGTCATTAGAGGGTCTTTCCATTGAGTAGATTCATTATCACAGAGAAAATACATTTCAAGGATACTATCTGCAAATGTTTCCCAGAAAAAAAGATAAAGAAAGCTATTCATTTTTAAAATAAAATATGGCTTCTCACTGGTCCAGTATGCAGCCTTGCATTAGTGACTCAACCACTGTGTAAAATTCCACATTTACTTAAAAATGAGATGCTCAATAGTAATCATATAACAAAATGATGTATAAGCATTGAGAGGAGAGAGGTGAGGGAAAGACAGGAGAATACATATTCAGCCTGCTATGCATACACTCTGTCATCCCATCCAGTCTGATACAGACTTCATGTTTTAGAGTGCAAAAAAAAAGCACAATCTGGGAAGTCTTCCAAATCCATAAGAGGAAGCACTTGCCAGGATATGGAAGCACTAAATACAGTCCTGGTGGTTTGTTGTGTTGTTTCAGCAAGCTTTGCCAGAACCATCCAAGCTTTGAGTAATGATGGGTGATGAGAAATTTGAAATTTGAGTTAATGACCTTAGCCCAGTGTCTATGAACTATTTTTCTCTGGGGGCTAACTGTTCTTCTGACAAGTATAAAAGGAAGTGTTCGTAGGAAAATGAGAGCATTCACAGGTACAAGATCTGACCTTAAGAAATCTAGCATATAGGTTGACTTATTTTAAATTTTTTATTTACTTTCAACATTGTAGCCAGAATACTGGGTATCATAAGAAGTCTGAAATTGAGGTTTTGTGTTTTAATCTAGTTTCAACCAGCTCTTCACTGACTTTGGAGAGGTATCTCTGATTAAAATTTAAAATAGACAAATATAATGTGGTTTTACTAGGTGTTAGTTTATCTAGTTTATAAGTGAATTATTAATTTATAAAAATTTATAAATAATTACTGCAGTGTAATTGGGGAACTTATAAAGTCAAAACTATAGGTTTCTTGCCCTCAAAACATATGCACCCCTTCTACTTCTTTGAGAAAGAATTTTGGTTTCTTTATATAAGACCATTATATAAGCTTGTTTGTGTATTTATTTTTTGCTATGCTCTTAACAGTAAGGCCTAACGTAGTATATGTACATCATAGAGGTAAAAGAGGGTGAAGTCATTATCACCCTTTTGAGTTTAGTGATGTAATTTTTATCTCTTTGCAAGCCCTATAGCAACTGAAGCTTTTATTCACACAATTAAACAATCAATATTTGCATTGTCAATGTAATTAGCTTACAGCATTCCTGAAAGAAGACAAAGATTTCAGGCAAAATAAATTATGTAATCGTTTTTGTTGATTTTTGCTAATAGTTTAAGGAATTTCGGAATGGTTCCAGAATATTACATTCACAAAACATAGTTAAGAAAGAGAAAACTCATCTATACTGAACATAAATTAACATAATAATGAACAGTCTACATGGCTTAACTAAAGTATTAAGAGGGTTGAAATTAAAACCATCTGTATCTGCCTGAATTTTATTAATTCTTTTATAACCTGTTTCTTATTTGATGCTTTCTTCCCATTCAAGCTCTTACTGTACCTAGACCAATTCAGACCTACATTACCTTATACACAGACCATTGCAAGAGCCCTAGTCTGCTGCCTTACTCCATTGTGCATGATACTTTTAAAGTCCTACGAAACGACCAATATTCTTGTCACACTCTAATTCAAAATATTCAATTACTGTACCTATTTGATTTCAGTCTGTATGATCAAATATTTTTGACTAATCCTTTAAAAATGAGCTTCTACTTCAACTGTATTAGTCAGTTTCTGTCCCTTGCATGCTTCTTATACTTATTTATATTTACTCACTCCAATGCTCTTGCTTACAGTTGCACTTTCAATAATTCCTCTTATCTTATAAATAAAACAATAGAATTGCTACTAATAAAATATACATCTTTAATGATTTAACACAAATATTTCCTGTTTTATGAAGAATTCTATACTCAACACAATTGGCAATAGTCTTTTCTTCCTCTAACTCCTTTTAAGCATCTAATGCCAATACGTTGCTATGTGCTAATGATAATCTGAATCTCTAACTGTCCTAGAAAAAGTTTAAAGGTATTACTGCTCTTGAACTCTCTCTCAGTAATGCCGCCCCTGAGTCTTGGATAAATAGAAGGGAAAATCAAGTTTTTATGGCAGTTGAGGCAGAGAGGGCATGTCAAAGATATTTTTTCTGATTCTACAACTGATCACAGACATGTTGAAATGTGCCCTGACTGCCTGACGGCTGAGTAATTAAGGGTCATTTCTCTGATTCTTATTTTGATACAAACAAATGGAAAGCCAAGAAAATCCTCCAAGGATCTTTTTCAGAACTCTAAGGAATCTCTAAAGACATTCAAAAGGGCTTAGAGCTAAATCCTTTTATAAGCAACTTACATGAACAGCAAAATTTTACTCTAGCAAATCTCAGTGGAAAATGTTAAGCTTGATCCTTAGAACCAAAAATGGTTTTCGGTTATGATTGCTTATAGAGTGAATTCACAATAGATAGAGAGATACAAATTATTTTATGATGCTTTGAGGTATTTCTCTCAAGTTAATAACCCTTAATTTAATACAAATTCAAAAGAGGTTATCACAGAAATTTTAGTAAAGAAGTCATTTGCAAAGGTCTGAGTTCCACAGGAAAACCAACAAGAAGTAATGAGCACTCACAGGTAGCAGTCAGAGACTTACTCATCTTTAGGTCTGTAAGGGCTGGAGAAGGAAATGGCAACCCACTCCAGTGTTCTTGCCTGGAGAATCCCAGGGACAGGGGGGCCTGGTGGGCTGCTGTCTATGGGGTTGCACAGAGTCGGACACGACTGAAGTGACTTAGCAGCAGGTCTGTAGGGCAAGTGGAGGGAGCAAAAGCTACAGCTGTTGCTGTACATACAGCATATACATCCACTATAGGAGTGGATGCCTAACAGAAACTGTGCCCTATAGAAAAATAAAATGAAAGTGAAAGTCAGTCATATCTGACTGTTTGCGACCCCAGAGATCACACAGTACATGGAATTCTCCAGGCCAGAATATTGGAGTGAATAGCCTTTCCCTTCTCCAGAGGATCTTCCCAACCCAGGGATCAAACCCAGGTCTCCCACATTGCAGGTGGATTCTTTACCAGCTGAGCCACAAGGAGAGCCCAAGAAGAATAAGGTCACTGACAAACTGAGGACAAGCAAGGAAGGAACTAGATGACGTTTCCCTGACATTTCTCTCTTTCTAGCCCTCATCTTGGGTCAGAAGGACCCAAATTGATAACGGTTATAGAGTTCAAACTTTGGGGCATAGAAAAGAGTGAAGAATAGTTTTGGAATGATAAAGAGAAAATATTCAGCACACTCCCAAAGGTCATGCCATATGGGAACCATTTACCACAGTTGTTATATGACCTTTGATTAACCACTTCAAGTTGAAAAATGATCATAAGGGGAAAATCTATCAATACTATATACAGCCTTTTCTGAGACATGGACATTCATACCCTATGTACCTCTTTACACTAACTCTTTTCGTGAAGCTGTTCACTCAAAAGCAGACTTCCTAAAGTTCAATTCAGTTCAGTTCAGTCACTCAGTCATGTCCGACTCTTTGCAATCCCATGAATTGCAGCACGCCAGGCCTCCCTGTCCATCACCAACTCCCAGAGCACACTTAAACTCACGTCCATCGAGTTAGTGATGCCATCCAGCCATCTCATCCTCTGTCATCCCCTTCTCCTCCTGCCCCCAATCCCTCCCAGCATCAAAGTCTTTTCCAATGAGTCAACTCTTCGCATGAGGTGGCCAAAGTACTGGAGCTTCAGCTTTAGCATCATTCCTTCCAAAGAACACCCAGGGCTGATCTCCTTTAGAATGGACTGGTTGGATCTCCTTGCAGTCCAAGGGACTCTCAAGAGTCTTCTCCAACACCACGGTTCAAAAGCATCAATTCTTCGGCACTCAGCTTTCTTCACAGTCCAACTCTCACATCCATACATGACCACTGGAAAAACCATAGCCTTGACTAGACAGACCTTTGTTGGCAAAGTAATGTCTCTGCTTTTCAATATGCTATCTAGGTTGGTCATAACTTTTCTTCCAAGGAGAAAACGTCTTTTAATTTCATGGCTGCAATCACCATCTGCAGTGATTTTGGAGCCCAGAAAAATAAAGTCTGACACTGTTTCCACTGTTTCCCCATCTATTTCCCATGAAGTGATGGGACCGGATGCCATGATCTTTGTTTTCTGAATGTTGAGTTTTAAGCCAACTTTTTCACTGTCCTCTTTCACCTTCATTTTCAACTAAAAAGAGCCTTTTTAGTTCCTCTTCACTTTCTGCCATAATGGTGGTGTCATCTGCATATCTGAGGTTATTGATATTTCTCCCGGCAATCTTGATTCCAGTTTGTGCTTCTTCCAGCCCAGTGTTTCTCAGGATGTACTCTGCATAGAAGTTAAATAAACATGGTGACAGTATACAGCCTTGACATACTCCTTTTCCTATTGGGAACCAGTCTGTTGTTCCATGTCCAGTTCTAACTGTTGCTTCCTGACCTGCATATAGGTTTCTCAAGAGGCAGGTCAGGTGGTCTGGTATTCCCATCTCTTTCAGAATTTTCCACAGTTTATTGTGATCCACACAGTCAAAGGGTTTGGCATAGCCAATACAGCACAAATAGATGTTTTTCTGGAACTCTCTTGCTTTTCGATGATCCAGCGAATGTTGACAATTTGATCTCTGGTTCCTCTGCCTTTTCTAAAACCAGCTTGAACATCTGGAAGTTCACGGTTCATGTATTGCTGAAGCCTAGCTTGGAGAATTTTGAGCATTGCTTTAACAGAGTGTGAGATGAGTGCAATTGTGCAGTAGTTTAAGCATTCTTTGGCATTGCCTTTCTTTGGGATTGGAATGAAAACTGACCTTTTCCAGTCCTGTGGCCACTGCTGGGTTTTCCAAATTTGCTGGCATATTGAGTGCAGCACTTTCACAGCATCATCTTTCAGGATTTGAAATAGCTCCAGTGGAATTCCATCACCTCCACTAGCTTTGTTCGTAGTGATGCTTTCTAAGGCCCATTTGACTTCACATTCCAGGATGTCTGGCTCAAAGTTAGGATGTAGAATTTTGCCAGATAGGATCACAAATTTACCTGAGCATTTTCTTCAGTGAATTACTCTTTAATACAATAGTCTATTTGTTGTTGTTGTTTTAGTCACTAAGTGTTGTCTGACTTTTTTATGACTCCATGGACTGTAGCCTGCCAGGCACCTCTGTCCATGGGGTTTCCCAGGCAAGAATACAGGAATGGGTGAATCTTCCTGCCCCAGGGATCAAACTCACGTCTCCTGCATTAGCAGGCAGATTCTTTACCACTGGGCCATCAGGGGAGCCCATATATAATTCCTAGATTTCACAATTTCATAGATATGCTAACCTACTACTATATTCTATTATATACAATTAAGAAAATAGATAGAAGCAATTTAATATTTTTCTAGCATTGATTTATATACTGCACTTTGATTTTGTGATTTTTGTGGAGAGTGTCTGTCTGTACTCAAGCTCAGTGTAATGAGTTCCATAAAGGTGCTGGTTTCCATGAAGCTTTTAACACTTGCTGTTGTTTGTTGTTCAGTCGCTAAATCCTGTCCAGCTCTTTGTGACCCCATGAATTGCAGCTCACCAGGTTTCCCTGGCCTGCACTATCTCCCGGAGTTTGCTCAAATGCATATCCATTGAGTTGGTGATGGCATCCAACCATCTCATCCTCTGTTGGCCCCTTCTCCTCCTGCTCTCAACCTTAGTACTTACCATATTCACTTCTAATTCATTATATATTTACTCATGGTCCACTACATTTACCAAGCACTGTGCTATCCCTAGGGATGAATGACAGTACCAGAGTGAAGACAAATGGGTTTTGACACATCTGTAAACATTATGAAGTTCTTACATGCTCATGTTTCCTTCTCTTGGATAACATCCCACTACAGCTTTCCAGTATTGACCTCTAACATTGAATATAATTCTAAGGATATTTCAGATACTAGAGATTTGAGTTCACAGAACTCAGTGTATCACAAGAGATTATAATCCCTACTACAAAACGTACACAGGAGTCAGGTCTGAGTCTTATAAATTTTGAAAAGAAGCTTGATATTAGACTCTATCCAAATGACAATGTGAAATACTTGACAAGCATTAAGATTGGAAGTAACAAAATTATATAATATCTAAGTTTCATAAAGAGTCCTCAGGTTACAGAAAAGAAAGTGGATGGAAACTAACCAAGAATATACATAATGATATAAATTACAAACCATTTAATAATCCAGAATGAAAGATGGCAATGGTCTGGATTACATGGGGATAACAGAGGTATAGAGAAGTAGACTACCTAGAGATATTTAGAAAGCAGAATCCTTGGAACTTTATGATCAGTTTCATGTGAATAGTAAGGAAGAGGAATCAAGAACAACTCCAGTGTTTAAGGCATGACCAACTGGATATAGAGAGTGTAATTTTCCAGGACAAGGAATGAGAGACCGAGTATTGCTTTTGAATTAAATATTTCCTTTATTATTTGTCAGTAGCCATCCACGATAAAAAAAAAAGTTTCTTTGCTCCTTATATCTTTTTGATTATCTTTATATTTCAATTTTTCTCTGCCATCTAATTTTTGGTGTCTTTTAACACCTATAGCTATTTATACTCATTAATACAATCTTATGCTGGCAATTCATGTTAGAGTTTACTCCCTTAATACTTATTGTAAAAATTGACATTTGGCCGGTTTTTTATATTAGTTCTGCTGTGTATATTTTATGTGGTTTAGCTATTTCCTTTTATTCTTAATTATATGTCATCAGCTAAAGAATTCAATTTCTTAAAAATAATTCCTCCTTTTTCATAACAATTTGGAATTTATATATATCATTTCCTTTCTATTAAAGTTTATCCTTATATCTTATCTTGAATCTGTATTCTTCTATTGGTATTAACAATGAAAGCATCAAACTGTGGTGTTAAAGAATCTTGAGAGTCACTTGGACAGCAAGGAGATCAAACCAATCAATCCTAAAGGAAGTCAACTCTGAATATTCACTGGAAGGAATGATGCTGAACCTGAAGCTCCAATACTTTGTTACTTGATGCCAATAGCTGACTTATTGGAAAAGACCTTGATGCTTGGAAAGATTGAGGGCAGGAAGAGAAGGGAATGACAGAGGATGAGATGGCTGGATGGCATCACCGACTCAATGGACATGAGTTTGTCTAAACTCCAGGAGTTGGTGATGGACAGGGAAGCCTGGTGTGCTGCAGATCATGGGGTTGCAAAGAGATGGAGACGACTGAGTGACTCAAAAACAACAGTATTAAGGATGAAAGAGAACTATCACTGCTACCTCTAACACTTCTGCTCTTTAACACACTGACTCATGTGTTTTTTTTTTTTAATACTGTCTTCTCAAGTTCTAACTCTGGTTGTTTTTTGTTATCTAGAATATGCAAAATAATTTATTTAGGAAAATTTTAAGAGGCATGCCTTATGATTCTGCACTGTTCTGAAATATTAATAAATAAATATTACATATGTATTCTTAATGATCCAATTTTTGTCCTAATAGATATATCACTTATGAATTTTGGTCAGATTAAAATGTAGGCAAGGCAAGTATAAGAGAATTTTATGTTAAATCTAAGAAGATATGTTCTTATACTCTAGAGGATGCAAACCTAAATTATTAGGACTATTTAAATATATGTAATTGAATGTGAAAATTAACAGCCACTGTTTTAATCCAGTATTGTTTCAGAGTACATTAAAGCATTTATTAATATCTCATCCTCTGTCATCCCCTTCTCCTCCTGCCTTCAATCCTTCCCAGCATCAGGGTCTTTGCCAATGAGTCTTTTTTTCACATCAGGTGGCCAAAGTATTGGAGCTTCAGCTTCAGCATCAGTCCTTCCAGTGAATATTCAGGAATAGTGAATACTCAGACTGATTTTCTTTAGGATTGACTGGTTTGATCTCCTTGCAGTCCAAGGGACTCTCAAGAGTCTTCTCCAACACCACAGTTCAAAACCATCAGTTCTTTGGTGCTCAGTCTTCTTTACAGTTCAACTCTTATATCCATACATGACTACTGGAAAAACCATAGCTTTGACTAAACAGACCTTTGTTGGCTAAGTAATGCCTCTGCTTTTTAATATGCTGTCTAGGTTTGTCATGACTTTTCTTCCTATTTTTCTTACTTGAAGTTACATGTCCATCTGAGAATAGAAGTGTTCCATTATTTTCCTACTGGAAAATGACAATGTTACCCAAGAAATCCGTTTGATCTATGGTCTTTTTCTTCTCTCTAAAGTAGAATTCTTTCCCTGCCATGAAACATCCTTTATTAAATTCATGAACTTCTCTCAGCATGCTTAATGATGAAAAATCTCAATTAATAGATGTGTTTCTTTTCAGCATAAAAAAAGGCATACATCTTGAAATCATTCAGTGGATTATTACAGTTTCTGGGAACAAGCCCAAGGGTTCCTCAGCATGCTATATAAGACCCTTCTCAATCTTGCCTTTCATTCTTCCCTTTTCACATTATATTCAAGTTATATTAAAATTCTCTCCATCCCCAAATCATCAAGGTCTTTCTCTTTGATCTTCCTTCATGATTTTACAGTTACAGCTCTCTCCTGTTGGACTGCTTTTGTTCTCTCTTTACTCCTTTCATCAGGACTGCTCTGTTTCAAATAAATAAATTTTATTTACCTAAGAATAAAGTTTCAAAACCACCTCATTTTATGAGTTTGTTCTGATCACCTCAACATCAACAAAAATTAGCAGGCATTCTTATGTCCAACAATAACAAGTTATGCTTTTCTACCTTATGCCACCGATAACAGCAACTTATAATGATCTCTTCATTTGTCCACCTCCCTAAAAAGACTGCTTCTTGATAATGGGTATTGTATCTCATTTACCTTTCTTATTTAGCAATGAAAATATTTATCCAGTATAATGCCCTACTCCATCATCCACAAAAAATATACATGGCTTCATTTCTAGACACATTGAATCACAAATTCAATGCCAGGGGAACTAGGGGAACTAGTATGTTATGTCATATTATCTAAAATTTCCAAAGACCCCTCACATTTACAGATGACTTATTTCCTACTTCATAGCATTTACAACTTACTTGCTGCATTTCCATATATCTCCTATTAACTATCACACTAGCACTGAGATAAGTAAAATATATCCTATTTCATAAATGAATAGGCTGAATTTCAGCAATTCTGACAATATTTAGGGGATTCAAAATCAGTTCTGATTTCAAGCCTCAAGTTTCCCCCTATAAATATAAAAGTTAAATATTTCAAATAGCTAAAACAATGTGCCTGTCTTATATTGATTTAATGCTATGAGATTTATCATTACATTTGTAATCATAGAGAAACAGAAAAACAGATCATTTCCTTTTGATATAATGCGAAGATACTCTTCAAATGTTTAAGGACTTAAGATTTTAAATTATGCAGCCTGGGATACAATAGTCATTACTTTTATGATAACCCTTTTTTTAATGGTTCAAAGCCATTATGGCCAAGTCATTACTACCAATGAGGATAATTAGGACCTTTCAAGTAAAACAACAAATTTTTTTTGCCACACGGCTTGGGGGATTGAAGGTGGGTTCAGGTTCATACGTACCTCCCATCTAGGTATGGGAGGGCAGAGTCCTAACTACTGGACTGCCAGGGAATTCCTAAAACAACAACCTTAAATGGTATCTATTACTTTCATCTCTAAATTTGAAATCATTTATGAGTCCTTGTTTCAGCTATTTTAAGAAGAAAATAAAATATGTGATATTTTTATTTTTGATTAAAATGTAATTATAGACAGATTTAAGTTATGATACATAGATGTAATACCAACTCCAGTATTGCCTGGGAAATCCCATGGACAGAGGAGCCTGGTGGCCTACAGTACATGCAGTTGAAATGAATGAAAATGAAAACACAACAACCCAAAACCTGTGGGACACGGTAAAAGCAGTCCTAAGGGGAAAGTTCATAGCAATACAGGCACACCTCAAGAAACAAGAAAAAAGTCAAATAAATAACCTAACTCTACACCTAAAGCAACTAGAAAAGGAAGAAATGAAGGACCCCAGGGTTAGTAGAAGGAAAGAAATCTTAAAAATTAGAGCAGAAATAAATGCAAAAGAAACAAAAGAGACCATAGCAAAAATCAACAAAACCAAAAGCTGGTTCTTTGAAAGGATAAATAAAACTGACAAACGATTAGCCAGACTCATCAAGAAACAAAGGGAGAAAAATCAAATCAATAAAATTAGAAATGAAAATGGAGAGATCAAAACAGACAACACAGAAATACAAAGGATCATAAGAGACTACTATCAACAATTATATGCCAATAAAATGGACAACGTGGAAGAAATGGACAAATTCTTAGAAAAGCTCAACTTTCCAAAACTGGACCAGGAAGAAATAGAAAATCTTAACAGACCCATCACAAGCACGGAAATTGAAACTGTAATCAAAAATCTTCCAGCAAACAAAAGCCCAGGTCCAGACGGCTTCATGGCTGAATTCTACCAAAAATTTAGAGAAGAGCTAACACCTATCCTGCTCAAACTCTTCCAGAAAATTGCAGAGGAAGGTAAACTTCCAAACTCATTCTATGAGGCCACCATCACCCTAATACCAAAACCTGACAAAGATCCCACAAAAAAAGAAAACTACAGGCCAATATCACTGATGAACATAGATGCAAAAATCCTTAACAAAATTCTAGCAATCAGAATCCAACAACACATTAAAAAGATCATACACCATGGCCAAGTGGGCTTTATCCCAGGGATGCAAGGATTCTTCAATATCCACAAATCAATCAATGTAATACACCACATTAACAAATTGAAAAATAAAAACCATATGATTATCTCAATAGATGCAGAGAAAGCCTTTGACAAAATTCAACACCCATTTATGATAAAAACTCTCCAGAAAGCAGGAATAGAAAGAACATACCTCAACATAATAAAAGCTATATATGACAAACCCACAGCAAACATTATATCCTCAATGGTGAAAAAATTGAAAGCATTTCCTCTAAAGTCAGGAATAAGACAAGGGTGCCCACTTTCACAATTACTATTCAACACAGTTTTGGAAGTTTTGGCCTCAGCAATCAGAGCAGAAAAAGAAATAAAAGGAATCCAAATTGGAAAAGAAGAAGTAAAACTCTCACTATTTGCAGATGACATGATCCTCTACATAGAAAACCCTAAAGCCTCCACCAGAAAATTACTAGAACTAATCAATGACTATAGTAAAGTTGCAGGATATAAAATCAACACACAGAAATCCCTTGCATTCCTATACACTAATAATGAGAAAACAGAAAGAGAAATTAAGGAAACAATTCCATTCACCATTGCAACGGAAAGAATAAAATACTTAGGAATATATCTACCTAAAGAAACTAAAGACATATATATAGAAAAACTATAAAACACTGGTGAAAGAAATCAAAGAGGACACTAATAGATGGAGAAATATACCATGTTCATGGATTGGAAGAATCAATATAGTGAAAGTGAGTATACTACCCAAAGCAATTTATAGATTCAATGCAATCGCTATCAAGCTACCAACAATATTCTTCACAGAGCTAGAACAAATAATTTCACAATTTGTATGGAAATACAAAAAACCTCGAATAGCCAAAGTGATCCTGAGAAAGAAGAATGGAACTGGAGGAATCAACCTACCTGACTTCAGGCTCTACTACAAAGCCACAGTTATCAAGACAGTATGGTACTGGCACAAAGACAGAAATATAGATCAAAGGAACAAAATAGAAAGCCCAGAGATAAATCCATGCACATATGGACACCTTATCTTTGACAAAGGAGGCAAGAATATACAATGGAG
>NW_011494950.1:5013494-5014074 GCF_000754665.1 Bison bison bison | reverse complement strand
GGGAACACATGTATATCTGTGATGGATTCATTTTGATATTTGGCAAAACTAATACAATTATGTAAAGTTTAAAAATAAAATAAAATTAAAAAAAAAGATTAAAATAGACCAAATATGGACAATACAAAAATATATATATAATGTTAGATTACCAATGCCCCACTGTTTTTGTAAGTTCAGACTTTTGGTCTTAATTTTCTGTGAATAAAAGTGTTTAGTTTAAAAATAAATAAACAAATAAATAAAATTTAATTTATTTTATTTTTTAACTTTACAATATTGTATTGGTTTTGCCATATATCAACATGAAGAAAGGCTTTCTTATTTCTCCTTGCTATTCTTTGGAACTCTGCATACAGATGGATATATCTTTCCTTTTTTCCTTTGCCTTTCACTTCTCTTCTTTTCTCAGCTCTTTATAAGGTGTCCTCAGACAACCATTTTGCCTTTTTGAATTTCTTTTTCTTGGGGATGGTTTTGATCACCACCTCCTGTCCAATATCACAAACCTCTGCCATAGTTCTTCACGTACTCTGTCTATTAGATCTAATCCTTTGAATGTATTTGTCACTTCCACTGT
>NW_011494950.1:5013179-5013394 GCF_000754665.1 Bison bison bison | reverse complement strand
GCAAGCGAGTTCCAGAAAAACATCTATTTCTGCTTTATTGACTATGCCAAAGCCTTTGACTGTGTGGATGACAACAAACTCTGCAAAATTCTTAGAGATGGGAATATCTGACCATCTGACCTACCTGTTGAGAAATTTGTATGCAGGTCAGGAAGCAACAGTTATAAGTGGACATGGAACAACAGACTGGTTCCAAATAGGGAAAGGAGTACGTC
>NW_011494950.1:5003538-5013079 GCF_000754665.1 Bison bison bison | reverse complement strand
CCCATCTTTAATGAAATCTTCCTTTGGTATCTCTAATTTTCTTGAAAATATCTCTAGTCTTTCCCATTGTATTGTTTTCCTCTATTTCTTTGCACTGATCACTGATAAAGGCTTTTTTTTTAATTTAATTTATTTTTTAACTTTACAATATTGTATTGGTTTTGCCATATATCAACATGAAGAAAGGCTTTCTTATTTCTCCTTGCTATTCTTTGGAACTCTGCATACAGATGGATATATCTTTCCTTTTTTCCTTTGCCTTTCACTTCTCTTCTTTTCTCAGCTCTTTATAAGGTGTCCTCAGACAACCATTTTGCCTTTTTGAATTTCTTTTTCTTGGGGATGGTTTTGATCACCACCTCCTGTCCAATATCACAAACCTCTGCCATAGTTCTTCATGTACTCTGTCTATCAGATCTAATCCTTTGAATGTATTTGTCACTTCCACTGTATAATCATAAGGGATTTGATTTAGGTCATACCTGAATGCTCTAATGGTTTTCCCTACTTTCTTCAATTTAAGTCTGAATTTTTCAGTAAAGCATTCATGATCTGAAAAAAAAAAAAGATAGTGAACAATATAATACTTAAAATTAGAATATAAAATCTGTGAGGCAGGTAAGGATTTTTGTTTGCTTTCTTCATTGGCTGGTTCCCAGTACATAAAACAGTTTCTGTGGTTCTTCATACACACACAACAAATATTTGTTGAGAAGTGAATAAAATGTAATTGCTAATAGTAATAGTGTTACTCGTTCAGTCGTGTCCAACTCTTTGCGATCGTGAGGACTGTAGCCCGCCAGGCTTCTCTGCCCATGGGATTCTCCAGACAAGAATACTGGAGTGGATTGCCATTCCCTTCTCTAGAGGATCTTTCTGATGCAGGAATTGAAGCCAGGTCTCCTGCATCCCAAGCAGATTCTCTACTGTCTGAGCTACAGGGAAGATCCTATAATTGCTAATAGCTAAGCATTTTAGACATGAAGAGAAAAATAAGAAAAGGATCACAAAACTCAAGAAGCTCACAGTCCTTTCTCCCTCAAGTCACCTTCCAAACCTAACCTTCATATCTGTAGGAAAACTGGTCAGTCTATGTATTAAGAACAGTACTAGAAGATAGTGGGATTCTGGAATATAACTAGGGGTAGAAGGAAATGGCAACCCACTCCAGTGTTCTTGCCTGGAGAATCCCAGGGACGGGGGAGCCTGGTGGGCTGCTGTCTATGGGGTCGCACAGAGTCAGACACGACTGAAGTGACTTAGCAGCAGCAGCAGCAGAAAGTGTCTGTGTCCACTTTAATATCCAATGTTGTTATTCTGTACAGCAAAAACCTTCCAGTAAATAGCAGCACTAAAAATATTTATTTGGTTTAATCTTTTACTTTGATAAGGAACATAAAATCCAGTTCCAATTGGGAAACTAAAATGTATTTCCTATGTTGCTTCAGTCGGATTATTAAGGCATTTCCAGGAATTCGTTTATAATTCTTTTGTTTTCCCATGTAAATTTTTTGTTTGTTTTCTTTCAGCATTTGCTTGTCCAATGAATGATCTGCTCAAGAAACTTATTTTCTTACAAATTAAAAAAAAATCTTCATTATAAGAATCTATATTTTTAAAAAGCTGGCACACACTTTTAATCAATGTATATAGAAGAATAAACATATTTCAAGTGCTTATAATCAGCTTACTAGGAAGACTATTAACTCTTTTAGTTACATAGGAAATTACACAGTAATTTACATAGTAAATTTACATTATAAAATAACTATGTAATTTATTCCAGTGCATCAGTTGCCAAAAGGAGCAAATACACCTCAGAGTTCGTAACAGCAATTTCTGATGTGAGAGATTTAATGTACTGTTTACAGAAAGATTATTATTCTCAAGTATTATGTTTTACATACAGGTTAACATGTAATTTCTCATATGGTGAAATTCACTGGAAAGTTTTGTTAAATTTAATACTCTTTAAAATCATGTTTGCATAGACATGTATCTCTGAGGTTTTAAGCTAATAAAACAACATTCCCACAAACTGTTTGGATCACTGCATTCCGAAATTTAGAGACTTCCTCACCCAAACTCAAGTATTGTCCTTCCAACTGGTTCTTAAGGACTTTAGGATGTTCAAAAATTAATCAATAAAATTGCCATTTGATAGGTCTGCAAAATTAGAGAACAAGACATTACCATTTCATTATTATAGTTGAAATAGCCACCATTTAAATATTAATGTTGTAATTTAGATTGTAAAGTCTAAATCAGAGAAGGAAAAAAGTCAGTTTTTCTATGCACTATTCTTGAAAATAGCATGTGTTTATACATTTGTTAGGGTTTCCCTGTTGGCTCAGAATGTAAGAAATGCATCTGAAATGCAGGAGACAGCACAGGTTCTATTCCTGGGTTGGGAAGATGCCCTGGAGAGGAGAAGGGAATGGCTATCCAATCCAGTATTCTTGCCTGGAGAATTCTATGGCTGAGGAAAAGAGTGGGACATGAGCAAATAACACTAACTAATTATACATTTATTGGGGCTTTCCACATGACTCAGACAGTAAAGAATCCATCCTCAGGGCAGGAGACCCAGATTTGATCCCTGGGTTGGAAAGATCCCTTGGAGAAGGGAATGGCAAGCTACTCCAATATTCTTGCCTGGAAAATCCCATGGACAGAGGAGCCTGGCGGGCTATAGTCATTGGGGTCGAAAAGAGTCAGATACACTTAGAGGCTAAACAACAACAACAACATACTTTTGTACTTTAAAATCAAAGGTGCAGGGGACTCCCCTGGTGGTCCAGTGGAGAAGATTTCATGCTCCCAAAGCAGGGAGCCCAGGTTCAACCTCCCGGTCAGGGAACTAGATCCCATATGCTGCAACTAACAGTTCACATGCCAGCAATTAAGACTTGGCACAGCCAAATAAATAAATAATTTTAAAAATGAAAGTGAATTTGTGTGTGTGTGTGTGTCACTTAATTCTGTTTATGTTAGCAAGTATGAATGTATGCATTAGCAGTGTGTGGACACAGTGTGGTTCTTGATTTCTGGATGAGTTCAGATATACAGATCCCAAATCCCCATTTTATTCTTCAACATTTAGAACCCTCTGGTTTTGCACTGAGTGGTTAATTTAGCTCTTTGATCATATTGTCTGCAGCCATTGTCCAGCCTTCTATAAATGTAAATAAAACTATTTACTTTGTGTTAGGCTTATAATCCTTTGCAATCCAAGAATAGGATCGCTGACACAGTCTGCTTACACACCGTTTTCTGTGTGTGGTACTGTCTGATATGACCATATATGAACTGCCATCCAGACCATCTTGATGATCTAAATGTTCTAGCCTCTGGTCAGCAGACACATGCCCTTATTCGACATTCTCCTGGAGGGTTCAGGAATCAAAGGAACATGAATTTGGGATTAACCATTAAGCATTTGGAATTAAAAACTAATTGTACAATTTTGAGACACATTTATTCAGTGTCATGATCAGATTACCACATTTGGCAATCAACAGGGTGAGTGCAAAAAAAAAAAAAAAATACATTAAAAACTTTTGTTGGAATGCTTTATACTTTCCACAGAACAGAAACCAAAATAACCTGTTATGCTATCAGTCACAGATAAAATCCTCGAGTTTTTTCACCCACATAAGTATCATATAAAATATGTCTTCTCGTAGCAGCGCGGCCTTGCCTCCACTGTACTTGGCTGAGTTCACAAATCTGTTGACACCTATAACTCTCCTGCCACTTCTCTGACTCTTCTCTCCCTACTAAGTTTGGTTTCTTGGTAGTAATTAAATCCTTCGCAAAGGATTTAATTGGCATAGCTACTGCTGCTGCTGAAACTGCCACAGCCATCTTGGCTTCATGGTCTGGCAAAGTATTGGCCTCTATCACCACAAGGGCCAGAACTTTTGCCTCCAAAGTTTCCTCCTTTCATGGGTCCAAAATTAAGACTGATTATTGCACTGGCCAAAATCTTTGTAGCTTCTACAATCTTCAAAACTGCTTCCACCATTACTAAATTCATTACAGCCATCCCTACTGCCATCACGCTGTTGTTGTTCAATCATCAATTCCTGTCCAACTCTTACTGACCCAATGGACTGCAGCACACCAGGCTTCTCCATGCCTCACTGTCTCCTGGAGTTTAACCAAGTTCATGTCCATTGCATCAGTGATGTCATCCAACAATCACACACTCTGTTGCCCTCTTCTACCTCTGCCTTCAATCTTTCCCAGTATCAGGGTCTTTTCCAACGAGTTGGCTCTTTGCATCAGGTGGCCAAAATAGTGAAGCTTCAGCTTCAGCATCAGTCCAAGAGTATTCAGGCTTGATTTCCTTAAATATTGGCTGCTTTGATCTCCTTCCAGTCCAAGGGACTCTCAAGAGTCTTCTCCAGCACCACAGTTCAAAAGCATCAATTCTTCAGTGCTCTGCCTTCCTTATGGTCCAGTTCTCACAACCATACATGATTACTGGAAAGACCACAGTCTTGACTATATAGACCAGTGTCAGCAAAGTGGTGTCTTTGTTTTTTAATACACTGTCTAGGTTTGTCAAAGCTTTCCTCCTAAGAAGCAATCATCTTCTAATTCCAAGGCTGCAGTCACCATCTTCTTCCCAAGAAGAGGAAATCTGTCACTGTTTCCATCTTTTCCCCTTCTATTTGCCATGAAGTGATGGGGCCAGATGCCATATATTTAGTTTTAAGCAAGCTTTTTCACTCTCCTCCTCATCAAGAGGTTCTTTAGTTCCTCTTTCCTATCTGCCATTAGAGTGGTATCATCCCCATACTGAAGAAGGAAATGCAAACCCACTCCAGTATTCTTGCCTGGAGAATCCTGTGGATAGAGGAGCCTGGTGGGCCGCTGTCCATGGGGTCACACAGAGTTGGACACGACTGAAGCAACTTAGCAGCAGCAGCAGCAGCATTCCCACATCTGAGGTTACTGATGTTTCTCCTGGCAATCTTGATTCCAGCTTATAACTCATACAGGCCAACATTTTTCATGATATGCTCTGTGTATACGTTAAATAAACATGGTGACAATAAACTGCCTTGTCCTACTCCTTCCTCAATCCTGAACCAGTAAATTGTTCCATATGAGGTTCTAACTGTTGCTTCTTGACCGTCATATAGGTTTCTCAGGAGACAGGTAAGATGCTCTGGTATTCCCATTTCTTTTAAGAGGTTTCTGCTGTTTGTTATGATCTACCAACAGCTAGTGGAGGTGATGGAATTCCAGTTGAGCTATTTCAAGTCCTAAAAGTTGATGCTGCTAAAGTGCTGCACTCAATATGCCCAGCAAATTTGGAAAACTCAGCAGTGGACATAGGACTGGAAAACTGTCCATTTTCATTCCATCCCAAATAAAGGCAATGCCAAAGAATGTTCAAACTACTTCTAGTAGTTCAAGTTCAGCAACTGAAGTGAACATAGTCAAAGGCTCAATTGTAGTCAATAAAACAGAGGTAAATAGTTTTCTGGAATTCCCTTTCTTTCTCTATGATCCAGTGAATGTTGGCAATTTGATCTCTGGTTCCTCTGCCTTTTCTAAACCTAGCTTAGACGTTTAGAAGTTGTCAGTTCACGTAATGTTGAAGCTTAGCATGCAGGATTTTGAGCATAACCTTACTGGCATGGGAGATGAGTGCAATTGCACAGTGGTTTGAACATTCTTTAGTACTGCCTTTCTTAGGAATTGGGATAAAGATTGACCTTTTCCAGTCCTGTGGCCACTGATGGGTTTTCCAAATTTGCTGACATATTGAGTGCAGTATTTTGATAGCACCACCTTTTAGGATTTTAAATAGTTCTGCCACATATCTGTCACCAAAGCCACCTCTGCAAAGTGTCCTCTATGACTAAAGTTGTCATTCTCACCAAAATCACCTCTGTGATCATCACCAAAGTTTCCAGAACCATTTCAACCTCTTTGCCTGGATGAAGCACTAGTTGTCTCTTGCTTAGGTCTTTTCTAACTTCAGCTGTGGCCATTCATGGTGTGGCAGTGGGCTTCCCTGGTGGCTCAGAGGGTAAAGAATCTAGCCTCTCTTCTTGCCACTGTCTCAGCCAAAATTTCGATCGCTTCAATTTTCTCATACTGTTCAAAAGAATCTCATCTGTTAATTTTATTTTTATTTCCACTACTAAAATCTCTTGCACAGCAAAGAAACCAAAAACAAAATAAGATAGCCTATGAACTGGAAGAAAATATTTGCAAATGGTGGGAATAACGAGATTAACTTCCAAAATATACAAACAGCACATACAACTTAACATAAAAAAAAAAAAAAGAAAAATAGGCACAACATCTAAATAGACATTTCTCCAAAGAAAGCATACAGATGGCCAACAGGCACATGAAAAATCACTCAACATCGCTAATTATTGGAGATCTAATTATCTAATTTGCTAATTATGCAAATCAAAACTCCAAGGAAGTATCAGTTCACATAAATAAGAGAGGTCATCATCAAAAAAGTTTACAAATAATAAATACTGGAGAGAGTATGGAGGAAAAACGAATCCTTCTACACCATTGGTGAGAATGTAAATTGGTATAGCCACTATGGAGAACAGTATGAAAGTTCCTTAAAAAATTAAAGCTAGAACTACCACGTGCATACTTAGTCACTTCTGTTGTGTCGAACTCTGCAATGCTATGGACTATATCCTACCAGGCTCCTCTGTCCATGGGATTCTCCAGGCAAGAATACTGGAGTGGGTTTCTATGCCTTCCTCCAGGGGATCTTCCAGACCCAGGAGCTCCTGTGTCTCCTGCATTGAAGACAGATTCTTTACTGCTGAGCCACTGGGGAACCCCCAGAACTATCATATGATCTTGCAATCCCATTACGAGGCATACATCTGGAGAAAACTCTAATTCAAAAAAGTACATGCACTCTAACATTTATTGTGGCACTATTTACAACAGGCAAGACATGGAAGCAACCTAAATGTCCATTGACAGATAAATGAATAAAGAAGATGTGGCATATATACACAATGGAATATTAATCAGCCATAAAAAAGAATGAAATACTGCCATTTACAACATGGATGGATCTAGTGATTATTATACTAAGTAAAGTAAGTCAGATAGAGAAAGACAAATATCATATATTGTTTATATGTGGAATCTAAAAGACAAAGATAATGTGAATTTATTTTCAAAACAGAAACAGACAAATAGAAAACAACCTTATGGTTACCAGAGGGGAAGAAGGGGGATAAATTAGGAGTTTAGGTTTAACATATATACACTACTATACATGAAATGTGAAAGTCGCTCAGTCGTGTCCAACTCCTTGCAACCCCATGGACTATATAGTCCATGGAATTCTCCAGGCCAGAATACTGGAGTGGGTAGCCTTTCCCTTCTCCAGGGGATCTCCCAACCCAGAAATCAAACCCAGGTCTTCAGGACTGCAGGTGGATTCTTTACCAGCTGATTATGAAATAAATAACCAAAAAATATATGGCACAGGTAATTATATTCAATATTTTGTAATAACCTATAAGGACAAAGAATCTGAAAAAAAAATAATATATTATATATTCAGATTCAGTTATATATATTATATTACATAATATATATATTCTGCTGCATACCTAAAACTAACACAACATTGTAAATCAACTATACTTCAATAAAAATATAATAATCTCCCAGGTGATGTTCTTTAGCGTTTTTACTGTATCAACAAAATCATTTTCACAGTTAAAATCTAATCACAGTTAAGTGGGTTCCATATCTTTGAGAATCTTCTCTTGGTACAGTGCTCGTTGGTTTCATAACTTTTCCACCCACCATGTGTGGCCCTGAATTCGTGGCTGCACGCATCTCCTCCACAAAATTTATATGACAAACCCAAAAGATCCAGAGTGCTTGGCATATACATCTCTCATTACCAGCAGTCCATGAGATGAGAATGGCTCCTGAGACTCTCCTCAGTTGTTTCAAAACTCAAGCCTTGAATGAAGAGTTCTGCAGCTTTTCTGGCCCTTTGGGAGACTCTGACTTAAAAAGGAGGGCTGTTGGGAGGGAGACTTTAAAATGCCTACTTGGCAATGTTCCTAGGCAGAGAAGATAACTGCTTCATTTTAAATTCTATTTTTTAAAAATTCAATTAAAAAAAATTGATACCTATTTAATTTGAACTTTGGAAAGGTGAAGAGGCTCCAAGAATTTGTAATGCATATTTTCCCCCATCCATTGTTTCCCCGTCTCATAATGCAATGTTTCCCATTCTTCTGACATGATGAACTCTTCTGCATTGAACTGTACAGCACAAGATTTTACATCCACATTTAGTGACTGCTCTACAAGCCTTCCTTATCTGTAGTCATTTCTGTCTGTTACTATCATGAAACACATCATGGACAAAATATGTAACAGCAGACGTAAGTCTCACAGAAACTTCCTATTCTCCCCGCTTTTGATGATGGGGGTCTAGAGAGCTACTGCAAGTTTAGATTTCCCGCAGAAGTCTTGTATTCATTCACATAGCAGAGGGTCATAGAAAAGCTTCCCAAGGCACATGACTTGATCTCTCTAAGGTGGTCTCTGGGCCTTCCACTGAAAAGTGACATTTACACTTTCTAATAATTTAGCTTCCTTTCTTGCAATATCTGCAACGGTTAGCTATTTTAAATTTCTTTTTTTTTTTTTTTCCCTTTTGGAAACCATAGTCCATCATCTTTCCTGTTAATCTAGAAGAGATAGCCACCATAAATAGGGAACAAACCAAAGGCAGCATATGAAAGAAATTTTAGAGTTCCCAAGAAAGTACTTGTTTCATTTCGGAAACTGAAGAAAACACAAATTTAGAAAATTTCATTGTTGGGGCTTCCCTGATGGCTCAAGTGGTAAAGAATATGCCTACAAAGCAGAAGACACAGAGGATGTGGGTGTGATCCCTGGGTCAGGAAGATCCCCTGCAGTAGAAAATGGCAACTCATTCCAGTATTCTTGCCTGGAATAATCTCATGGACAGAGGATCCTGGAGGACTATTATTATCACACTCCAATGTTTTTTCTTCAAAATTTCTACATGTGTTAGTCTTTTTCCCTGCTCTCTAGTTTTCTATGGCTTTATGTGGAATTCTGGCTGTTTCTTTGGGCTTTTTCCAAGGATACATCCAAATTTTTCACTTCACTAAAGGTAGTTACCACTCTGAATACACCTGATCTCGTCTAATCTTGGAAGCTAAGCAGAGTCTTGCCTGTCTAGTACTTGGATGGGAGACCACATGGGAATATCAGTGTTATAGGCTTTCAGGTGGTCACAGGACTTGAAAAGGTCAGTTTTCACTCCAAATCCAAAGAAAGGCAATGCCAAAGAAAGCTCAAACTACCGTACAATTGAACTCATCTTACATACTAGTAAAGTAATGCTCAAAATTCTCCAAGCCAGGCTTCAACAGTACGTGAACCATGAACTTCCAGATGTTCAAGCTGGATTTAGAAAAGGCAGAGGAACCAAAGATCAAATTGCCAACATTCACTGGATCATTGAAAAAGC
>NW_011494950.1:4958069-5003438 GCF_000754665.1 Bison bison bison | reverse complement strand
ATTTGTATGCAGGTCAGGAAGCAACAGTTATAAGTGGACATGGAACAACAGACTGGTTCCAAATAGGGAAAGGAGTACGTCAAGGCTGTATATTGTCACCCTGCTTATTTAACTTATATGCAGAGTACATCATGAAAAACGCTGGGCTGGATGAAGCACAAACTGGAGTCAAGATTACCGGAGAAATATCAATAACCTCAGATATGCAGATGACACCACCCTTATGGCAGAAAGTGAAGAGGAACTAAAGAACCTCTTGATGGAAGTGAATGAGGAGAATGAAAAGTTGGCTTAAAACTCAACCTCCAGAAAACTAAGATCATGGCATCTGGTCCCATCACTTCATGGCAAAGAGATGGGGAAACAGTGGAAACAGTGAGAGACTTTATTTTCTTGGGCTCCAAAATCACTGCAGGTGTTGACTGCAGCCATGAAATGAAAGATACTTGTTCCTTGGAAGAAAAGTTATGACCAACCTAGACAGCATATTAAAAAGCAGAGTCATTACTTTGCCAATAAAGTTCCGTCTAGTGAAAGCTATGGTTTTTCCAGTAGTCACGTATGGATGTGAGAGTTGGACCATAAAGAAAGCTGAGCACCAAAGAATTGATGCTTTTGAACTGTGGTGTTGGAGAAGACTCTTGATTGTCCCTTGGACTGCAAGGAGATCCAACCAGTCCATCCTAAAGGAAATCAGTCCTGAATATTCATTGGAAGGACTGATGCTGAAGCTGAAACTCCAATACTTTGGCCACTGGATGCAAAGTGAGTGAAGTCGCTCAGTCGTGTCCGACTCTTTGCAACCCGTGGACTGTAGCCCACCAAGCTCCACCGTCCATGGGATTCTCCAGGCAAGAATACTGCAGTGGGTTGCCATTTCCTTCTCCAGGGGATTTTCCCAACCCAGGGATCAAACCCAGGTCTCCCACATTGCAGGCAGACGCTTTAACCTCTGTGCCACCAGGGAAGCCCCTAAGAACTTACTAATTTGAAAAGACCCTGATGCTGGGAAAGATTGAAGGTGGGAGGAGAAGGGGACGACAGAGGATGAGATGGTTGGATGCCATCACCAACTCAATGGACCTCCAGGAGTTGGTGATGGACAGGGAAACCTGGCGTGCTACAATCCATTGGGTTGCAAAGAGTCAGACATGACTGACTGACTGAACTGAACTGAGGCTTTGCGGACTTCCCTGGTGGTGCTAGTGGTAAAGAATTCACCTGTCAATGCAGGTAGATATAACAGATGCTGGTTTGATCCCTGGATTGGGAAGATCCTTAAAGGAAGGCATGGCTACCCACTCCAGTATTCTTAACTGGAGAATCCCATGGACAGAGGAGCCTGGCAGTCTACAGTCCATTAGGGTCGCAAAGAATGGGACATGACTGAAAGTAATTTACATTAAAATGTGAACTTCCAGATTCACTCCTGGTTGAAGAAAACTTGGAATCTCAAGAGAAAATTTCACTTCTAATATCTCAAATATACATGCAAATATAGATGTTAGATAGCCAGCCAGCTAACTAAATAGGTGGCTAAGATAAAGAGATACATAGATAAAAATTTCCTGACGCCTCTTACGTACACATATTACCTACTCAAACTAAAGAAACATAGATCACAGGGATCAACAGTGGATATTCCATTTATGAAAGCTTGCTGATATCTTCTCTGAATAATTCACTATCATTTAATAAAAGCTGAAGATTACTATGTCTGCTGATGCATAATACAGGCATCATAGTTGTGGATATTAAATCTTTAAAGGCATACTTGTAATATGTTTTAAATAAAAATGTGATTTTTAAAATTTTGTCAGTAACAGTATATCTGACCACAGTACAGAAAATTCATTAAGCAGGCTTCTATCTTTATGCACATGCTGCATTAAAATTATAACTAGATGAACAAAGAGCATCTTTAATTTTGAACAGTCTCTATGGTATAATTGCTTTTCTTTTTGGAATACAACTGGATTTTTTTAAGGGCAGAGTTTCCTTGATACTGTAATACATGGATGAAAATATATTGCTGGTTTCTTTAATTTTTCTAACAGGGTATGACTTTCTAATTATCTCTTCTTATCATCATCTAAGAATCTCTTATTTATGTTAATAGTGGGTGCTATTGCCGATAAGCTACTTGTAATAAATGAGTCAAACAAAAAGGCACGAATTCTGCAGATGGTGGAATAATTCAGTGGGATAATCTGCATAAGGAGATTCATATTTTCATAGAAAACATTTTAATTTAATGCTGAGCTTTGATCACTAGCTTACTGAACATCCTTAATTTTTTTCATCTAGTTCCCACCTTCTTTTTAATTAAAAATTGCACTGTGATTAGTGATTAATCTTTCCAAGTAGCAACATGATTATATTATGCTATGGTATATAGCCCAGATTTTCCATTGTTATAATTTTATTCAGATATACAGCTTTATGTCACCTGCTCTCTTAGAAAAATACTGTTCAATGTAAAGGAAAAACAAACAATTCAATGTTAGCTTGTATTTTATTCATTTGAAAAGAATGCACAGACTTCCTGGTCAGGCATGTAATGGGTTAGAAGTCACTACATTCTAACAATACAGCTTAACAAACTGAAAATATCAACTCTTTTTAGACCTGTCTGCGAACTGAAGTCATAGGACAAATTGCTGCTCCCCACCCCAAAACTGGAGAAACAGACAGGAGGACGCTGAGATTAACAGCTCACTGGGCAGAAATGCAAAAACTAAACTCAATCACTGAACATCTGAGAAAAATATTGTGCTTCCAGCTGGTGGAGGGGAAGAGAAACTGCTCTGAATGACAAGACAGCGTTCTGTTCATCTTAAGGAGTCCTGCCCTCAGGAGAAACTGTTTTAGCACACTGTTGGGGTTTCAGTGCCTAACCCAACTGGAGGAAGGGAAATACCCAAGTCCAGCTCTTTCAAGCTTTTCATGTGGGACAAGGGACTTGCCCTACTCCAGCCCTCTCTAGCCATTCTCTCCCATCTAAGGCGGGGCAGTGGGGAGGGGCTGCAAGGCACTGGTGAAGTTCACATCCAGGGGCACAGGCTCACTAAAAGACAAAGACCTAGTCCTGTGACTAAAGAATACTTCCTCTCTCCCTACACCTCACCATCACATTACTAATGGCATATTTACTGCAGTGCCTTTTACCCAGTACATCATGCCCACCTTTCAACAAAAAATTACAAAATCCAGCAAAGTGCAGTAACACAATTTGAAGAGACTAAGCAAACATGGGGATCAGATATGACAGGAATGCTGGAATTATCATACGAAGAATTTTTTAAGCTAGATTAATAAGTGAAGGGCATTAATGGGAAAAGTAGACAACAGGCAAGAACAGATGGATAATGAAAGTAAAGAGGTGGAAATTCTAATAAAGAATCAACAAGAAATGTTAGAAATCAAAAATGCAGCATCAGAAATGAAGAATGCCTTTGATGGGTTCATGAGCAGACAAGACATAGATGAGGGAAGAATCTCTGAGCATCAATATATGACAATAGAAACAAGTGAAAATCAAAGAGAAAGAAAAAGTCTGAAACAAATAGGATATAATATCCAGGAATTGAGGGAGAACCACATGCAAATGCAATAGGAATACCAGAAAGAAAAGGAACAGAAGTGCCATTTGAAGCAACGAAGACTGAGAATTTCCTCAAATTAATGTCAGACACCAAATCATAGATATAGGAAGTTCACAGAACACCAAGTAGGAAAAAAGCCCATAGAAACCTATATCTAAGCATATCATAGTCAAACTTCAGAAAATAAAAAATAAATAAAAAATCTTGAAAGAAGACAGAGGAACAAAAACCTCAGAAACCATGCAGGCAAGAAGACAGTGGAGTGAAATATTTAAAGTGTTGAGAGTGAAAATTCACCAAACTAGGATACTAAACTCTGTGAAATTATTGTTCATAAATGAAGGAGAAATAAAGACTTGCTGCCAGTAGATTTATCTTGTAAGAAATCTTAAGAGAAGTTCCTAAGAGAGAAGGAAAATAATATAAATCACAAATACAAATCACAAACTCAGGTCAACCAGAAGGAAGGCATCAGGAAAGGAAAAAGAAAAAGTAAAACAAAAAGTTTCATTTTTCTTCTTATTGATCTAGTAAAGAGCGATTGGTTCAAATAATAGCATGAATAAGAGAATATATATATACTCTATGCTTGTATGCATGCTAGCATGCGAAGTTAATTCACTCGTGTCTGACTCTTTGTGACCCTATGGACTAGCCCACCAGGCTTCTCTGTCCCTGGGATTCTCCAGGCAAGAATACTGGAGTGGCTTGACATGCCCTCTTCTAGGGGATCTTCTCAACCCAGGGATCAAACCTGCATCTCTTGAGTCTCCTGCATTGGCAAGCAGATTCTTTACCACTAGCAAAATCTGAGAAGCCCATATATACTCTGTAGGCTTATGCGTCCTTACATGCAGGTAGAATAAATGACAGCCATGATACAAGGGATGCCTGTCTATGGGTGTAATCAGTTGTGTGTGACTCTTTGTGACTCTGTGAACTGGAGCCCGCCAGGCTCCTCTGTCCATTAAATTCTCCAGGCAAGAATACTGGAGTGGGTTGCCATTTCCTTCTCTAGGAGATCTTCTTGACCCAGGGATCAAACCCAGTATAATGTTATTATAATGCAGTATAATGAAGAAAAGTGAAAGTGAAAGTCGCTCAGGTGTGTCCGACTCTTGCAAACCCATGGACTATACAGTCCACGGAACTCTCCAGGCCAGAACACTGGAGTGGGTAGCCTTCCCTTCTCCAGGGGATCTTTCCGACCCAGGGATCGAACCCAGGTTTCCCGCAGCAGCTGAGCCACAAGGGAAGCCTTTGATATGGGAAGCACTTGATAAGGGAAGCCACAAAGGAAGCCCTTGATAATGAAGAGAGAGAGACCTAAAATCAATAATCTAAGTTCTAGTTTAGGAACCTAGAAAAAAGCAAATTAAATCCAAAGTGTGTACCAAAAATAATCACAAAAATCAGAACAGAAATCAATGAAATTGAAAACAGGAAATAAATAGAAAAAATCCATAAAACCAAAAGCTCATCCTTTGAAAAGATCAATTAAATCGATAAGGTTTTCTCCAAGCTAACTAAGAAGAAAGAAGGCAAAAATTACAAGTATCAAAAATGAAAGAGGGGGCATCACTATAGATCTCATACATATTACAAAATAATAAAGGAATAACTAACTCTATACCTGTAAATCTGATAGCCGAGATGAAATGGTCCAAATCCTTGAAAGACAAAATCTGCCAAAACTCACTCAAAAATAAGCATATAATCCGCATAGGCCTATATTTATTAAAGAAATTGAATCAATAGCAAATAACCTTTCAAAACTGTGAACGCCAAGCCCAAATCCATTCACTGGTGAATTTTACCAAACATTTAAAGAAGAAATTATGTCATTTCTCTACAATCTTTTCCAGAAGATAGAAGCAGAGAGAATACTTCCTAACTTATTCCATGAGGTCAGGATTACTCTAATATCATAACCAGAAAAAGACATTACAAGAAGACTACAGAACAATATCTCTCATGAACAAAGTTGCAAAAATCCTCAAAAAAACTTTAGCAAATTGAATTAAACAATATATAAAAAGAAGTATACACCACAACAAAGTCCATAGTGGACTTGTCCTAATTATACAAGGCTGGTTCGTTGAACAGCATTCATGAATAAGAAAACTCAATATTGCCAAGCTGTCAGTTCTCCCCATCTTGATCTAAAATGTTCAGTGCAAGGTTAATCAAAATCCCAGAAAGTTATTTTTCAGATAAGAACAGGGTTATTATAAAATTACTGGGAAGAGGCAAAAAACCCAGAATAGGCAATTCAATATGGGAGAAGAAGAACAAAATCAGAGGACTGACACTACCCACCTTCAAGAAGAGTAACTGTCTTAAGACGTACTAGAAAGCAGTAGGTCAAGTACTCAAAACAGTAATCAATTCAGTGCTGCAGTGGCAAAAAAACAGGCAAATGGGTCTGTTGAATGAGAATTCAAAATGGTACAGATGCTTTAGAAGATGGTTTGGCAGTTTCTTGTGAAATTAAACATATTCTTACCATACTATCCAGCAGTGGTGTTCTTTGGTATTTATCCTAGTGAATTAAAAGTTTATGATGTCCACACAAAAAGCTGCACAATGATGTTTATTCATAGTTGCCAAAACTTGGAAGCAACCAAGATGTGTTTCAGTAGGTGAAAGAATAAATAGACTATGATGCATCTGGGCAACGGAATGTTATTTAACACCAAACAGAAATGAGCAATCAAGCAATGAAAAGGCTAGAGGATAGTTAAATGCAAATTATGAAAAGGGACGAGGTACGTAATGTATGATTCCAACTATGTGACATTCTTGACCAAGTAAAACTACGAAGACATTAAATCAGTGGTTGCCAGGGGTTGCTGGGGGGCCTGTAGTGGTCATGTATGGATGTGAGAGTTGGACTGTGAAGAAAGCTGAGCGCGGAAGAATTGATGCTTTTGAACTGTGGTGTTGGAGAAGACTCTTGAGAGTCCCTTGGACTGCAAGGAGATCCAACCAGTCCATTCTGAAGGAGATCAGCCCTGGGATTTCTTTGGAAGGAATGATGCCAAAGCTGAAACTCCAGTACTTTGGCCACCTCATGCGAGGAGTTGACTCATTGGAAAAGACTCTGATGCTGGGAGGGATAAGGGGCAGGAGGAGAAGGGGACGACAGAGGATGAGATGGCTGGATGGCATCACTGACTCGATGGAGGTGAGTCTGAGTGAACTCCGGGAGTTGGTGATGGACAGGGAGGCCTGGCATGCTGCGATTCATGGGGTCGCAAAGAGTGGGACACGACTGAGCGACTGAACTAAAAACTAAGAAGAGTTTTAGGGCAGTAAATTATTATATATGATATTATTGCCACGATGAATGCACAGCATTATACATATGTCTAGACTAGAATGTGCATCCAGAGGGAACTTTACTGTAAACTTTGGACCCTGCAGGCTCACTGATTGTCACAATGTGTTGCTGTGGTCAAGATCAATAATGGGGCAGTTTATGAATATATGGGAACAGGAAATATATGGCAACTCTCCGTAATTTCCACTAAATTTTGTTGTAAACTTAAAACTTCTTTAAAAAATAAAGTTTATTAAATATTATTTTAAAACACATTGAAGTTTCTATAAAGCATACATACCACACTGGTTCGTTTCCATAAAAGAAATATGCAAGGTGCTCAGAGTTTGCTTCTTATACATATGTGTATTAATTTACTGAACAATTACTGCTTACTTTGGATGACAATCTTTACACACAATAAATGAAACTCCTCTAACTTAATAGCAACAACTATCACTGAACACTTCCCCTCACATTGTTTTTCAATGTAGGCTGATGATATAAAATCCAAGGAGAATCCCTGGCCTGTGAAATAGATGCTAAGCCAACAAGGATGACAGAAAATCTCAGGTCTCTGCTGCAGTGGCAAAAATGTTTAAGGCTCACTCAAATCCTCATATGAAGCAAGACAAGTTTCTGAACAGTAACCTATGGTTCTGATTCCTTTGTTTTTCATGGCCTCCTCTACTATCTTTGAGGGAATTCCCAATGGCTCAGTGGGTAAAGAATCGACCTGCAAAGCAGGAGACACATGAGACGTGGGTTCAGTTTCTGAGTCAGGAAGATCCCCTGGAGGAGGGCATGGCAACCCACTCCAGTATTCTTGGAAAATCTCATGGACAGAGGAGGCTGGTGGGCTACAGTCCAAAGGGTCGCAAGGAGTCAGACATGACTGAGCGACTAAGTGCTCATACAGGTGACTTGTAAATAAGAGAAATTTACTTCTCACAGTTCTGTATGCTGGGAGGCTGCGATCAGAAGGTCAGCACTGTCAGGTTCTGGGGAGGACCCTCGTTCAAGTTGCAGACTATTGCCATCTTGTATCCTCACATTGCAGAGCCCAAAGGAAGGAAACAAGCTCTCTCATGTCTTTTTAGAGACACATCTCTCACATGAGAACACCTCATCTAATCCTAATTACCTTCAAAAGGTCCTACCTTCTAGTATCATTATATCATGGGGTACAGTTTCAACATATGGATTTAGGGGACATAAATAGTTCATAACAATCACCAAAACATCACTATCTTGCTTGTTATAGTTATTGTCCTACTGTACACTTAAGATCTGTTTGTTGTCTATATTTTTTTGGCATGCATAATTTAATGAATCAGTGAAAAGCATAAATTATCTCATATTCCTATGTGGGAACTGGGAATTAATAGAGAAATAGATTGAGGAGGATTCTGAAATTAGTTTTCACCATAACAAGAAATGAAGAATACATTAAAGGAAGTGAAATCCTACCACTATACCTGGAAGCAATAAGCCCTGACCTGGATCCACAGAGAGCAGCTGCTTATATTTCAAATGAGAAAGCTGTCTTTTGATCTCTGTAGAAGGTATATCTTTTGACCTCAATAGGATATGTTTCAGCAGGAAGGTTCAGACAGGTAGGTATTCAGATTTGAATAGTAAGTTATTTATCTTCTGCCAGTTTACAAAATAGGACTATGGTTCTCAAGTTTTAATGTGCATTAGAATAATGTGGAGGATTTATTAAAACCAGATTACTGACCCCCTAGCAGATCTTGATTCAGTAGGTCCAGGGTGGGGCTTTGCTTTCTAGCAAGTTTCCAGGGGATGCTGATGCTGGTGAAGGACCACATATTGAGAACCATGGGTAGAATGTACTTTAGATTTAACATACATATATCCTCAGAGTGTACTAATTTGTTATTTGTATACCAACAGACTTTCTCTTTCCCACTCTATATAGGTCGCTCTTTAAGTGTGAATTAATCTTTTTTTTTAAGGATTTGTCCTATAAGGACAGTAACTCTTGTATAAGAAAAAAAAATATATATATATATATATATACATATATCAAAGGAAGCCTGAATTTGAAGTGCAGAAGTTTGAATCTCAGTTTTTTCACTTTTCTGTCCTCAGTGACTGAGGACAATCAATCACTATCAGAGGCTCCCTCTCTTTCTCTATAAAATGAGGATGAAACCCATCTCCCAAAGTTGTTATGAGTGTTACATGTGAGGAGGCATGTGAAAGTGTCTTGAAAACAGAAAAGCACTCTGCAAAGGTAACAATTTATTATTATTGGTCTTTTATTGATTTGAGATTGACTCCCTATCTCTAAAACTCCTAACATAGAAAAGACTCATCATAGTGGGTGAGTTTGTCAACTGACAACAGTAAACAGTCCATGAGTATTTGTAGACTGAGGGATAAACTGAGACAGAGTCAGTTCCTTGAAAGATATCTTGCAATATAGAGATAGAAATAACTGAGATAACTCTACTTTTCATTTGAAATGCCAAACTAAGAAAAATTAATTGAATACAATTGAATAAATATTTACTAAGTACCTACACTGTATCAAATGCCATGATTAACCATCCTTTCTTCATATTTTAAGTCTTTTTAAATACCAAACACCAAATGAATTACCCATTTGAGATTCAATTGCATTTTGAAAGCAGGCCCAACAAAATGAGAATTTAGCTTACAAAACTCTGCTTTGAATTTGTTCAGTATGAATTATCATACACTGTACTAACAACATTAAATGTCTAATTCTAACTCAGTGGTCTAAGCAAAGATGTGTGGGTGTGTGCGTGTTAGTCGCTCAGTCGTGTCTGACTCTTTACAACCCCATGGACTGTAGCCAGCCAGGCTTCTATGTCCATGGAATTCTCCAGGCAAGAATACTGGAGTGGATTGCCATTCCCTTCTCCAAAGCAAAGAATAAGTGAAACATTAAAATAAAATTGCAGAGCAAAATAAATCTAGCAATACAAATGTACATTATCTCATTTCTGAATATTTTTAAAATCTATTGTACATGTATGACATATATGGAGCAATGAAAAGCATACCTGTTTTATATATATATAATATACACCAATTTTATTTTATATATATACATGTATTTGTTGTTGCTGTTCAGTTGCTAAATTGTGTTCAATTCTTTTGTGACATTGTGGACTATAGCCCTCCAGGCTCCTCTATCCATGGGATTTCCCAGACAACAATACTGGAGTGGGTTGCCATTTCCTCCTGCAGGGGATCTTCCTGACCCAGGGATTGAACTTGTGTCTCCTGCACTGGCAGGCGGATTCTTTACCACTGTGCCACCAGAGGAAGCTATATATGTGTATATATATCAGTCAATAGAGGCTATCTTTGAGGGGAAGAATAAAAAGGAAATTTAACATTGCACTTTGTAAATTTATGCACTGTTTATATCTTACAGAAATACACATATAAACAGGAATTTTTACTGAGAACAATTGTAAGTAAATAATTTAAATATATATATTTAAATTATTATATATAATAATTTGAACCCCCAGTACACTTACAGGGGGCTCAAGGAGCAAACCCCTGCAAGTGTACTGAGGGCATATTATATATACATATGAATTGAGGAAATTCAAATTCAAAGCAGAGCTGTGTAGGCTAAAGGCTAAATTCTCATTTTGCTAGACCTGTTTTCAAAACGCAGTTGGGTCTCAAATGGGTAATTCATTTGGTGTTTGGTATTTAAAATTATTTAAAATATGAAGAAGGGATGGTTAATTGTGGCATTTGATACAGTATAGGTACTTAATAACTACTTATTCAATCGGGTTCAATATATATATATATTGTAAGTGTACCGGGGTCTCTTGCTTGAAAAGCAGCCTTCTCTCACATGATGAGCTTCTATTCCCCTTCCAAACTACTGATCTGTGAAGGAATCATAAGACTCCCGGTTCTGCCTAACACAGAATCTCAGTGCAGTTCCATTAACTCGCCAGTTCACACAACTGGTTCCTGTGTTCCGTGTCAAAATATACCACCCCCCGAGCCCTGGGCTGCCCTTCGAGCGGTTAGTGGGAGTGATGTCTCTCATCAAGAAAAACTTTCCCTGCAGGTTTCTTTCCTCTCATTTACTTCCCACTGCTTCTCAGAGAGGTGATTCTGCAGGAAAAATAGAGTTGCTGCTTAATCAGTTCCCTTGATTTCTTTCTGAAATCTATAAGAAGGTAGTGTTGCAATAACACTGTCTCTGGGGTGCCTTTAGAAACTTCCAGCACTTTGCAGACAAGCCTTGTCTGAGCAGACTCCACACTAGGCTCTAGATCTGGGTAAAGAAGTGAAATAGAAAAGGAGGTGGACACTCTGTCTCCATGCCTAGAACATACAACCAGGAGGAAGGAGTGAAACATTTGAGTTTAAGAAGAGAAATCAAAATCGGGTGTAAGGCAGCTTGAAAAAAAGCAGAGGAATTAACAAGGGTGAAGAAAAGAAAGAGTAATTGGATCCTTTTTTCTTTTCTTGCAGAAAAGATATATTATTAAAAGGTTTGAATCAGTTCTAATGAGGTGGATGAAACTGGAACCTATTATACAGAGTGAAGTAAGCCAGAAAGAAAAACACCAATACAGTATACTAACACATATATATGGAATTTAGAAAGATGGTAACAATAACCCTGTGTACGAGACAGCAAAAGAGACACTGATATATAGATCAGTCTTATGGACTCTGTGGGAGAGGGAGAGGGTGGGGAGATTTGGGAGGATGGCATTGAAACATGTATAATATCATGTATGAAACAAGTTGCCAGTCCAGGTTCGATGCACGATACTGGATGCTTGGGGCTGGTGCACTGGGACGACCCAGAGGGAGGGTATGGGGAGGGAGGAGGGAGGAGGGTTCAGGATGGGGAACACATGTATACCTGTGGCGGATTCATTTTGATGTTTGGCAAAACTAATACAATATTGTAAAGTTTAAAAATAAAATAAAATTTAAAAAAGAAAAAAAAAAGGTTTGAAGATCAGTGAACATAGCTCTGAAACTTAAATTACAATGTAAAACTGAAAAAAATGCCCAGTTTCTAAAGCCACCCTAAGCGATAGGATTTTATGACCCACAGAATACTTAAGTATAGCCAGCTTCCAGTAGGCTCTCCCCACCTCACAGCTGACTCAGTTAACAATTATATTCTAGTCACAGTTCCTCTGAATGCCTGTTTCCATTCTAGACCACAAATTGTCCAAAGGCAGAAATCCAGCTCTTTATGTTGGTTTTGCAGTGATGGCTATTATCACCCAGACTTCATAGATATATTGACTAAATGAATGAGAATCTGGGTTGTTTTTCTTTTTTTTTGAAAATATTCCTGAAGATTACTGAAATGTATTCAAAGTTCTTTTAGAAAAATCCTACATGCTACTACATCAGACCCTATATTTTTCAGTTGCTATTATTTATAATTCTATATATTCTATTCTCACAATTTCATTCTTTCGTTTCTTTTATATGAAACCCTAATACGTCTCTTCTTTTCATTTTTTCTATGATTGATTTCCAAACTCACCTTCTTATTCTTAAACTGTGCTTCTTAATTGCCAATGCGGTATAACTTACCAGTCCCTTTACTTTGTTCTTACTTTATTTTAAAACAAAAGAAAATGAAATTGAAGAACACTTATCAAGGTAGCAGCTGAGAATGGAACTCTGAAAGAAGATTGCAGCCAACAGCCCTTTTTTTCTGAGCCAGAGAAAATCACTATGATTTTGCTTTTCTTTCTGTCACTCCTTTTCTGGAGTGCTGTCACCACAGCAAGTAATAGAAAGGAAGGAAGAAATCATTTTAGGGCAAGCCTGGCAGCATGATTTGGGGCATGGAGGAATTCCGGACCAGCCCACCACCACAGAAGTACACAGGAAGAGACAAGGAAAGAGCAATTGAGGGCCATTCCGGGCAAGAAATTAGGCCTAGTAAGTAGATGCCATGTCGAAGTCCAGTTAATTCAGAATGGAATCTGGGGCAAGAAGACAAAAGCTGTTAGAGTAAATAAATTAATATTATGGAAAATTAAAATGCACACAGATACCAATTTCCCATCTCAATATCAAACAGCAATCAATCTTTGAGCCTAAATCATACCTCCTTGTGGCATTCTTTCTTGACAACCCCAAAGTGATGGTAATGTGTGTGTGTGTGTTTCCTGAATTCTTCTAATTTTCAGGAAATGCAACTCCTGTCACTTAGCCACCAATCACTATACTTTGTGTTGAGGTTCCTTATCTCAAACCTGTGTTTTTCTCTCAGTATTAGGAATGAAACAGCATCCAGCCATCACCACTAACCTTCCCTACTTCTCTTCTTTAACGAACTTATCCACATGCTTTTGTCTATACTATCCTAGTTCTAACTAAAATAGGCAAAAGTATTTAGGAAAGTATGACAGGCATGCCTTATGTCTGCAATGTTCTGAAATATTAACAAACACCACAATATGTTCTTAATTGTCCAATTTTTGCCCTATAGACATATCACGTATGTATTTCAGTCACATTAAAATGTAGGTGAGGCAAGTATAAGAGACTTTTTTTTGTGAAATCTAAGAAGGTATGCTCTGACACTTACAGGATGCAAAATTAAACTGTGATATGAATATGATGTTGCTCTATTCTGCTGAGTTATAAATTGCTTTTTTGAAATGTCTTCACTGGTCATCTCATATAATAAATATAAAATTATTGTGATAATAGTTATCATGATATGCCCATACAATGATTCCAAAATGTTCATATGACTAATACGGTTAGACCATCTCGAATCAAGTTCAAAAGATAAAGCCTCCATTCTCTGATACCTTGCACATTCTACAAAACTGGTAAGAAGTGACACATGTCATTGGTACATGGAAAGTGTTCATAATAAATATGTTGTCGACCAGCCCCAGACACTCTCATATCACTATTTTAATTCCTTCACACTCTTAATACTATCTGAAATTACTGTGCTCTCTTTTGACTGTCTTTTCCCTTCCACGAAACTGTAAGCTCTATATGTGCAAAGAGCATCTCTGTCTTCCTCACTGCCAAATCTTCAAGACCCAGAAAAGTAGCACTTTGTTCAGGTCAGTTCAGTTCAGTCGCTCAGTCATGTCTGACTCCTTGCGACCCATGGACTGCAGCACACCAGGCCTCCCTGTCCATCACCAACTCCCAGAGTTTACTCAAACTCATGTCTATTGAGTCAGTGATGCCATCCAACCATCTCACCCTCTGTCATCCCCTTCTCCTCTCATCTTTAATCCTCCCCAGCATCAGGTTCTTTTCTAATGAGTCAGCTCTTTGCATCAGGTGGCCAAAGTATTGGAGTTTCAGCTTCAACATCAGTCCTTCTCATGAACATTCAGAGCTGATTTCCTTTAGAATGGACTGACTGGATCTTTTTGCAGTCCAAGGGACAATCAAGAGTCTTCTCCAACACCACAGTTCAAAAGCATCAATTCTTTGGTGCTCAGCTTTCTTTATAGTCCAATTCTCACATTCATACATGATCACTGGAAAAACCATAGGTTTGACTAGATGGATCTTTGTTGGCAAAGTAATGTCTCTGCTTTTTAATAGGCTAAGTTGGTCATAACTTTCCTTCCATGGAGTAAGCGTCTTTTAATTTCATGGCTGCAATCACCATCTGCAGTGATTTTGGAGCCCAAAAAGATAAAGTCTGCACTGTTTCTACTGTTTCTTCATCTATTTGCCATGAAGCAATGGGACCAGATGCCATGATCTTTGTTTTCTGAATGTTGAGCTTTAAGCCAACTTTTTTACTCTCCTCTTTCACTTTCATCAAGAAGCTCTTCAGTTCTTCACTTTCTGCCATAAGGGTGGCGTCATCTGCGTATCAGAGGTTATTGATATTTCTCCCGGCAATCTTGATTCCAGCTTATGCTTCTTCCAGCCCAGCATTTCTCATGATGTACCCTGCATATAAGTTAAATAAGCAGGGTGACAATATACAGCCTTGACGTACTCCTTGTCCTATTGGGAACCAGTCTGTTGTTCTGTGTCCATTCTAACTGTTGCTTCCTGACCTGCATGTGGATTTCACAAGAGACAGGTCAGGTGGTCTTATAGTCCCATCTCTCTCAGAATTTTCCACAGTTTATTGGGATCCACACAGTCAAAGGCTTTGCATAGTCAATAAAGCAGAAATAGATGTTTTTCTGGAACTTTCTTGCTTTTTTGATGATCCAATGGATATTGGCAATTTGACCTCTGAAGTTCATGGTTCACATATTGTTGAAGCCTGGCTTGGAGAATTTTGAGCATTACTTTACTAGCATGTGAGATGAGTGCAATTGTGTGGTAGTTTGAGCATTCTTTGGCATTGCCTTGCTTAGGAACTGGAATGAAAAGTGACCTTTTCCAGTTCTGTGGCCACTGCTGAGTTTTCCAAATTTGCTGGCATATTGAGTGCAGCACTTTCACAGCATCATCTTTCAGGATTTGAAATAGCACAACTGGAATTCCATCACCTCCACTAGCTTTGTTCATAGTGACTCTTCCTAAGGCCCACATGACTTCACATTCCAGGATGTCTGGCTCTAAGTGATTGATCACACCATCGTGATTATCTGGGTTGTGAAGATCTTTTTTGTACAGTTCTTCTGTGTTTTCTTGTAGGTGTTCAATAAATGTCTATTAAATTGAAAAAAGTATTGTTGATTCTGACTACACAATATAAAGTTCTATAATACCATAGTCTTAATAAAGCTTGTGAAATTAAAACCTTGATAGAAGAAATAAGGTAAGCGCCTGATAGACACAGAAAGATACTAAAAGATTTAAAAATAAGTAAGCCATAAACTTGTATGGAAATACTGGAAATACTTTCCAGAAGAGGATAATACAACTTCTCAAAGATCAACATGAAGATTTCAGCTATTTATCCAGTCTATATAGAATTGTCCTCAGTTGCAGGGCTTCTATGGAGAAGGAAATGGCAACACACTCCAGTATTCTTGCCTGGAGAATTCCGTGGACAGAGGAACCCGGCATGCTACAGTCCATGGGGTCCCAAAGAGTTGGACATGACTGAGCAACTAACACTTTCACTTCTCAGGTGTTTTACGCCTACAAGCATCCTTGCTGTTGTTGTTTAGTCACTGAGTCATGTCCGACTCTTTGCAACCGCATGGACTGCAGAATGCCAGGCTTCCCTGTCCTTCACAATATCCCGGAATTTACTCAAATTCATGTCCACTGAGTCAGTGATGCCATCCAATCATCTCATCCTCTGTCGTCTCCTTCTCCTCCTGCCTTCAATCTTTTCCAGCATCAGGTTCTTTTGTAATGAGTCCACTCTTCGCATCAGGTGGCCAAAGTACTGGAGCTTCAGCTTTAGCATCAGTCCTTCCAGTGAACATTCAGGACTGATTTCCTTTAGGATTGACTGGTTTGATCTCCTTGCAGTCCAAGGGACTCTCAAGAGTCTTCTCCGACAACACATCTCAAAAGCGTCAATTCTTTGGCACTCACCCTTCTTTATGGTCCAACTCTCACATCCATACATGATTACTGGAAAAACCATAGACAGGCCTTTGTTGGCAATGTCTCTGCTTTTTAATATCCTGTCTAGGTTGGCCATAGCTTTTCTTCTGAGGAGCAAGCTTCTTTTAATTTCATGGCTGCAGTCACCATCTGCAGTGATTTTGGAGCCCAAGACAATAAAGTCTCTCACTGTTTCCATTGTTTCCCTATCTATTTGCCATGAAGTGACAGGACCAGATGCATGCCATGATCTTAGTTTTTTGAATGTTGAGTTTTAAGCCAGGTTTTTCACTCTCCTCTGTCACTTTCATCAAGAGGCCCTTAAGTTCTTCTTTACTTTCTGCCATAAGGGTGGTGTCATCTGCAATCTGAGGTTATTGATATTTCTCCCGGTAATCTTAATTCCAGCTTGCTTCATCCAGCCCGGCATTTTACATGATGTATTCTGCATATAAGTTAAATAAGCTGGGTGACAATATGCACCCTTGAGGTACTCCTTTCCCAATTTGGAACCAGTCTATTGTCCCATGTCTGTTTCTAACTGTCACTTATTGATCTGCATATAGGTTTCGCAGGAGGCAGTAAGATGGCCTGGTATTCCCATCTTTTTAAGAATTTTCCACAGTTTGTTGTATCCACACTGTCAAAGGCGTTAGCATGGTCAATGAGGCAGAAGAAGATATGGTTGTTCAAAATTATCTTTACAATTAGGTTATATAGTTAGCCCTCCACAGGTTTCACATCTTTGGATTCAAAGAACTACAGATCAAAAATATTTTTTAAAAAAGAAAGAAAAAAACCAGAAACTTCTGTAAAGCAAAACTTGAATTTGCCATATGTGAGCAACTATTTCCATAGCATGTACATTGTATTAAGTGTTACAAAAGATGATTTAAAGTACACGAGAGGATGGGCATAGGTTATATACAAATACTACATTACTTTAATAAGGGACTTGACCATCTCTTGATTTTGGTATCTGTTAGGGTCCTGGAACCAACCTCCAAAGGATAATTCCACTGCTCACACAATTACTCATAATAGAGTTTTAGCAATCTGCTTTGCCTTTTGAAGTCCATCCTTCTGTGTTATGTCCTTGACTAATACACATCATAGGAGAAACTCACAAAGGACAATATGCTCACACACTGTTCCCTACTGCACATCAAGTGTATGAGTATAAATCAGGGCAGCCACACTAGAGATCAACATGGCGCCATCATGTCCTACATCTTCTGGGGAAACCAAGCTGTGCATGAGAAGGCACACAGGAGAAAACTCTTTGTAGCTTCATCAATAAAAGCAAAAAACTAAAATTAGGCTCGAGTTTCATTGACTTGAAAATGGATAGATACATTATGATATATTCACACAAAGGAATATTTCACATCAGTCAAAAATTAATTATAGGTGTATCTGTTCACATGGATAAATTGCAAAAACATAATTCTGAATGAAAAAACAAAAGGTATAACATGTTTCTTCACCAAATGGGGACTTGCTCAAAGGTACATAATCCTACAAATATGTAAAAAAAAAACCAACAAAAAAAAACCTCTCAGGTACTGCTATTCACACTAACTGCCTCCTGTGACCCAAGTGACCTTGTTGGCCTAGGCGGGGGGCGACTAGGTATCATTTTGTTGGAGAATTTCTCTTCCTTAAGTAACCTAGAAAGCAAAATATTAACAGAGAGAAAAGGACAGAGAGAGTGAGAAAGAAACAGCAAAAGGTAGAGGGATGGATTAAGAAATTAAGAAATGTCTTCAACCAGAATCAAGCCCATCACTGAGAAAATGTTAACAATCATTTTCATCAAGAAAAACACAGATGGTTTGAACCTGCAGATGCTGTTAACTAACAACACAGTTAATTCTTCTACCCTGCTCTTTCTCTGCTTATTCTGAAGAGGTACTGAAAGATATGAACTAACTCTGATGAGTTGGTTAACTACCTTTAATGTCCCTGTTAATCCACTATTTAGATGTGACGCTGTATTTGAAAAGGGAAAGAAAATCTCTTTTTGCAACAAAGGATTGTTTCTCAAGATTTTCAGTGTTTTAAAATAAATACATAGAATTTGAATAATTTAAGAACTTTGGTGTCAGTCTTCAAAAAGCTTAAAAGCATAGGTAAAAATAATTGTGGTTAGCCTGCATAGAGTTTCCTTTTAAGTGGGATTATTAATTATTAAACTTGTCTGTACCAGACTAGTTATTTTGAGTTGTCTTGACTCAGTTTTGTAGCCATGTTCTCTGTGATGATGTTCAGTTCTTTTTAAATTCTACTTTATGGCAACCCACTCCAGTACTCTTGCCTGGAAAATCCCATGGACAGAGAAGCCTGGTAGACTACAGTCCATGAGATCGCAAAGAGTCAGACGTGACTGAGCGGCTTCACTTTCTTTCACTTTATAATAATCTATCTTTCCTTTCATGAAGTTCAGATGAAATTTAGAGGACATTTGCACATACTAAGCAATTTAGCAATTTAGAGGACATTTGCACATACTCAGTTCATTCCGTAATGCAGCAGTCATCCTGTCTCCTAGCTCATTTGCTTATTATAAAGGAACAGATATGATGGGAAAGGTGATGGGGTAGGCAGGGCAATTGACTCTTTTTAAATTTCATATTTCAAATGGATGTTAGCACACCAAATTTCTGCATTAAAAGAAAGGCACATACTTGTAACATCACCATGACATTTATGCATGGAAATGACAAGGTAACAAGACAAATGTTTTCTCCAAAAGGAAATCCTCATCTTAGAAAATGAGAGGACTTTAGAAGTCAATCTTAGTCCAACTCCCACAGAATGAGACTTCTTAGATAGATGATATTCTGGACTGTTTGAACATGTGAAGTATGGCTAGTTTTTCCCTTGTAGAAACATTTGATTCTTTTACTAGAAAAGTCTTATTGCCCTAAAAGTCTTTCTTATATCAAGCTCCAATCTGTTTCCCTGTAATTCACACCCTTGATTCTCTCTCTGCACTTGGAAACAACCTAGTTTCAAAACTCCTACTTCCAAGGACTTGGTGGCCCTCAAAACAAGTCATGACAATTTCCTTTTCTTTCTCTAATCTTCCCTACTTTAGGGTATCTATGGTTAACTTTTATCAACAATTCCTCCTTGGAAACAATACACAGAACCTCCATTACCCTGACTGCCCACACATCAGACTACAGAACTTCTGTCTAACATTCAGGAGAGCAGTGAAAATTCCTAAACTTTAGAATCGGAGAGAGCTTGCCTGAGATCTCAGCTTCACTGCATTTTTGCTATGTCACTGCGTAGGATGACGTTGTCTACTCTAGTCCTCCTTTATTGAACTTCCTTTTCCAATTACCAGTACCTAAACCATCCATCGGAGAAGGCAATGGCAACCCACTCCAGTCCTCTTGCCTGGAAAATCCCATGGGTGGAGGAGCCTGGTAGACTGCAGTCCATGGGGTCGCTAAGAGTCGGGCACGACTGAGTGACTTCACTTTCACTTTTCACTTTCATGCATTGGAGAAGGAAATGGCAACCCACTCCCGTGTTCTTGCCTGGAGAATCCCAGGGACAGGGGAGCCTGGTGGGCTGACGTCTATGGGGTCTCACAGAGTCAGACACAACTGAAGCGACTTAGCAGCAGCAGCAGCAGTAGCAGCAAACCAGCCACCTGCAATCCCAGGAGTTCAGAAGCTGGCTTTGTGGGCTAGCCCAGAGTCAGAAGTACCTGAGAATTTACATCCCCCAGAGCGAACCTCCACAGAGAATTGCTCAGTGAGGGAGTATGAAGACCTGAGTTCCCCAGCCAAAGAACTGGGTGACCTCCAGGCTAATTCATACTCCAGAGCTCCCCAGTGCTAACAAGCTAGACACTCTGAGACTTGGCCAAGTTTCTTCCTTACTCCTCTTCCTTCTCTTTCCTGCCCTGTGTCCCCCACCTTCTTAATAAACCATTTGCCCCAGAATCCTTATCTCTTGTTATGTTTCAGGGAGAATAGGCTGAAGATGAGAAATTATAGTGATCACTACACCTCATTTTCCATAACTGTAAGTGGGATCAAAATTACACCTACTTCTAGGATTAATGTAGGGATCAAATGAGAAACAGCCAATAGCATGACATAGCTTCTGGCATGATGTAAATGCTCAGTAAAGTGTAACTATTATTTATCAGATTCTCTGGGACCAAAATTGAAGGCAATCATTTAAGAGGTAGAAAGTTCAAAATACCGGGGAAGTCGTAATTCCACTAATAAAGCCTAAGAATGCTAGCTTTCCTTGGGAGGGGACAATTCTGATGCTGCTTTGGAATTACAGCCCACTGCCAAGAGGCTGCAGCACTTGTACATGGCACCCAGGAACCACTCAGAGACTTTGCTGCATGGCAGCAAGCCAGAAAGCCTGGATTATCAGCAGTATATTTTGCTGTCCCCTCTGAAGCAGCTAGAGGAGAGGATGTTCCCAATATGAAACAGACCAAGTTAAAATCTATAATACTTGCCCCAAATACAGCTCTCCTAAAAATTAAATGTGGTATAAACATACATGCCCCCAAACTTAGAGAAAAACAGAGGGTTTCTGGTTTTTTTTTTTTGCTCATTGGACTGCCTATTTGAGAGGCATAACATCATGCAACCAATTATGAGATGAGATTGATATTCAAGAATTGCACTCACCCAGCTGCAGAGCTTGGTCAGGCTTATACACGCAGCTGAAGGCAACTGAGCAACGATTTTAATTAATTGGCAATTTTAAGCCTCTCATGCTAAAAGCTACCTTAATGATAAAACAAGAAATGATATGGGAAGGCAATAAAGTTTGAAATAGGCAGCCTGAAACAACTGCTGGATTATCAAATCTGAGCTTTTAAGCATAACCTATCTTTCACTCAGCAGTTACATGTTAAATATTATCTAGTTATAAAGATCTTATATAAATGGAAATCAACTTAGAATTATAGTATAATAAGTGCTTTTTGGCTTCTGAAAAAAAATTAACTGGACACTAACATTGTTTGCTCTTGAGTAAAAGTTACAACTCTCTTATTTATTTGCATAACTATCATGATGGTTAAAATGGACAAGTGTTTTATGATTTATCAAGTCCCATCAGAGGGTGAGATGGCTAGATGGCATCATCGATGCAATAGACATGAACTTGGACATACTTCAGGAGATGGTGAGGGGCAGGGAGGCCTGGAGTGCTGCAGTCCACGAGGTCGCAAACAGTCAGACACGACTGGGCAACTGAAAACCACCACCAACAGCATTATACATGATTATCTCATTTAACCCTCAAAACACTGGTAGAGAAGAATTACTGCTACCATCAACCCAGTGTTAAAGAAAAAGGAATTAAGGTCCTAAATGTTTTAAATCCATCAAGGATTATAAAAGCAGTGGTGATGTGGACCCATCATCTCAGATCTTCTTATTCCAGATTGCATCGTCTGCTCACCTCACATCAACTTTTCTAATCATTTTGTTGATTTATCTAACCCCAAACAAGACATTCTATTTTATAATGAACAAAATATCAGGAGAAATAAACTCATTTTGCAATTTGAGTCCAGTTCAATTTTTACTCAATGGTAAAGAATAGTCATCTTTCCTTTAGCCTCAACCCAAGTGGAATTCTAACTTTCACCTTACTTCTATCAGACATAAAGGAAATGAGTCATGTCAGCATCGTAGTCACATTTTCAATAAGCAAAGCTTCATTTTGGTTTGGTAATATGTTTCCTAAATAAATGAATGAGTTTGCTTGAGTATAATCATTTGCCTACAATGAGAGAGACCTGGGTTCAATCCCTGGGTTGGGAAGATCCTCTGGAGAAGGAAATGGCAACCCACTCCAGTACTCTTGCCTGGAAAATCCCATGGATGGAGAAGCCTGGTAGGCTACAGTCCATGGGATCACAAAGAGTCAGACCCGGCTGAGTGACTTTACTCACACAGATTATAAAAAAGTTATCATACATGAACATTTCTTGGGAAATGCTGACAATCTTGTTGAACTTAGAAAAAAGATATACATGAAAATAAAAGCAAGTAAGCATGAAACCAAGTAATGCTAAAGACAAGTTTGGTGAGGTTCAATCAACAAAGAGCTACACTGCTAGAGAAGGGTGCAGGGCAACATGTTGATCTCTTTCGCTTTACCAATCGTGTACTCAGGGCTCCACATGCTTCCATTCTTTGTCAGAAGAAGGCTAAAAATGCCTGTGAATTTTGATCTCACCCTCCTACTCAGGCGCAGCCCTTAATCACAGCCTTTGCTTTAGGGGACCCTGGCTCCTAGATGTCCTGGCTCCTGATGTCCTGGATGAGACAGTTTAAGGTGTCATGACACTGTCCCCAGAGCTCCCCCTTAGGCTGAGTCCAAGTGGCCCCCATGGGACTTCACTCATCTGGCACCCTTTTTTGGCTGCTTCTCATCCTGGCCCCACTTCCTCTTCCTCTACCTGGCTTTTCCTGAACCTTGCTAACTAAATTGCTTTCACACAAATCCTCTTTTCTGGGTTTACCTTTGAGAAAATCAGTCGTAGCCAGAGAAGTCTGAAATTAATGTGGGCCTTCAGTATTATGTTTCAGATTTGAGAGGCCCGTTGAAAGCTGCCTCTGAAGGAGAGAGAATGTCTTGAGCAAAGGCACAGGGAGGTGAGGTTTTGTACTGTTTATGTAGATATCACTGGGAGGGGAGTGAGGGAGTCACCCTGATAGCTAACTATGAGTTTTGTAAGCCGGAGGCATGGTTTGGGGAAAGTAAGACAATAGAGCAGAATCAGATAAGGTACTTTCTGAAGGAAAAACAACGAAAGTTTGAATTTAATGTGATAGAGACTTGGAAGCTATTTTGAGGTCCTAACTAGGAGAAGAACATGTGGAAAGCAGGCCTTTCTACTTGCATTTTTAAAAACAGTCACAGAACAATCATTTCTGTAGATGCCATTGCAATGGGAAGAAAAAGTCTTCTGGTCAAAAAAAAAGTTTGAAAATATTTTATACATCTAGTCCATTGGTGATTACCAAAGAGCCATAAGCCTATGAAAACTGGGGTCAAGGATTATTTTGGAATTTATGGACTTTTAAAAAATTTTTTCTAATCTTTCCCAGATTGAGGACGATACTGAATTTATTATCATTTTTAAAATATTTATTTATTTGGCTGCATTAGGTCTTAGTTGCAGCATGCAGGATCTCTTTCCATCACAGGGGACCTTCAGATGCACCAACTCTGTAGTTGAGGTGCATGGGCTTAGTTGCTCTGTGGCATGTGGGTTATCAGGAACCTAACTTGCATCCCCTGCACTGCAAGGCAGATTCTTAACCACTGGACCACTTAGGAAGTCTCTATACTGACTTTATGGAGAAGGCGATGGCACCCCACTCCAGTACTCTTGCCTGGAAAATCCCATGGATGGAGGAGCCTGGTAGACTGCAGTCCATGGGGTCGCTAAGAGTTGGGCACGACTGAGCGACTTCACTTTCACTTTTCACTTTCATGCATTGGAGAAGGAAATGGCAACCCACGCCAGTGTTCTTGCTTGGAGAATCCCAGGGACAGGGGAGCCTGGTGGGCTGCCGTCTATGGGGTCACACAGAGTTGGACACAACCGAAGCGACTTAGCAGCAGCAGCAGCATACTGACTTTAATGTATAAGCTCTTAAAAGTGTGACTTGCCTGCTGGTAAGGAAGTCTCTTGTGCTTTATCAAGCATTTCCTAAGCACATTTGCCCCTGGAACACTGTGGGGAAGTGATTTTTATTCATGTAGTATAGAACTGGTTTACCCGTAAACATAAAATCCCATTTTAGGAAATCCTATTTTAGGAAGCTCAGTGAGAAGGATAGAGACTGGATGGAGGCCAAGAGCTTTGGTAAAGAAGAGACTGGCCTGGTGGCTGGAGAAATGTAAAGGAAAGTGAGAATTGGAGATCATCTAAAAAAGTCATTGTTCTACATAGTGGCTGTATCAATTTACATTCCCACCAAAGGTGTAGTATATGGAGGCTTCTTTAAAAACTAAAAATTGAACAACCATATGACCTAGCAATCCCCCTACTGGGTATATACCCTGACTAAACCATAATTCAAAAAGACACATGTACCCAGTGTTCATTGCAGCACTATTAACACATATATGTAGAATCTAGAAAAATTTTACACGCGTGTGAAGTAGCGTCAGTCGTGCCTAACTCTCTGTGGCCCCGGGGACTGTAGCCCTCCAGGTTCCTCTGTCCATGGCCTTATCCAGACAAGAATGCTGGGGTGGGGTGCCATTTCCTACTCCGGGGGATCTTCCCAACCGAGGGATTGAACCCAAGTCTCTTATGTCTCCTGCATTGGCAGGCAGATTCTTTACCGCTAGCACCACCTGGGAAGTCCAAAAAATGCTACAGATGAGCCTATTTGTAGGGCAGGAATAGAGATGCAGATACAGGGAGTGGACTTCTGGACACAGTGGGAGAAGGAGAAGATGGGATACATTGAGAGAGTAACATTGATACATGTACACCACTATGTATAAATAGATAGCTAGTGGGGAAGCTGCTATATAGAACAGGGAGCTCAAGTTGATCCTCCGTCATGACCTAGAGGGGTAGGATGGGGGTATGAGGTGGGAGGGAGATCCAAGAAGGAGGGGATATGTGTATAAACACACACACACACACACACACACCACACACATAGCTGAGTCACTTTGTTGTACAGCAGAAACTAACACTACATTGTAAATAAATTATACTATAATAATAAAAACTTTTAGTCATTGTTTATCAGTGGGATAAGATGGAAAGAAGCTGAATTTTCCCGCCCCAGCGTGGTGGAGTGAGTGACATAAATGAGAGTTCAGTAGTGCACATGTTCTGATTTCAGTGGCTGATATCTAATGGAAAACAGGAATTTGGATATCTTGAATTGAAAAAAATTTTTAATTAAAATTGAATGATTCAGTCCAACTGGCTATATGATCCAGCATTATTTTAGCAATAGTAATAGGTAGTTTTATTGAATTTAAACATTAAAACCTGATCAATTAAAATAAAATTAGTTTTAAAATATTGTCTATAGTTTTTGTATTAAGTTCACATAAAATAAGGATGAGAAGTTTTGATAGCATTTTCTGGGTGATATCATTTTCCCATGCTGGGAGCTGAGAAGTATGAGTAAGATTCCCTCTTAATAGCAATGTATACAAGACCAACCACATCAGTTTTTACCAGTCTTTTTTGTTTAGCATATTTTGTTAATTCAATAAACTTCATTTTCTAAAGAAGTTTCCAAGAGTATTCTCTTCATTTTCATGTCTTAATTCTTAATTAAGGCATATGCTTAATTCTAAAAGCATAACCAACGTCTAAGAAATAAGAGAAAGTATGCTTACAATCATTTATATTCAGGACACAGTGGCAAAAGAGAAACAGTGGTTTTCATATACATCTTTGTTACTTTGTGGAAACAAAAATAAGGGTATTTAAGTAATAAGCCTTTGAAATCCTGATGGTTCCTGAAATAGAAATGATGAAAACATAAGCTCCACCCTTTTGTTTTTCTAAGATGGTCCTACTGACCATATCTGATGATTTTAACCAAGAAGTCCACCCTAAAATTAATAAGGGAGTAATAAAAACAATTGTTCATTTTTAAAGTCTCATGTCGCTACAGGATGTTATTCATAAAACAAGTTCTCATTTTACTTTTAAAATATGACTATACTTTTATTATATATGCAATGTATTTTTCAAGAGATTTATAGGTAAACTTTCTATTATGTTATTATCCAGCCATGGCTTCCTCTATGGATTAAGGAATTAAAATGTTAATGGGAAATTCATGACTCAGGAACTAGAAAGCTTCCTTTTTCCTCTGAATGACTGAGTATATATTTGGTTCTTTTCAATATGTGACTCAGAAAATTCATTAGATTTACATTAACAAAGTGAGCAGTATATATTAATTTTGCAGTCTAGAAAAAAAGGTAAGAAAACTAACAACTGCTGAGTGTCTCCAATGTCCCAGGTACTTTTCAAGGTGCTTTCATCTAGTCATGTCATAAAACAACTAGAATGTAATCTCTACATTCAAAGGATGATGGAAAATAATAGACTCTCTCTAAAAATAAAATAGAGTAAAATCACTATAAAAAAATTCTAGTTCAAGGAATACAATCAGTGACAAGTAATGACTGTGTTCCTCACATGAAACTTCAGAATGGATTAGAGACCCAAGACACTGAAAAGAAGTCCACACAGGATGAGGGACCTCCAGACCTCCTCCTAAGATTAGACCGTTGCCAGTAGATCTGTAAATTTGGATTTTACTGAAGTCCTTATTTTCCTCCCAGTAACTACTTCATTTTATGCTTGCATTTCTGAAATCCATAGGCAAATGAAGGAGCCTGAGCTAGAAAGTCTCTTAAATACTTGCCTTGAGTTCTCAAACCCCTTTTGCCAACACTTTATGTTAAAGCAGCTCCATTTTAAGAATTGAGTGGGCTTCCCAGGCAGCTTGCAGGTATGCTCTCTGGGCTGGGAAGATCTCCTGAAAGAGAAGATGGAGAACTGCTCCAGTATTCTTGCCTGGGAAATCTCATGGACAGAGGAGCCTGGCAGGAGACAGCCCTTAGGCTTGCAAAGAGTCACACATGACTGAGCAACAGTCAGTTTCTCAATAAGAGAAACCACCGCAATGAGAAGCCCATGCACTGCAGCTGGACAGTAGCCCCCACTGGCCGCAGTCGGAGAAAAGCCTGAGCAGAATGAAGACCCAGTACAGACAATACATAAATAAGTATAATTCTTTTTTTAAAAAAGAATTTTATTAATAAAGGAATAAATACCTATAGAAGAATTTTCAAGTAGAGAAAATTAGTCAACCATTATAAAAATGTATGGAAATTGGGAATCAGATTACTTGAATAAAAGTATAAAAGTTAAAGCAAGTTTAAAAATGAGAATTAAAAATTTTTGTCTGGAATTCTATGAGTCAAAAATGTTATGGTTGGGACTTTCCTGGTGGTCCAGTGGTTGAGATTTTACCTTTCAGTACAAGAGGTGTGGGTTTGATCCCCGGCTGGAGAGCTAAGATCCCACATGTCTCATGGCCAAAAAGTCAAACAAACAATATTCTAACAAATTCAATCAAGACTTTTAAAATGCTCCACATTAAAAACAAATCTTTAAAAAAGTCTTCAGACTAAGGAATTAGTTTACACATATTTCTGTTGCTTCCCATCGGATATCAGTATTATAACTAAACAAAAGTCTTTAGGGGAACTTTTTCAGGCAAAATCCCATCACTCTACTGTGCTTCCAGTCTTGAGACCGCATAGTTCTGTTTTGTCTGGTTTATTAGCAAAATTTGCACTAAAATGGTTAAATTACTTATAGATTTTACCAGAAAAGATGTCTGCCAAAATGAGTTCAAAATTTCCCATAATGTATGGTTTAGTTCAGCTATTCCATAGACAGAGGAGCCTGGGGTTGCAAAGAGTTGGACACGACAGAGTGACTGAGTGCAGTTCAGCTGTCCCAGCTGAGCCTAGTGGTAAACAACCCACCTGCCAACACAGGAGACATAAGAGATGTGGGTTGGATCCCTAGGTTGGGAAGAGCCCCTGGAAAAGGGCATGGAAACCCACTCCAGTATTCTTGCCTGGAGAATCCCATGGACAGAGGAGCCTGGTGGGCTACAGTCCATGGGGCTGCAGAGAGTTGGACATGACTGAAGCAACTTAGCACGCATGCACATAGATAGAGCAGGAAGAAAATATTTGTACTTATGTTAGATTTTTTTCCCTTTCACGATTAGATTTTTAAAGTTCTTTGAAGTGCCTCAATCTGTGAATTATTCTTATTCTGTGCAAACATGACCTTATCCTCTATCAAACTGCCTTTTTTGGGCCTAATTTTGGTTCCTAAAGTTACCTCTACTTCAGTTCAGTTCAGTTCAGTCGCTCAGTCGTGTCTGACTCTTTCCGACCCCATGAATCGCAGCACGCCAGGCCTCCCTATCCATCACCAACTCCCGGAGTTCACTCAGATTCACGTCCATCAAGTCAGTGATGCCATCCAGCCATCTCATCCTCTGTCGTCCCCTTCTCCTCCTGCCCCCAATCCCTCCCAACATCAGAGTCTTTTCCAATGAGTCAACTCTTCGCATGAGGTGGCCAAAGTACTGGAGTTTCAGCTTTAGCATCATTCCTTCCAAAGAAATCCCAGGGCTGATCTCCTTCAGAATGGACTGGTACAATTTTTCAAACAGTAAAAATTTCTCTATGAAAGAAAATATTTTACAGCAATTTCGGAAAATACATTGAGATTTTCAATGTGCACAGCCAAAAAGGCACAACGTTCATAATTATTAAATGTTTATGAAAAAAATCACTGAAATAATGATATATTTGAGTGTCAACAATGTCCCACAGTAGATCCTGGGAAGCACCTAATATCTATAATCTCATTTAATCCTCACCACAACACCATAAGTATACATTTTTAAATTTATACTTCATTTTTATTTTTTTAATATTTTTCTATAAAAATTATACACTCTTCTTATATTAAAAGAAAATCAGGTGATTCATAATAGTGCAAAGAAAAAAGCAAAATATCTCCAAAAATTTCACATGAGAAAAAAAATGTTATTAGTGGTTGCTGAAAAATATTCCAGACATGTTTTTTTGCATGTATAAAAACAGAGGGTATTTCTGTGTATACAACCACATAGATTGATAGATGAGTAGATAATATAGATTAATATTTAGAGTGATAATAAGTAACAGATAAAAATCCAGCTAATAGGTTGAAAAAAGAATGTGCTTTTCTTTCTTATCTTCCTGTGTACATAGTCAGACAAAGACATCTGTGATAGAGGTGGCGAAATTAGAATGTCTAAGGTAATACCAGGAAAAATAAAAGAGTTACTATTCAGTATCCAATATTCAAAACAGGATTTTTAAGAAGACATTAGGCTTGAAAGTCATACATTATGAAAGGGAAGGAGAATATTTTATACATTCCTTCATTTTCTTTTTAGCGTATCAAGAACCAGTCTTTGAAAAGTAACCCATAGTTTGTTTATGCCTGTTTGTTTATAATGCATTTTTTTAAACTTTTTATTTTATATTGGAGTATAGTTGATTAACAATGTTGTGATATTTTTATATGAGTAAGGCTGTTCTTTTAAAAACATTCCTTCTGGGCCAAGAATTAAAATGTGAAATAGTTATTATATACTGATGATTGTGTATGTGTGCATCCTCAGTTGACTCTTTGCAACCCCATGGGCTGTCTCCTGCCAGGCTCTTCTGTCCCTAAGAGTTTTCTAGGCAAGAACACTGGAGTGGGTTGCCATTTCCTTCTCCAAGGACCTTCCTGACCCAGGGATTGAACCCGGGTCTCCTGCATTACAGGCAGATTCTTTACTGTCTGAGCAACCAGGGAAGCCTCCATACTGAAGATTAGATATGAAGAAATAGTTAAGGAGTCCATCAGCCCGCATTTTACCAAATATGGGTTCACTTCATACTTAAAACAAGGATCTTATTCCTAATGTTTCTGTCCTTTCACTTTATCTCTAAAATTTAAAGAAAAATTAGGAAATGGAAGATGCTTATATATTAAATTTAAAAATTCAGACTAAAAGATCAAAAATATGTAAAGTGAAAACATAGAACTTCAAGTCAAATTTCTAAGAACTTAAGGTCAAACGACTTCAAATCTGATTTATAGACCTTACCAATAGCTGAACATTTTTATTCTCATGCGTAATAGAACTAATCACATTTTGAGAAACAGAACCAGTAGAAAATAATATACGAATACAGTCTCAAAGAAAAATTGACACACTTTTTCTCATAACAAAGTACTTGAAATATTCCCTGTTGAACAAATGAGCAGGAAACAATGGAGGCAACAGAAAGGACAAGAAAAGTAAAAGTCCAGCAAATAAGAAATGGGGGGAAACCTGTTACAACTGTAGAGCGTGCTCCTTCATTATTGTGGCCCATTATAAACTTTAAAGCGGTACTCAGGCTGGTTTTATACAAGCCATTCTTGATCCTGCCTCATGTTTTGTTGTGTTTGAAGAAGGCTTTTCTACTTTAAACCTCTAAATATCAGACTGAGGAAGCTGAACTTAAGAGCACTTATTAGAGCATTTCACGCCTATTTTATTACATTTAAACTGCCTTGAAACCATTGGAGTATCTCAGCTAGGTTTCCCCTGAACTTATTGTCTTACAAAGGCACATAGAGAGGTCTTTCCCAAAAGCGATATCTTTTTCAAAAGTATCATCTCACATCAGCTTATGAACTAAGATGGCTACTTCAGTTGGTTGGCAACATAAGGGGAATAGAAGTCTCAAGTATAGTGAAAAGTTTTCGACGGCTTAATAATAGTATGATATAGTTTTTTTGTAGTGTTTTGTTTTCTCAACCTTTCTGTTTGTCTTCCATTCTCAAGGATCTAAAAAAGCTTTAGCCTAATATCTAAAACTCTCCAATAGTATTTAGATTTCCTTTTGTGAAATCTGATGGAAGAAAGAAGAGAGCCTCTTAAAGCATGATAATGGGCTCATCCACTCCAAGTCCTTCTGTTGTGGAAGATTACAGCATTTAGCATCTTCACTCCAATTTTATTCAAACCACTCAAAATAATGGGACATTTTCATTTCTATCGCCACCCTAAAAACTTTAGAGGGCACAGTATACCATGTAAAATTTTTGGTTTAATTGATAGCATGAAGCTTGGAGATTTTTTGCTGAGTTTTTATTCTGTCCCGTTGTTCCATAACTTAAGATATTCCAAAGTGAGCTGTTCAGGCACTCTCATAGCAAAAACCAACTTTATAACAAAAGCATCAATACATTTCTAGATGTCAGTAAAGTCAAAGCTAGAAGTGATTGTTTATACTGAAGCCCAGGTTTATGTGGAGAAGGAAGCAGAAGCAGATTATTCTGATATTTCTAGTCTTAACATTTTTTTGAATTACAGTTCAGTATTTCCAACTGCCTGCTGGTCTCAAAATCCAGTTTTCCTGCAGCTCCCAACCTCAATAGGTGAAAGATGAGCCATAGAAGTTACTCAGGGTCGAGCAAGGAAAAAAAAATCACACTAGGTATTTCCACAGAAATAATTTAATATAATGGGCTAAATAGATGGCAAAACAGAGACTGTAAGCAGCTTCTTGTGAAAAACCAAGGGACGAGACTTCAGTTGAGTTCACAAAACTTAGCAGTTTATAGGGGAAGCCTATGGACTCAGACCTGTGAGGAGGGTGCCCTACTAGTACTGGTATCCCAGGAGTAGGTTTGGGGGTGGGCAAAGAAAGGAAAGAGAAAGGGGTAAGTTCAGAAAGGGCTTCCCTGGTGGCTCAGCAGTAAAGAATCTGCCTGCAATGCAGGAGACCTGGGTTTGATCCCTGGGTGGGGAAGATCCCCTGGAGAAGGAAATGGCAACCCACTATAGTACTCTTGCCTGGAGAATCCCATGGACAGAGGAGCCTGGCGGGCTGCAGTTCATAGGGTCACAAGAGTCGAACATGATTGAAGCGACTAAGCAGCAGCAGAGACAGGGGGACATCAGGCTGCTCTTCACATCTCTGAGGAGTCAAGATGAAGATGGTTCTTAGAATTTAAAAAAAAAACAGCAACACAAAAAACAGCTGGAGATTGAAACCAACTGCTACTGCCAGACTGCAGTGATTTCACTGGGGAGACACAGACGGTAATACCAAGTACATGCTGCTGCTGCTGCTGCTAAGTCGCTTCAGTCGTGTCCAACTCTGTGCGACACCATAGACAGCAGCCCACTAGGCTCCCCCGTCCCTGGGACAGGAAGCCTCAATTCCTATCTCCCCAACTCCTGTCTACCAGTTTCCTTCCAGTTTTCTCACTGGCAAAACCGAGCAGGAAAGCAGCTGGCAAAATAAAAACGTTGTCAGAGTTGTAGTCCCAGTCTCACAAAGCAGAGTACAGAAAGGTGGACTTTGATCTGGGAGATAATAGCTCTTCTCATCTTATACACAGCTGTCATCTCTACTCATCCTTCAAGTCTTGAGGAGGAGATTCTTTCCTGACCTCAGAGGTAGGGCTCTCATTACTTCTTCCTTCTCTTGTTCTTGTGTGTTTAGATTATCAAGGGCAAAGGATGTAATCATGAGAATCACACACACACACACACACACACACAAAAGGAGAGATGGATAATAAACTTAGGAAAAAGGTGTTCAAATTCAGCATTATTAAGACTCAAACACTCAATAAAGTAAGAAATATTTTTCTATCAAACTGCAAAAAAATGGATAAAATAATGCTATATGTGATCAAGGATTTAATGAAAAATTGTTGCTAAAATGCAAACTGGTGTTTTCTCATACTATTGCAACAGTTTGGTCTCTGAAATTCCTGACAAGAATATAAAGCTGTAAAGCTTCATCATAGTAGATGTGCTTAACAAAGATGCTGCTGAGTTAAAGAAAAAGACAGCTCTGGATCCTCCTGAGGTCAGAAGGTGAGTTGAGGAGACATGAGAACCCCAGGCTCTTGGATTTCATTCTAGAAGTCTTGGCACCACACCACTCCAGTGAACATTCCTACTCTTTTTATGTATATAAATCTCTCTGTAAAGATACTTAAATGTTTTATTAGTTTTTAAATATAGAAATGTATAAAGAACAACCCAAAAAACCCTATAATTTTACCATCTAGATATCTCAGCCGACATTTAAAGATAAATAACATACGCGCATATTTAGAAAAAAATAAAGTTGTTCAGGGAAGTACAAAAAATGTGAAAAACTTGCTCTCTCCACTCCAATTCCTTTAACAAAAAGATTTTTGATTATGATTTTAAAGATATCAAATGTTTTAAAAAGCTTACTCTAGGTATAAAATAGTTGTTCTTATAATTTTTCTGTCCTTGCATGCATGCTCAGTCATGTCCAACTCTTTGTGACCCCGTGGACTGTAGGCCACCGGGCTCCTCTGTGCATGAAATTTTCCAGACAAGAATACTAGAGTGGGTTGCTGTTTCCTCCTTCAGGGTATCTTCCCAACTCAGGGATCAAACCTTCATTTCTTGCATTTCTTGCCTTGGCAGGCAGATTCTTTACCACTGCACTAGCTGAGACGCCCCTGTTCTCTTCTAGTTTAAGTTTTTTTTGTTTTCAGTCTACATTACATTCATTTGTATTCCTGGACACTATACATCCTCTAAAACCATCATATTAGTATGGAGCCATGATATGGTGACATGATAAAATTGGATAGACCTCCGATAATATATAGTTTAATTCTCTCGTTATGGAGATTAAGAGTTTGGAGATGGACAGTTTGTGTAACTAGTAACTATCCACTAGCCTAAGCCCAAAGTCAGTAACTAATAAAGCCACTAATACAATTAAAATTTTCCATCTTTAGTGAATAACTTATACCCAAACTCAAGAATCAAATACAAAGTTTAACTAAAAACATAAATCTTAAACTTAATGACAGATTATCTATTATTATTTTGCTTCCAGAGAGCACATTTTCTAGAAAATATAATACTTCCTAGTATTTATACAGTATAATGTTAGAAGTAATCAAGCAAAAGAAAAAAAAAATCCACATTTCACCAGATGTTTCACATGAGTCTGACAACTGTTTTTAAAACATTGCTAACCTTTAAACTTGTATCCTAACATAACTTGTGTTTGTGTACTTCATTACAAATAAAAATGGGAATATTCTCTAAATATTAGACTCAGTGAGAATTTCCTTAGCAATATCCCAGCCTCTCATGCCCAAGACTGTTAATGAAAGGAGGTAACAGTTCTTTTATATTAGCAATATTATATCTGCTGCAAATGCTGATGCAGCAGATGCAAACGAGATGCAAATGCTCTGTTCTTCAGATTTCTTTGCCATTGTTAAGGGTATCATTATCCTGACAGAGTAAGAAACTTGAGGGATGGTGCTGAAGGAGGGAAAAAGACAACACAATATTTGAGTAAATTTTAAAAAATACTAAGTAGACAATAACTGCAAAAACTCCCTAAAAATGCATCTGTGTTTATGCAAGAAAGGAATTAGAATTAATTACTAAAATAAACACATCCAGTGAAATTAATAAATTCAATCTGTGTTCTCTGGGGTTAATATTTGGTGAAGGAACAGAGGATTTATTAGGTATTTCATAAAAGAAAAAATGCAGATGATCCATTAAAATAGAAGATTGGCTAATAATCAGATTTACAGAATGGATAGTAATGATAATATCCAATGTGATCAAAACTGGAAAAATGGAGTCTTCCATATATTGTTGCTAGAGGTACAAATTGGTCCAATTTTCTAGAAGGCAATTTGGTTTGTCTATTAACATTTTAAATGTGTATACCCTTTGATCCATTGAGTCCAATATTAGAATCTATCCCAAGGAATTAATTGAAAAGTGCACCAAAAAAATCTAAGTAAAATGATGTTTATGGCATCACTTATAACAACAAACAGCTGGATAATGCCCTAAATGTCTGTCAATATAATATTAGTCATTTATTTAATGAATATACAACCATTAAAAAGAATGAGGGAGACCCATTTGCACAGACATAGAAAGATGTTAATGATATATAATCAATTAAAAAGAAAGAAAAATAGGAAATAGGCTACCAAAAATATGTTTAGAATGCTGTGTGTGTGTGTACAGATATACACTTAGTTTGACATGGAATACTATTATGTACTACTTTAAGCACTTTTGTGTTCTTAAATGATTTTACAATGAGCTTCTATTATATTTATAATCAGCAAAGATAAAAGATAATAAAGATATTCTAATTTTGGAAGAATAAAAGAATATGCACATAATTGTTCATTTTTTAAATTGGGTTGTGGATAGTCATTTAGTCAAGTTCCATAAAACACTGAGGAAATTTTCCCCTCCTTTTATTCTATATGATGTTAGCATTAAATTTTGCAAGTTATTGTTGACAGTATGCAATCACAATATCCTGACAATATAAACTCAAGAAGTCTGATTCAGTGCTAATATTTTGCCTTCATTCACTCATGTCTGATACATGCTCCAATACAATAGGGTGAAATTATTTCCTAGTAACAATAACTAATACTAATGGAAATTTACCACATGCCAGGTACTAGTCTAAACGCTTTAACTGCATCAACTCTAACCTCATTATAACGCTGAATCATAGGTGCTACTGTTATCCTTCTTTTACATATGAATTATCTGAGGTATCAAGTTTAGTAACTGACCCAATATTGCAGAACTACTAAGTAGTAGAATCCAGTAAGAAGCCTCATCTGAGCCCAGCACTAGCCCTTTTTTTATTTCTAGGAGACTTAAGATCCCTTGCTTGATTTATGCTTTCAGTAGGGGGAAAAAAAGTTACATTTGTAAAGCCATTTTCTGGAAATTATATAAATGAAAAGCCTTCAGAGAATCTTCTCTCTTTTTTTTCACATTCAGCTAAAAACCAGCATGAGAGTTAAATGCTGCACATTTAGAATAAATCAAGCCCTACAGCAGAGGAGAAATCCTGAAGAAACAAACTTTTCAGCAATGGAGATAAAATGTATATGTGCTACAATGCAATAAGGAGGACCAGAGGAAAAGACAGACAGAGCCTCACACTGGAGTCGGGGGTCGGGGATGTGGTGCATAGGATTAAGGGAGCTGGGACAGTGTTAAGAAAACAAACGGAGAGGATTTGCTTGACAGGAGAAATGAAGGCTGTAGGAAGGTGGCAATACAGGACATAATTCTTGAAAGACGGATATTATGAATAAGTTTTATTGTTCAATGCTGAATATAAAAACACATAAACTCATTGTAGAATCTTAGAAAGAACAGAAAATCATAAAAACAATAAAAATCACCACATGCAGAAATAACCACATTTGGGGATGCTACCAGCTGGGTACAATTTTAACTCCACTCCATCAGAGTGGAGAAAATTCGGGGAGAACGAAAGTAGAAAAGTGAGAAAGACAGGGTTATATTCATGTGTTATTTAAATAACTGGAACAGAAACAAGTGGCAGGTAAATCTGAAACAGTAGAGGATTTAATCATAGAAGACTTTGAATGTGAGAGTGAGGGTGAGCAGTAGGGTGCTGCTGAAGGTTTTAGTGCAAAAGAAGGATGTGTTTGAAGCTCGGCTTGGAAAGATTAGCCTGGTGGTAGCATGCAGCAAAACTGGAGAAGGGAATGATGCGAGTTGAAAGCACTTGACAGTTTACTACGGTAATCTGGGGTAAAGTCATGCACATAACCCTAAACTAAAGAAAAAATAACAAACAGAAGAGGGACAAAACAGGAAGGACACATAATTGGAGAGATCATAAAATCCTGCACATCTTTCTTAAAGTTACAATATCTCTGTGTGTAATAATAATTTTTGTTATCTTTCATCCTATTTTTCTGTTTTTGAAAGAGAGATAATGTTTTAAGATTGTAGAACATCAATTTTGACAATCCTGTAAGAGCTGATAACTTAATTATTAAATTGTTCCATTTTTGGAACAGAATACACGAGGCAAATAGGAATGAGTTATCTTCACAAACTAAGAGGCTACAACAAGATCAAGTTTTCACAAAAATGTGGACAAAGGCCCTGATAAATATAATTTTTGCCTGAAATAAATGGGTAATAAGAATTTATCAAATGTGAATCTTTTTCATTTTAATTGTTGCATTAGTAATAACTCAAATAATATTTCTATAAATTATGTGACTTAGAAATAATAGACAATTCAGCAAGTTATTTATATTTAAATTTAAGGGGCAAATGGTGTTATGATGACAAAAGCTTAGTACCGTCCCTGCATGAATGCCTTGATTTCCTTTGCATTTTTAAATATTGTCTTGTTATTTTTTTTTTCATGACTTGTGTTAAATGGTGTTGTAATTCCTTCTGAAGATGAAAGAAACATTTAAAGTTAGAAGAGTTATTTTGTAGGAACTCTGGCTTCTTTTCCCAGATCTGACCTAGGAAATATATGACCTCATACTTCATTTTTCTAATTTCTGATGTAGAAATTGAACTTGAAATTGTAGAAGTTGAAGAAGTCATAGAAATTGAAAAATTGAAGTCCCCATCTGTATGTGTGTTTATATATACAGTCTAGGCATTCCTGAAATGTATACTTAGTATAAACATAAGTGGAAAAATTTATCCGCTAAATTTTGCAGGGTATATTCACAGAGAACACTGCAGGCATGCTTCCAGATGCCTTTGCATTCCTTATATCACTGCCTTCTGCTGCCTTAGCCAATGACTGATCAACGAGGGAGGGGAAAGCCCAGCTTCCTTGTGTAATGTTGGGGACAGCTCCAAGGCCCAAATTACTTTTCAGAGCTCTGCCTAAAGTGAACCTTCATGGGATTTTGCCCATGGCACTGTTAGCTTCTTTCTCCTTTCCTGCCTTGCATCCCATGGTTCCTTACCACCTTCTCCCAGGAGCTGTTAATACTCTCTTAGCAGAGACATCACTTTGCCGACAAAGGTCTCTCTAGTCAATGCTATGGGTTTTCCAATAGTCATGTACTGACGTCAGAGCTGGACCATAAGGAAGGGTGAGCACTGAAGAACTGATGCTTTCAAACTGTGGTGTTGGAGAAGACTCTTGAGGGTCCCTTGGACAGCAAGGAGATCAAACTAGTCAATCCTAAAGGAAACCAACCCTGAATATTCATTGGAAGGACAGATGCTGAAGCGTCAATACTTTGACCACCTGATGCAAAGAGCCAACTCATTGGAAAAGACCTTGAAGCTAGGAAAGATTGAGGACTGGAGGGGAAGGCGGTGACAGAGGATGAGATGGTTAGATGCCATCATTGACTCAGTAGACATGAGTTTGAGCAAACTCTGGGAGACAGTGAAGGACAGAGAAGCCTGGCATGCTGCCATCCATGGGATTGTAAACAGTCAGATATGATCGAGCAACTTAGCAACAACCTGAATCCACTTCTCAGAGTCTAATTCCGGGGAACCCAACCAAAGATGCTGTAACCTAAAGAACACAGGTGAACTAGCATAAAGCTTACTGAAAACACACTTGTCATTTTCTTTTAGAAAACCAGGCCATGGATAGGATAAGAGCGACAAGATGACCACAGTTCAGTTTAGTTCAGTCGTTCAGTCGCGTCTGACTCTTTGTGACCCCGTGAATCGCAGCACACCAGATCTCCTGTCCATCACCAACTCTCAGAGTTTACCCAAACTCATGTCCATCAAGTTGGTGATGCCATCCAGCCATCTCATCCTCTGTCATCCCCTTCTCCTCCTGCCCCCAATCCCTCCTAGCATCAGAGTCTTTTCCAATGAGTCAACTCTTCTCATGAGGTAGCCAAAGTATTGGAATTTCAGCTTCAGCATCAGTCCTTCCAATGAACACCCAGGACTGATTTCCTTCAGAATGGACTGGTTGGATCGCCTTGCAGTCCAAGGGACTCTCAAGAGTCTTCTCCAACACCACAGTTCAAAAGCATCAATTCTTCGGCACTCAGCTTTCTTCACAGTCCAACTCTCACATCCATACATGACCACTGGAAAACCATAGCCTTGACTAGATGGACTTTTGTTGGCAAAGTAATATCTCTGCTTTTTTTTTGTTGTTGTTGGCCCCTCTATTTTATTTATTTTATTTTATTTTTAAACTTTACATAATTGTATTAGTTTTGCCAAATATCAAAGTGAATCCGCCACAGTCATAACTTTCCTTTCAAGGAGTAAGCATCTTTGAATTTCATGGCTGCAGTCACCATCTGCAGTGATTTTGGAGCCCCCAAAAATAAAGTCTGACACTGTTTCCACTGTTTCCCCATCTATTTCCCATGAAGTGATGGGACCAGAGGCTATGATCTTTGTTTTCTGAAAGTTGAGCTTTAAGCCAAGTTTTTCACTCTCCTCTTTCACTTTCATCAAGAGGCTTTTTAGTTCCTCTTCACTTTCCGCCATAAGGGTGGCCACAGAAGTATTTGAAAAACCACAGATTTAGTCAAAGTTTCTACATGTGCTTTTCCAGAAATATTACCATGTCAAACTTAAAAGGAGAAAACATTCAACATGATTCATCCTTTTCCTAACTAATAGCTGCCACTTACTGAATCCTTACCTATGATGACCATGTTTTAGCACCTGTACCTATCTTACACCATTTAATCCTCATAACAATTTCTATGATGGGGGTGTTTTACTTTTCATATAGTAAGAGTGTGGCTCTAAGATCACACAGCTTATCAAATACCTGAACCAAGATCCAAACCCAGATCTAATCTGACACTAAATTTCATAATCTATTAATCCTTTGTCTCATTTAATATTTCTTCTGTAAGAACATCCTGCAATATCATTGGTGTCTATGTATGTTGACATACTATTGATTTTCCTCTGAAATAGACAGGAAATGATGAGGTAGTATTTATTCAGGAACTTATTCTTCATCAAAGAACTTACATTGAAGGTTTAAGGAGCAAGATTTCTCAAATCTTTTATGAAAGTCAAATTTTGTCTGGTTCTGGTTATGTCATCGGAGAAGGCAATGGCGCCCCATTCCAGTACTCTTGCCTGGAAAATCCAATGGATGGAGGAGCCTGGTGGGCTGCAGTCCATGGGGTCGCTAAGAGTCGGACACGACTGAGCGACTTCACTTTCACTTTTCACTTGCATGCATTGGAGAAGGAAATGGCAACCCACTCCAGTGTTCTTGCCTGGAGAATCCCAGGGACGGGGGAGCCTGGTGGGCTGCCGTCTATGGGGTCGTGCAGAGTCAGACACAACTGAAGCGACTTAGCAGCAGCAGCGGCAGGTTATGTCATGAAAGTGCCCTTTAAGAGGCCATCAACCACTTGCTTGACCAGCTAGTATAAAAAAGATAGAAATAAACCATTATGCAAGTGCTGAGTCCAGACAGGGCTATTATGCTCAATAACCTCATAGTTACATTCAAACATAACTACTTAGATGGTTTAGAGATAACTCTGACAAATCATTTTGCTGTGGTAGTCGTTTCTGACTTCTGAAAGCTGATCAGTGTATTAGATTCCTATTAAAACATGCAGTCACAAAGCATGTTCAGTTGTAATGTTGTATCTTTTATCTGTAACTGTGAGAAAAATCAAGAATGTCCACCCCAAGTGTGGCACAAGGAGCTGGAGCCACTTTGCTCTTTGTGGTTAGACACAACAATATATAATTCATACCAATCTTTGACTCTGAAAGCAGCATAACTCAGCTGGATGGCATTGTATGTGTCTGGCCTTACAAAATAAAAATCCAATCTTTGCATCGTGGAAACTCTTCTTTTAACCCTATGGAAGCAGATGCCTTTCATCTGTAGTTCTACACCTGGTGCACCATCCTAAGGATTTTCTGTTACAACTCAAAAATTACTTGGGTTAAGAGACTCAATTTAAGAATGAATACTAATAAAGTTGAGTAAAAGCAAGAATTATTAAAGGCTGGAATGTAGAATTTTATTTCTGTAGCAGTTGATTACTTCAGAATCAGAAGTAATTCATTCCTGATTGTCTCTGTAAACACGGAAAGTAATTGGATGTCATCACGGGTTAAATTATGTCCCCCCAAAAGATGTTGAGGTCCTAAGCTGTATTTGTAATTGTAACCTTATTTGGAAACAGGGTCTTTGTAAATGACTGAATTATCCATGATATACCTATTTAGAAAGTCTGCAATTCCCATTGCTGTGCGGTGCTGTGCTAAGTCGCTTCAGTTGTGTTCAACTCTTGTGACCCTATGGACTGCAGCCCACCAGGCTCCTCTGTTGATGGGATTCTCCAAGCAAGAATACTTGAGTGGGTTGCCATTTCCCAACCCAGGGATGGAACCCACATCTCTTACATTTCCTGCATTGGCAGGTGGGCTCTTTACCACTAGCGCAACATAGGAAGCCCCACAATTACCATTATTAGTGTTTACTAAGTCCTTAGCCCAGCATTCAAGGCCCTCTATATTCCTGACTCTATGTATTACTTTCAACTTCATTTTCTAATAATATCATATATTAATTATCCATAGTCTAGTCAAGCTGAGTCCTCAGACTTTCTGATTCTGTTTCTACCTTTTGGTATGTCAAGTGTCCTCTATTCTTTTCATTTATCTTAGTCCCATCTTTACTTAGGGAGCAATTAACTTCCCAGAATTCCCGTAAGAATTTTCCAGAATGCACAATGTGGGTAATGGTCTGCTACTTTGAAATGTTATACCATTTATGGTGGTGGTTTAGTCACTAAGTTGTGTCCGACTCTTGAGACCCCATGGACTGTAGCCTGCCAGGCTGCTCTGTCCATGGGATTTTCCAGGCAAGAAAACTGGAGTGGGTTGCCATTTCCTTCTCCAGGAGATCTTCTGTATCCCGGAATCAAATCAGGGTCTCTTGAATTGCAGGCGAATTATTTACCAATTGAGCTACAAAGGAAACCCTTTATGGCTTTATATTATTTGATTCTCAATCTATCTAAATATAAGACTTGGAGAAATAAGATGTACACAAAAAAGTCCTCATACTCTCTCTAATAAGTCTGGAGAGAACAAAAGATTTGGACAATTCCTAGGTGAAGACTTATAAAACCTGCTTAATATATCAGAACACAATTCATTTGATCCATGATGTAGGATAAATAGGGCTAAAAATGTAATTTAATGAATTAATTTTTGAAAAAAATCTTTAATTCAAAACTTTATAGCACTTTTTCAAGAGTTTTCTAGAGCACATATAGAATAATATATATCAGAGAGAGAGGGAAGGACCTTGTACTCCTAGCCAAGATTTTCTACCCTTTCAATAACTCAGGTATAGCTTATCAACAGGAAAAAAACACCTAATGTTCTTGTACAAATATGGCACATGTAAGCGGGTAAGTGCTTAATAGGTATCATATTTTCCTACCCTGCCTGCTTTCTAAACATATAGATCAGCAAAAGAGAAAATGTTCAAGAATACATTAAGTTTGAAGAGTGCTTCACATACCCAAATCTACTTTTTCTCTTGGTTCTTAGTGCATTTTCCAGTCTATGTTGACTTTATCTCCTGAGCACTGGAAAATCCAGTAGCTGAGTTGTCCAGGTTAATATATGAACTAAAGTTTTGTTGCTGACAACCATAACAGTGTATTTCTATAAACTATGTCTCATTCTCTACAAATGAAGGAATTGACAGCACATGAATCTTTGTAAAGATTGCCAATTTCCTTGTGGGGGAAATAGTGTACCACTTCTGCACAGACTATCCTATTCCATTGGTGAGAATCAAATCAGTCTTTATATGCAGGGTTTGTAAACTTGGGTTGACAAAGCTGCCAGGAGACATGAGGGAATGCCAGTAATTGAGATTGAGAGAATATTAGCTGATTAAACTTTCAGCTCATTCCCTTAACTGCTTTCCACGATTCCTACGTTCATTACTAAGCTTTTGAAATGACCATTGAATTCTCACCAAACTCATTAAACACACCTTATGGTTTTTTTCTCACTTTAGTCACTGTATACACTTAAAAGAAAATCCACAAATCTAGCACAACATTTTAATATAATTTATATGGTTTTGCTTGGATCTGTGATAAGCAAGATGTTATTGTGTGTGTGTCCTTAGGTTCATCTTTTTAAAACTGTTTTATTTCAGAGTTAGTTTTAAAATGCAAAATTAGTTTAACTTTTACACTTTTATCCTGTGCTTTTCACTAATGATATGGGAAAGGAATTTTTTTAAAAAGTTAGCTATGCCAAAAAGCATGAAGACTGAGCAAGCCATAATCTTCCTAATAATAGATATCCTATAATCAACAGAAATGTTACACAATACTGTTTTCATTTCTCTACATTTATATATGGTTCAAGACAACGTCTTTTTCATTGTTAATTTTAAGTTGCAAACAAGCAGATGAGAAAAGGCGGGGAGACCATTACTGTCTGAGAGAATTCATGTGTTTCTTGTAGGGGTGAAATAAGAACTACATCCTGAGGTTTCTTGGAAAGAAGCCACGTATCTTCCCCAGGGGTCTAGTGGGGTTTCCTGAGCTTTTTCCTGGCAATAGTCAACTGTTGTTTATGGGACCATGCCAAGACGCCATGGGGTTGAGGAACTTCCATTTGGACGAATGGCCTGTCTGGCTCTCTCCTTGGTGCTGGCTCTTTCCAAGGCACTTGCTTCTCCAGGCTTTGTTTTAGTAAGTCAGGCTGGAAAAAGGCCACTCTGCATGTTCCTTAATGGATTAACATCCCCAGATTATTTCTTGGCTTTGTTACCTCGACCAGATCCACCTCTATACAAAGCTTTCCTAAATTGCTGCAGCGTTGTGGTATCTAAATCCTGTCTTTCTCTTGGCACTCAGCACATTTTGTGAGGCTTCATAATCCAGCTTGTGTGTGGTTTGGTTTCTACTGGGTTTGTTAGCCATTTTTGAGTAGGCCCTTGCAAACTGCTTTTTACCTATAGCACCTAGTATGGAGTAAGTCCTTGAAAAATATTATTTTTTGATACTGTCTTTGTTTGTTTGTTTTCTTGTCTTCTCAGGAAGCAAAACATATCATTTTAAAATTATGAGTCTATCATATCCAGAAAATATTTGAGATCACAGGTCTAGGTGTGTGGCCCACCATCTCAAGTACATTAGATTTACCCTTTCTTTCCTTTTTAAATAATTGCATAAAACTTCTGATTCTTCACTGTTTCCTTCAGTGTTCTCTCTCTCTCTCTCTCTCAGATACTAGCACACACACACACACAAATTACCAGGAGCTTCATACACATATGCTCATCTTTCAGTAGGATTCTAAGCGTAGAAGTTAAGAGTATAGTATGTGCAGCTAAACTGATCAGTTCCTAAACCAGGTCCCATAATTAATATCTATGCAACACTGAGCAATTTTGTTACTATCTCTTTGCCTCAGTTTCCTCATCTACAAAATGGAGATGATAATAAAAACGATCTGCATAGTTTGTTGAGTTAATCATGTAAAACATCTAAAAGAACTTCTGGCTTCAAGTGATTTCTAAATATTGTCCACTATTATTATTTTGGAGTGGCTTAGATAAGATGTGACTTCTCCTTCTCTGGATCACCAAATCAGATCCAATTTCCCAAATGTTCAATTTCAACTCATTGAAGAAGTGGCAGTGATAACAGAGGCAAGGATCTAATAAAAAACTCTTGATGCTTTTGTTCTTAATGGAGGGGGTGTAAATCACCAACATTTAGCTATTTAATAGAAAAGATGCTAGTCATAAAACAGCAACTGACTTAACTAAATACACTTACTTGAACTGAAGAGAAGTTTATAAATCCTTTATAATTTGGATTTTATATGACTTTGCACAGTCACTTCTCTTGAAAGCTAGTTTCTGGAATGTTTTGTCTAAAGAGCTACTGTTGGATACATAAAAATATTAGTGAATCACAGTAGGATAAGACCAAGGAAAAGATAATCTTTAAGTACTATAGTTTGATGCTAAAATGATGTTCTCTGTTGCTTCATCTTTGTACTATTTATTGGTTTCCCCCGTGAAAAGCTTGCTAATGGGTGAAATAGCAAATCATCAAATGCTCAGTATTTAACGTGGTTTTGAAAGGACCTAAGTAGTGGATCACAATAAATTGTGGAAAATTCTGAAAGAGATGGGAATACCAGACCACCTGACCTGCCTCTTGAGAAACTTATATGCAGGTCAGGAAGCAACAGTTAGAACTGGACATGAACAACAAACTGGTTCCAAATAGGAAAAGGAGTATGTCAAGGCTGTATATTGTCACCCTGCTTATTTAACTTCTATGCAGAGTACATCATGAAGAATGCTGGGCTGGAAGAAGCACAAGCTGGAATCAAGACTGCTGGGAGAAATATCAATAACCTCAGATATGCAGATGACACCACCTTTATGGCAGAAAGTGAAGAGGAA